>NC_092527.1:31414285-31724821 GCF_037038585.1 Patagioenas fasciata | reverse complement strand
CCTGTGGATTTGTTTGGCTTTGAGATTAATCTGACTTTTGCAACTTAAGATCTTCGCTGATTAGAAGGGATGGGATGTAAATGCTGTCTGTTCAAAGTCTGGCTTTTATGCAGCTGAAAAGCATATCCAGGGTATCTCTTGCCCTGGACTTCCCTCTCTCCTGTTGCCAGTTAGCGTTACAGTAAGCTTAGATGGGACTCCTTGCCTAGACAGTACATCGTGTCATTTTAGATGTCCTAGGACATGATACCTGCTTTCCAACTGCCCAAAGAACGCATGTCTAACAGGTGAGAAAATCATACCTGGCAGCCCTGTGCATGCTCAGCACATCAGCATTTGTGCAGCTGACTCTTAACTTCTCTCTCAGTGCTGTTGGAATTAAATCCTGTCCCCCAACACTCAAAACCTGCAGATCCTGACAAGAGCACAATTCCCTGTCCTCATAGGTGGTGATGTTAGTCAGAAAATAGCAAGCTGTTACAAGGGAAGAAGTCCTGTCCATGGACAGAGAGATATTACAAACACTAAATCAATGTCTCTTAAACAGATGCTCAGGGTAAAAACAGAAAGAAATACCAAGACATACCGAAATCTGTGTAACCTGGATGTTACCAGTCACATCAGAGTTCAGTTCAGCTCATTCAGGGTTTCTGTCAGCTTTGGGAAATTTCAGCAGAATAGGAAAGTCTACAGAGAAAGCACCAAAGCATAAAGCATATTTTAGTGGGTCTCATTTCAAAAGGAAGTAAATTAAGTTTCTGCGTAGCTAAGGAAAAAATGTCTTCACAAAACCAAAACATTACCAGAGGACAAACAATTATGCATTATATTCCTGTTGTTTGTTGTGTTCCTTGCAAATCAAGATCATTTGCCTATGTATTGTGCTCCATCCTGGTCACTGATGTGAAAAATTTCTATAGGGGGAAAAAAAATATAGGAATAACCGTTCACAAGAAAGTCACTTTTCAAGCTTCTTGTTGGGAGAGACCTTAGGGAAGGATGACTATTCTGCATATGCTATCTGTAAGATCATTGAAAATAGGTACTGGGAGCCTGATTTTTTTTTTTTTTTTTTTTTTTTTAATGCACTACTAATAACCACCTGCTTTAGATCTTGCCTCTAAAATCCCCAATATGTTATTTCTCTGTTATACCAAAAAAGCTCTTTTTTCCGTCTGAGCACCATTAAATAGAGATGTGCCTAGTGATCTTGAATACAAGGACATTTGGCATCTAGTATTGATGGAGAACAAACCCCATCATCTGTCCATAGCTTGTAATTATCCCTTTTCAATTATTTTCCTGACTACATTACTTTGTGAAAAATTAACCACCTGCAGCTCAAAAAGTGATTTCCATTTCATCCTCCAGAGGTAAAATACTCCACAAGAGATCGGTTCTTCACCTCAGCTGGGGTAGCTCTGTGTTAGCAAAGTGTGTGTTTTGCACATCTGTCTACTTTGCTGCATCTCAAAAAACCACAAATGTAAACAGTAATTACATATATTCAGAGATAAACAGTAACCAGCATGAGCATTACTGTTTATGAGAAAAATGGATCTCAGATTCATAGTTAAATGTACTATAAGCCTAATTGAAACCCATGTGTTTCCGATTGTCACGAAGTGGGAAGGTATGACTTCAGTATACCATAAATCCAACGGGACCAATGTACATAATTAGAGTTCATACTATACTTTTTAAGTGACACTTATTCAATGTTCAGCCATGATGGAAGTTTGGGATGAGAGTATGGCTTCTAAAAAATGTTGTAGATCACATGAAAGACATTGCCATAGCAAAAGTAACTCTGAGAAGTGCTTGGTAGAGTGAGGATGACATATATTTGGAAGATGCCAGATATATAGCAACTGACTTGGCGAGACCCAAGGAAAAGACGTGATAAGTGAACACCAAATACCCAGAGATGCTACAAGTGTTGAGTGATAGCAACATTTCAGCATAATCCTTCTCAGGAATGGTGTCATATCATCTGATATATACTGAGCTGGTGCCTGGCTCTGCTCTATACCACAGAAAATATTCAGACAATAAGAGAAAATATTAGTGTGTGAGCATGCATGTGTGAGATAGAGCGAGTAAGAGAGGGAATGCAAACCCGTGCCCTTTAACTGATGGAGTCAGAAGCAATCAACTTTACATCATAAGATCAACTGAATGTCACAAGTTTATCAGAGTGGCAACACTGGTGGAAATTCCTCTTTAACTCAAATTTTTGAGCTTCATAAGTAGGATGATTTCAGCATCACACCAATATCTCTTCAAAGTTTCTGTGAACCATGACATGAAATATAATGGAAAAGGTCCTAGACAATGGTTGCTTTGTTCCAGGATGTCTGTGTCTGGAGAATTTACAAATATCAACTCCATTTTAAGAAAATGGAGGGGTGTGGGTTTGTTTTGGTTTTGTTTGGTTGGTTGGTTGATTGGTTTTGTTTTGTGTGGTTTTGTTTTGTTTTTGGCTTTTATTTTTTTTTGTATCACTACAGTTCAGATATCTCCCCCTCCCACCTTTGAGGGAGCAAGGTGCCTATGGACCATATTTAGTTACCTCGTATTACAGCTAGTTTTCAGTAAAAGTAGGTTGATTCATGTTTCTTATGCACACCAAAAGTCTGTAAATGTACTGATGTTTGTCCAGGTCTTCTTTTTCCATTTCAGTTTCTTCCTCTCTTAGGATATGACAGTTTTGCATTTCCAATGTTTCCAAGACTTTTGTTCTACAATCCACCCGTTTTCAGACTCTCTCCTTTTTCTTTTTACTTTGTTTTTTTTTTTTTAATTGTTTTTTCTTTGTTTGTTTCCTTTTTTTTTACATAGAAATTGTTGAGAAAAGTACTTGAAATTCTAGAGTAGGCAGTACCAAAACAGAACAAAATGGTATCACCAGCACTTCTCTTGCTGGATTTTACAGGACTAAATATGCCTCTCTACCCCTTTCTCATTTGAACCACTTTCAACTCTGGAAAAACTTCTGCTATGGGATTGACTAGGTACTTCTGAAGTATTTTTCTAATGGAAAAGTTTTCTGTGAGGAAATGAGGATCTAAGCTGCTATACTTCACAGATGAGTCGTGATTGCACAGAACTTTTCTGTACTTCATTCTGAGAGCCTCCAGAGCAGTGCTTCAGCTTCACAGTATAACAACATGCAATTCAGTGAGCAAAATCTAATCCAATCCATTGCAAGCACTTTCACAAAGGCATTGTGGTATTACATAAAGTTTGAAACTTCTGATTTCTGGAGAACCTCAAAGCTTCAACCTTTTGGTCAGATTTGGGAATAACCCAAATATTTGAAATTCTGAGTTTTAGTCGGTTGTAACATGAGTGGTTGAATAGTATGCTGAGGTTAAGTGAAATTCTTGTGCCTTTTGAGTTTTTTTTACAATCTGTTGGTTACTAATTCAACACTGAATATTACAGTCATAGAAAATGCCATGTGGACTGAAGGGAACTGTCCTTAGGTTTCTGATGCAAGTTTTAAAAAAGAAAAGAAACAAGAATAATCGAGATATGATGTACCACAGGGTCAGACTGACATCACCTATTGTGGTTGCCAGTTTGTTAGGTAATTTGCAGTTGGAGGAAGCTGGGAACCATATCAATGTCTGATGAATATTTGAGGAATCCTAAAAGTGCTCTTAGCTCTTTTGCTACTCTCTTGTGTTTGCCCTAGTTGCAGCTTACAATTATTGTTAGTGGTTGCTCCATGGGAGGAAGAGAAGTTAGTGCAAAAAGAGGTCAGAGAACTGAGAACAGAGCTAATGGGCAAATTATCTTCCTCTGTTGTATGTGATGGTGGTGTGATCCTGCACACTAGTTAATTCTTGGCTGGATTTTTGGCAGGGCTGCCATTTCTTTGATGGGTTTTGGTGATGCTAGAAAGCTCCTTTCTTCAGGATATTTGTCTGTAATTGAAGCTGGAGCTCAATGGACAGATTCAGAGCGGAACAAAGAACTTTTCCATATGTTAGTGTCTGTTCAGTGAGTATCTTCTGGAGGCAGAAAGCTCCCAGGTGTCTGGGAAGCCTTTTCTCCTTGCTCAAGTTGCAGATTGAAGACAGTTAAATAATTTTGAGTTAAAGATATTCTATGAGTTTTCCAAGGGCAAAGTCCTGAGCTCCCAATGTGCTTCATTTATCTGTATTTTTGGACCAAAGAATACTTTTAAGCTCAATGACTTCTACCCAAGTTAGAGTGAGCCCTCAGTGTGGGCTTAATATTGTCTAGTCATTTTAGACAGATCAAGTCATGATTGCATGCACCACAGTTTTATTGTGTAAAGGCTGCATCTATAATTTACAAAGACCTCAGTCTTCGGTAAGCTATAAGGACCTCAAAGTTTAGCATGATTTACAGTATACAACCTGCTCTTCCCACGTTAGAGCTGGACTACTCCGTCCAGAAATTTGCTAAACACCCTGTGCAATACCAAGTATCTCTGGCCAGAACATGTTCCTTTTTAACACTCAGGTCATAAAGTGCCTATTAAAAGGACATTAAAGCCAAAGAAAATCTATTCACAGCCTCAAATAGGCACTAGATAAGGCCTACACTACGGAATATGCTATATAAGCATGCTTATAAATCATTAAAATTAAGATTAAATCCATCATTAATAAGTAAAGTTCAAGGACAGCCTTTATCTTGTTAAATTATCCAAATTTTGCTGTCTATTAGCATACCATTTAGAATGTAAGAGTGGCTGCAGGGTTTTTTTCACCCTTCTTGGTAATGACATATTATGCAGAGTAAGAAGCCTTAGCAACTGTTCTAAGATGCTGTAATAATGCTGGAATTATTCTTTGGGGGAGGTCGTTGCATTAAGCAGTAAGTAATTAATAGTAAATTGCACTGGAAATTCTTGGAAAAAAGACAAATTACATACGCTCTGGTACTCATACCCAGCAAGTCCCATGTAATTAACAATATTAAGATAAATATGAGGGGAATTATTAATGATGAGATTAACTTCAAATCATCGTGCAAACAGATGTATTTCATCTATGCATGTGGTAGGAATTGAGAGTTAGTTGTAATTGCTAAAAATATCTGGCGTTATTGCTTCATGGAAATTAATTGCAGAACTATTGGTTATTACGCAATCCGTGACATTTGTATTGTGACTTCTGTCCCCACAGATCTTGAGTCAAAAGAACAGTTTTGCTGGGTGGATTGAGGGGTATTTTGTTAAAGCTGCAACTGCTTGAGAATGTGAAACATTCATTCTACATTATGTGGGTCAGACCCTTAGTAAGCTGCGGTGACCAGGTAATATATTACAAATCACTAGCTTAGCACCATATTCATAGCCCAGTTCATGAGTTAATCCACCATTAAAAACCAAGGAGAAGTAGGGAATTACCAGAAAAGGCAACACATCACAACATAAGGTAACTCTTTCAGATGGGAAGTGAAGAAGGTTAGTTCACCCAGATGAAACTTCAAAGGCAAGGGACAGAAACAGCAGAATAATTTCTTCATTTTAGTATCTCTTCAATAGCGATAGTACTTGCTCTAGTGTATTTGCTCTGTGTGTCCGGGATCTTTCCAACCTAAGAGGAAATCTGCAGATTATTTTTGAATTCAGAAAAATCCAGGTTTAATTTCTAGCCTTAGTTCAGTTTCTTTGTGCCTCAGTTTTTTCACCTACACTGACTAATATCTTGATATACATTATAAGGAACTTCAAAGTCTGTTGACAATATGGACTAAGATACATAGTTTTATTCTTATTTCCAGGCAGAATCATGTCTGCTATTATCAGCTGAAGGGCCATGGCCTCGAGGGAGCGTCTCTCAGGTCACTAAGACCATCTCTTCTATGAGCTTCCTAGCCCCTGATTTTCCTGCGTTCCTAAGGGTCTGCTTGTATCCTGTTTAATTCTGCGATCTGACCTGTTGTTACAGTAAACTCCACCTGTGTCAACCTTGAAGCACACCTTTCACATAGCAACTTTTAATTTGATGATCAACTGGACATCACGTTGGTGCCAACTGAGAACATTTTGCTTGGTTAAAGCATCACCAGGAAGAAAGAGAATTGTGTCTACTTTAGTACAAAGGCCTAGGGGTGGTGCTTATAAATCCTGCCTCATTTGATCTTGCTGTCACGTACAAAGGAGCAGTCACCAGACCTAGGTTAATGAATCAAGACTCTCAGAAATGCAGATTCTTAATGGCTTCAGGTGCCTTTGTCTTTCCTGTAGGTCCAGGTTTGAATCCAGCTTTAATCAGTAGGGATGGAGGGATGCAAGTGACTTCTGCCTGCTTTGTTCAGCAGTGGCAAGAACTGGTGACCTCAGTCGAGTTTTCATTTCATTAGGCACCTACGGATTTAATATCAGAGTAGTAATTAGCCATCTCAGTGGGCATACTTGGGCTGAATGTATGGAGTCCCTTCAGGTCGTGCTGGGGGGACAGTCCTCCATGGTTGACCAGACACTTCAGGTATCTGAGTGTGCTCTGCTTGTGCCCTCATTTTCCATTGCTTGTTCTCTTGCATGTTCCCTCTCTGAGGGAAAGGCGAATTGAAGGATAGCATTTTCTCTGTCAGTCAAGTAGACTGGTGTCTCTCATGAGAACCCAACTGCACTCAAAGTCATTCAGCTTATTTTCTAGACATACAAATAATAGAAAATTGTTCTACTCTTGGCTTATATTTCCCTTTTTTTTTTTTTTTTTTGTAAACATAAAGATACTTTGGTGGTTTTTTTTCAAAGTAAAATAATTATCCTCTGGAGGTAGAGGTGCCAGACTGAGTGCATCTCCATGGATTTTTAAAGCTTTGCTATGGGGTCTGTATTTTCTGATATATCTGTGCAGTGCCAGGCACAAAAGGATGCTGCTCATGGTTAGAGTCCACAAATTGGTCCTTGAAGGGGTACTGTATCATTATTGAATGCAATTTTATGTATGCTCGTGTGTGTACACTGCACCTCTGACAAACTACACCCCTTTATTAGGATTCAAAAAGTCTTTATGCAAAACGAGCCAAGGCAGACACAGAGGTGGGGAACAACAGTGAAGACCATGGGAGATAAGAAGCAGCAAAATTATTAGAGAAGAGAGGACCTTTGGGATATATTTTCTGTTATTCTTCTCTTATAGTACTGAATTAAGTTGTTTAAGTCTATAACTTGAAGGTTATAGGGAGGAAACCATGTTCCCTGAGATTGTTTAATGCAATTTTTCACCTGTTTGATGTGTTACCAGGATTATTTTTCAGCTGTCTCTGGTGATTACCTCTCACATTTCTTTGCTGCCCAAGATGATTCTTTGCTGTTATACTGTGGGATTTCCCTGGATATTTTTAGTTTCTTATGTGCCTGACAACACAAAAATTAAAGAGTTTGTGAAACTATACATAAATGACCCCTAGCATTCTTCTGGGAACATAAAAGGTTTAGACTTTAAAGCTCTGAGGAAATGCAGCATCATTCATGTATGACCTCTACAGTATGCTGAACTCTTAAATGCTTACATCCCTCAAGCCTGGCTTGATGTCCTCATCAGTAATAATGACTGAGAAGTCACAAAGAATGATTTTTTTACTGTGTCCACAAAAGTGCTGCTTTAGCAACTGTAACTTCTGCTTTAAAAGAGGATGTCATCAATGCAAAGGGCAGCTCTATATTTTTCTGTGACTACAGCAGTACCATTACTGTCCAGAAAAATGACAGAGGAATGGATTTACTGTTTTAAGAGCTTCTCAATAAGTCATTGGTTTCAGTGAAGAAGCGATTGCCTAATTTATTGAGGAAGCAATCAGTCACCAGAAAATACATCTCATACACTAAAGTAAGCCTTTGGGTCTCTGCCCAGTTCAACCAAATGACCCAACAGGTCTCTGTAAGGTAGCCCAGACTGCTGGTCCCTGACATTAGGTGAGGGTTTTTTTGGTTAGTGGTTTCAGAAGCAACATGAAAATGCTAGCATGGGGAAGACACAAGCCTTGAGAGATATCTGAGAGCATCTTATACAGAGAAAGGGGTTTGATCAGTACATCTACTGTGGAAAGGACAAGGAGTTGTGGTCTTATATTACAGGGAGAGATCCAGGGTAGGCTTTATTAAAAAAAAAAAAAAAAGTGACAGTAAGGATCAGCGCAGTTTTGAAATACATCATCGAAGTATACTAAGTGTAGTTTAGTCACTGGAAGCTTTAAGACCAGGCAGATGTGGTATACTTCAAGATTATTATGGTAGCTTGAGATGGATATCACTATGCCAAGGTTTCTACACACCTTAAAAGAAACATCCAGAAAGAAAGGGGATGTTGAGATTTAGAAAAATGAAGCTAAAGCCCTGTAGTCAGTTCATAGTGAAGCCATCCCAGCATTCATGGCCCCAGGCTGCTTGCCCAGCTGAGGGGATGGGAGAGAGGGCAGCCCATAACTACAGCCCTCTGCTCCTTGTCTCTATCAGATGTCATCCTTCACTGTAGTGAATCCACAGTAAAGGCCACACAGGGCATCCTCTGATCCCTGCAAGACTTGTTATCAAGGTTTGTCCTAACTGGCTCTCATGACTGCTTTGCAGATCTCTCTCCTCTGTCAGCATTTCTCTATCCCTTCATTTGCCAGAGGTGGCAGTTCCAGGAATCAGAAAGGGTCTGTGACCTTTCTAGAGGACACAATTTTGGGTATAGGTACTAGATAGTGAATTAACCACAGGAAATGAAAAGTTAATGCACAGTGACCTGATCCTCCACTGTTGTTCTTGCCCAGCACTATGTCAGACCACCAGACAAATGTAGTCCTTGCCCCTGGTTTGAGGAGACCAAAGACAACAGCTACTAGCAAGCAACTGATGTAGAACACATGCCACCAATCCTGCAGCGTGCTCAACAAACATATTTTACTGCAAGCTGATCAGCTCTACAGTGATCATTTTGTAGGTGACATCTGCTCTTATGAGAGCTATTTACTTCTCATTCAAAAAAAAAAAAAAAAAGGCTAACTGCAGCAGAATAAATAATAGTTTAAATAGCTTTATAAGCTATAATAACAGTCTAATGAAAACATTCCCAAGGTGGAACATTACTGCCTCATATGTGCCTTTTTGATTGAATGTCCTGAATTTGTACTCTAATGGACAATAGTAGAAGAGGAAAGAATAAAGTAATAGATTTTCAATATTGCAAACTTAGGATATTTCACTTCACTGATTTTGATGTTTTTCTCAACAGTCGTCTCTGAAATATTGCTATGACTAACATCAACTTTCATTAAAAAGAAACATTGATTTTGACCCTTCATAGTCTCAATGGAAGGCAAATGTGTGAGCCGTGATCAAATCACAAGACACAATCTTTTTTAAAAAACAAACAAACTAAAAAAACCAAAACACACAACTAAAACAAACAAAAAAAAAACGAAACAAACAACCCTGAACATTGAAACACCGAACTGCAAAACGTATTTTTCCTTGACTTTCCTCCTTTTAACTCAGGTCATGATTTTGAGACATGACTCCCTGTTGCTGA
Organism: Patagioenas fasciata; assembly: GCF_037038585.1. Classification (NCBI taxonomy): domain Eukaryota; kingdom Metazoa; phylum Chordata; class Aves; order Columbiformes; family Columbidae; genus Patagioenas; species Patagioenas fasciata. Next base: position 31,715,312 of record NC_092527.1, on the reverse strand, counting down.
AATCATTAGATTAAAAATACTGCATATATCAGCAGGCAAAGAGGTATCTCTTCTAACAGTCAGGTCCCTTCTGCAGAGATGTTGTCATACTATTGATTTCTTTTGAAGTCTGCATCTTTACTATTGACTTTCCTAGCAGTGGAGATATTTCCTATATTTCCTGATATTAGTCGTTCTGGGATCTGGAGCTGAAGCACAAGCCCTTGCCCTTTTTACTTGTATTGCAAGTGGTGTATAGCAACTACATAGCTAGTTGAACAATTCCTTTAAAAAGTTGGTAAAAAGACATTTTTTTAAAACTAAATACTCAGTTTCTTAGTTTTCAATTAAATGCTACATTCATGTCACAAAATGTGTCTGCTGTGTTGAGGAAATGTAATCTTTTGATCAAAACATCAAATTTCAAAGTCTTAAATAATTAAACCAAAAAACTGTATTGCCATGAGTGCAGAGCCTCCAACCTATCTTTCACTTCTCCAGGATGCATCTCCACCACTTCCTGCATCTCCAGTAACTGTTCCTAGTGAGCACTTGGTAGATCTTTTCCTTTCCAGGGAAGCACTAATGGTGCATTGTAGAAAATGCATAACCCTCAAGATGCTTCATTTAGAAAAGCATTTGAGGCATTGCAGATACAAGTCCCGTGAGGTGTCATGAAAGTGCTCAATATACTTCCCAGTACTTTTTGTAGTGGTTCCACTGCATACACTAATCCTTCCAAGTAGGTGTCTTCAGTCCTGGGCTTTTCTGTCTGATTCTATTGATCTGACAAAATAATTCGACATATTGTAAACCTTATGTACTCATACAGGCTTTTGCTGGAGGCCAGTAGTTTTAGAAGGTTGAATTTCATTTTGCAGGTGTGAGGGAATTTATGTGAGCTAGTTCTTAGTCAATTTTGTATCTTGTTAATTTGTGTTCTATCAGTCTTGTACATGCATCTGGAGGGAATCTCCTCTTTTTATGGTGTGAAAAATAAATGAAATGACATAGAGTCCCTGAGGGACTGTTCATCACTTTTATCCCTTTCACCAGTGTAGTCTTCTGCAAAAAATAGTGATGATTCCTCAGCGGTCACTAATTGTTCCAGAGGTCTGGCGGAGATCCCAGGAGAAACCTCACCTTGTCAGATACATCTGGTGTTAGTTTGCCTCTAGGAACATACCCTGTGTATCTGGAGTTGCTTGCAGCATTTAACATTTTCTAGCACAAACTCTGGGTGCACAAAAACAGAACTGTGAGGGGGAGACTAAAAACATTTTTCTAAGAAATGGCAAGATGTTATTTCACAGCTTCTCATAATGGGCCCTACTTTGTGGGACTTCTTCAGAGGAACTTGTGATCACTTTATTTAAAAAGTAAAGTGAGTGGTGAGAGGGCACAATTGTTGGCAGAGCACATGCTTTATAGTATTCAAAATTTCTCCTCCATGGTAGCAATAGTGTTACAAAGCTATACGTTTGCCATAGCCAGGCAGTTTAATTAGCAGGACTTCACTTTTATCTGAATCTACTAGCCAGAAAAGTCAGGTCTCCATGAACACGGTTTAAAAAAATTAACCAGCTGATGCTGATGGAAGCAAGCATCTGCTAGACACAGTCTTTATCCTCCTAAATAACATTCCATTCATATAATGCATGTAACTAAGTGTTCAGATACCTCTCAAGTATTTTAAAGTCAAAGAGACCATTACAATTGATGACTTATGCTGTCAATAAGCACATGTATTTTAGTAAGCTCACCACGTCCCTTTCAAAAACATTCTAGACAACAACTGCTTATTATGAGTTGTTTTTACTATTTCTAAACCGTTTATAATGTGGGGGAAACTAGGAACTTAGTGTAGACTTTTTCCTTGAAAACTTTTCCTAAGGGATCAGTCACAGTGTGTTCATACAAGGCCATTTCATAAAGCTTCAGTTTAAACTGATATTAAACTCTATGCCGCTTTATAACTAGTCAGCTGAGAAAGAAATTTTGCACAGATTTTTGCAGATAACTGAGCATTTTATTTCCACTTTATGTTTTCTGCATTTTCAACTCCATTTTTTTTTCTGTTTTATTTACTGGAACATATATCTTGTCAAATCCTGGACTCGGTATGGAAATCTCTTGCTGAATCCCCAAAGAGCTGATTGGTGTGAAGATGCTTTTGTTTGAATGGGTCCCATGTGTAAAATAAAAGCTTTCAGTAGTAATTTCTCTTTTGTTATTCCAGTTCATATGACCAGCACAGCTTCAACTTGTGCAAATTGTGAATATTTCTGATAATTTTTACAAAAATACCCTATATTTGAATTCATGCAGGACTCATCTTTTTTGATGTCTCTCATTTTCCTGTAACTTTTTTCTGTCTTCTGATTTTGTTCCTCAAGTTCCTTGTTTTCTTTCCCATATCAATAGAGGCTCTTTATGGATTTCTATTTCTTTTGCATTCCTTTCTTTCCCTCATTTCCTTTTTTTCCTGTTTAGTTCTTCTATTGCTTCTGGAGCCTAAGGTCATAATTTAGTCAGCCTGTTGTGCTGTCTAAAAAAATTCTTTCTCTTCCTGGAGAGTAAATAATACTTAAGCATACCTGCCTGTCTTTCATCGTCATCGTTGTTGTCGTTTCTTGTCCTACTGCTACCGTGTCCTCTGATTGTTCAGATGAAATGTCTTCCTTCCTCTGACCTCTCTGCCTTCTATGCTTCATGCCTTACACTTCTGGGCTGTATGGGATGCAATAGAGTGGGATGTCTGTTGTTGGAGACTGCAAACAGATGATCAACCCCAGGCCCATCTCTTCACGGCTATATAGACAGCAAAACCTTCTCGGCATTTCCTGTGTCACCAGCAATAATTTGAAAATCTGAATTCTCATTTAAAACCTCAAGCCCCTGCAGAATGATAGCTGTAGTAAATCAGATCCTGACTTGTTTTAATGAAATGTAAATGAGAGCCAGTAGTGGGCTAGAAACAGCACAGCAGGTGGAATGAGCATGAACAATGAAGGACCATCTGAGCAGGGGGTCTGGGCAACCTGGAAGATTATTGCAGTTATGAGTTGATTGAGCCTTTGATCGTGTACCTTAATGCACATTTTTATGGTGAATTACCACGCAGTAAGTTTGTTTTCAGGACAGCTGTTAGAGAGGCTTTTATGAACACTTTTGCAATTAAGGGCAACAGGTTAGTGCTCCATTCCCGAGTCTGACATTTACCTTGTAGGATGCTCAGTAACTCATTTAAAATTTTTATGCCTTAATTCTGTAAAATAGCAATGGCAGTCAACTTTTGGCTGACCTTGTCCATTTACATTGTGAAGTTTAGGAGTGGTCTAATTGACCAGCACATAGGTAACAGACCTCCTAGTAGAGAAACTGCAGAAAACATTGAATCTAGAATCCAAATTCCTCTTTTGGTTTGTGATTTCTTAGTGTCATGAGTCAAAACCTCTAGTACTGTACTAGAAATTTTGATGATCTGCAGATTAGTTGGAACTCAGATTGGGATTTTATTCTTGCTATTGAAACACATGTGGAGTCCTCCTGCCACAAATGACTTCACTGATATACACAAGACAATACTGGAGAGCAAGGACTTAAGAACAGATGTGGAAAATTTAAGTCCAGGATGCAGTAACCATCAAGAGATTTTTGTATAGTTACAATTCAAAGGAACATTGTCTATGCCTATTTTTTAATAAAGAAACTTAATTCTCCATGTGTACCTCTATACCTCTGCTTACCATCCTAAGGAGAGACCCTGCCATCATAGATTTTGACATGCACGTTTCTGTTTGCATACATGTAAACAAATTTTTCTCTAGTATTTAGTGTACTGGAGAACAAAGAATATATTATATTAGGGTATATATTCTCCTTTTACATACATACATAAGCATATGCAGCCCCACACATGTACACTCTCCTATTGTGGATGTTTTTAAGAAAAAAATCTTTGTGCTATTCACTGCTCCTTGGTACCTCTTGATATTTTTTAGCCTTTTGAAAAAAATTAGACCCTCAAAGGCAAAAAATCTCAGTCAGAAATGTACAGATGGAGGTTTTGTCTTTTATGGCAAGAATAAAAAGCAGAAGGGATTGGAACAATGTAGCATGAGTATTTCTTATTTCTTTCTCACTCATTTTCTTTGCAAGAGTCATTCAGAACTAAACCATTGATGAGTAAGTTAACATGGTAGAAAGAGATTTTTTAAATGGATTAAATATCAATTTGAAGTTAACAACCCAAGAATTGGACAAATCCACAGAGATTTCTGAAACAAACATCAAAAGACACATTTCAGGACAGATAGTACTAGGAATTAAAAAGGGAATTTGCTATTGATTCTGGGCTGCCTTCTGTGACAGTCCCATTACTGCTCAAGTTTGAGTGGCTTGAGATTTTCCTCACACTGCTTCCCTTAAGTGTTGTATCTTCATGGTCCCCTTATCATTCCTTCCCATGTCTTCCTCAAAAATGTTGCTGTTTTCCAGTGGGTAGAATAGAGTGGAGAGTTGCTGAGAACCCTTCAGAGAAGGCCTGATCAGCCCAATCAGCAAGTTCAATTGCAAAAAAGATCTTAATCCAAGAAAGGTAGTAAATAGTTTTAAGGAATTTATCCTAGACAAGATATGAAGGACTTCTGTGTGATGGAGTATGAAGTTTCCAAAGTGGATGAGTGAAGCAGAACTGCTTAGGTTTCAAAGTCAATGGACAAGGACAGTGTATTGGCCTTTTGCGGAGTTCATTTGCCCAGTACCATGAGTTCTAGGTGACACATTGATCTTGCAGTAGTGGCACCAGAGAAGAAAGAGCAATGAGCTTTCTTCCTAGGTTTCAAAACATGGAAAACGGAAGTGAGAAGATTCTGGAAAGAGATGGCTGGCTGGGTAGGGAGTTCTGTAAAACAAAGTGCTTTTTTGGTAGCAGCCATTGATTTTGCATCATCTTCTATCTCAGTAACAATCTTCTAAAGGTTATCATGCTGGCCAGACTGATCAGGGAAAGACTGAAGAAACAGCATATGAAGGAGGGAAAATGTCAAAATTTAATTGTTTTGGCACAAAATTAAGATATTATGGAAAAAAATAAAAGAAACACAAAAGTAATTAAAAAGACTGGGCTGCGTCATTATCTGTACTCTAGTATTTGGAACTTTGTTAACAAAGAAGTGTAGTTTTACATTTATGAACCCAGATTTGTTCTGATGGGTATTACTTAAGTCTAGCAAGAGTGTTTACATGCTGAAATTACGAAAATCACTATTTATAACCAGTTTAGGAAGGCTCAAATTGGCAAACTGATTTTCTCAGGAATGTCATCATCCATGCCATTAACAGCTTTGAGAATTATCTTCCACATTTACAGATCATATTAAAATATTCAAAGAATGATATGGACATTTGTTGCTGCTATCTACTACCAATCACAAAAGCACAGAAGAACAATGTAAACACTTCCTTAAAGATCCCTTAGAGTGGAAATTGTTGCAGGGAGACAGGCACATTCAGTTTCACACTGATAGTGCTAAAATACCCTTTGTAGCACAGAACAATTATATTGCATTCAACACTGGGAATTCTATATTATGCTTTATATTCACAGTCAAAGAGAAACTGATCTGGAAACTGTGAGTGAGGTGTGCATGATCATGTCTGCAATGCAAACAGAATAAATTCAAAATTATTTATATTTACACCTTGTGCTTTAAAAAGGTCAGATTCTCAGAGAGAGAAGCAATTATGAGCTAAATTTGCAGGGAGACAGCATTTAAATGGAAAAATGTAAAAAAATAATTTGGACTTGTTTATGAACATTTTAATAAATGTCAAAAATCACATACTTAGAGGAAAATGCTATGTTGCTTTTAAAAGACCCGAACTCTGCTTAGAATTAAAAAGAAAATAGCCAAATCTAAATGTGTATGTGTATATATATATCTGTATGTATATATGAGCGATACATGGAAGCAAAAATGCACATGTAGAAATCTGTAGTCAGCAGACGTAAAGATAACACCAACATTTTTGTACTTTTTTACAAGTATATAAAAAAACATGAGACACCTAACAACAACATTATTGCATTACTGCAACTGGAATACAGTTTAGTAAGGATTTCTGTTCCACATCTCAGAGTCAATGAATATTAACATCAGATGGTGATCACAAGGAAGAAACAATTTCAACTCCAACAAAATTCTAGGATAGTGTCAAGCAGAACTTTTAAAATCAGCAGATATGGATAGCTTACAGCTAAGGAAAAAAAAAAAGAGCAGTGGTCTATAACCATTAATATTGATTGATTCTAGGAAGGCAGAGTGTATCCCAGAGAACTTGAATAAAATCACCACAATACAAATACTTGAAACAAACAAACAAACAACAACAATACCACAAAAACTCAAACAGACAAAAAAAAAAAAAAAAAACAAGAAGCAAACAAACAAACACAACAGAATGATTTTAGATAATTACAAGTTTTTCAGCCCACCATCAGTTTGGGGCAAAATAAAGGCATGTCTGACACATGACTCTAGTAATAAAGGAGGTGATGAGAGGGAAATAAAAAATACCAATCAACATATTTTTATGAAAAAGGGCCTTGTTTAACTGAATTTCTACTATATTCCAAAATGAAATTCCATGTCTGTTTTATAAGTGTAATATTGTTGAGATAATAGACTTTTCTTATATATTTGGAATGATACTCACATGATGTATTGATTTGTAAGCTAGAGTGATACAAAGTCAACAGGGCACACATGGAATGCATTGAAACCTCATTAAACAATGGATCAGAAAATCTAATAACAAAAAGAGAATTTTTGTCAAATGTCTGTGTTTCCTACAAGAGTCTACTCAGTCATACACTATTCAACAAATATATCAAGAACTTGGAAATAAAAATCAAAATGTAATTATGGATTAAGTCTATAAATAACACAGGCTTGGGGGAACTTGGAAGGGAACAGATTGCTGAGTGATCTGGCAGTTTGAAGATATCAAACAAACAGTATGTGTTTCAGTTGAGCCAAATCTAAGTTTGTATGTCTGAAAAAATAAAAATACAAAATATGTGCATGGAAGACTTCTGAAGGCAGTGGTGGAAGGAAGTCATGGGGGTCATAGTCTTAATGCTCACTGAGTGTGGTTCAAAAAGCTTGTGTAATCTTTGAATGTTTAAATGTGAGAGAACTCAGTAGGAGTAGTGAGGTTAAATTATCTCTGTGTTTGGCACTGGTGAGATTGCTGCTGGAACACTATTTGGTTTTGGTGTCTATGCTTCAGATGGATATTGATGAATTGGAAGGGATTCAGACAAGAGCCATGTGAATGCTTACAGGCTTGGGAAATGTGCCTTGTTGTGAAAGACTCAAGCAACTCTATTTAGTTATCAAAGAAGACTTAGAGGGGTGACCTGATTGCAGTCTAAATATATCTGCAGGGGGAATGGAAAGGGCAGAAGGAATAAATTTGATAAGGCTCTGCAGTGTAACAAACAAAGGTGAAACTATGACTGGTAGTTCAAACAAGACAAATCCAACTGAAAATGAAGCGTGAATTCAAATAGTGAGCAAACTAACCACTATAACAACTTGCTAAGAGTTGCAGTAGATTTTCTATCATTGGAAGTTTGAAATTCAACATTGGGTTTATTTTTCCTAAAAAGAAAAAAAAAAGTCAAGAAAACAGCTCTCTGGTCCATCGATTTAGTATCAAAATGAGTAGCATGAAGACCTGTGCCATGTACTATGCATATCACACTAGACAGTCACTGGGGTCCTTTCTGCCCTTAAGAAAAAAAATCTATGAATCTTTTTTCTCCACACTGACTTCAGGGGATGAAATTGAGCCAAAAGAAATAGACCCAGAATATAAAGTAAAACCCTCTAGCAGTGACTTCCATTAATTTCTGGAATGGTCTCCCAAGAGGAGCAGCCAGGGCTGGCAGGGGAAAGGGCCCTTGCTAGGTTATTTAAAAGGAAGGTGATAAATAGAAAGGAAGAATATCTCAACATTGAGACAGGGACCAGGGTAATAAGCTCAGGCATCTTTTCTTACCCTGTTTTTTTAAACTGCTGAGCATTTAACTGAGCCACAGCTGGAAACGAAACATAGTGTCTTCAAAATTTGCTTTATTCCTCAAAGCTGTCCATCCCAATGTTTTGTTGTCATTTTAGGAGAAAGGAAGTCCACTTTTCCAGGCTCTAGTGGTGACCACTGCTCTCACCACTACTTTATAGCTTGAATTGGGAACAGCCTGTCTTTTAGGGGGACATTAAAACAATGTGTCTGGTTCAGACCTGTAGAACAATGTCTGAAGTGCATTGCTCTCAGTTTATACCTCAATGGATAAACATTATGGAGGAAGACAGCTTATTTCAGTTAAAAGTAAATATTCCCACAAAAAGAAACAGATATAAATTTTCTACAACCAAATTTCTGTAGTGGTCTTGCAGAAGCTGGGAATGAAAACCTAAATAACTTTAAGATAGATCCTAATATTATCATCAAGTGATTACCTACAGAATCAAAGAACTGGTGCGGCTAAGATTCTATAAGGTTCTGTGTTTCTGTGAAACATACTTCCATTTCTAACCTTGCATTACATATTCCTCTACTTCAGGAAATCTCTAGTGGCTGTGTATTTTGTATACAGTATAAACCCATAAGTCTAGTGCTGTCTGTCGTATTTAGAAACTCACTGCTCTCATATTCATGACACATCTGTCACTCAAATCTGCTCATAAATCCAAATTCACTAATAGGAGTCATGCATGTTCCTATTTATCAAGAAACAGAATGGTGACCCTGGGCATAGAAGTAAATGGCAGCAATAATGTAGGTGCAGCCTTATAAATTTGTAAAAATTCTGGTGTACCAGAAAGCTAAAATTTCAGAGTTGTTAAAAACTCCTCAAACCCTGCATGTTAGTGGCAGTCTTTTGCAGTGAGAGGGAAATTAATTTATCTAAAAAAAATGAAGAAGACAAAAACCTATTTCTTTTCCCACAGTGTATGAGCGCAAAGTTCAGTTTTTCTGATCCCCACAATATAAATTGCCATAACTTTTAGGTTTTTCTCTGCTCATTTTTATCTTGGAGGAATTAAAACCAACTAAACCAACCAACCAAACAACAACAACAACATTTTCTCTGAAAAAGAAAAATCATTGTTATTATAGTCCATGTTCAGCCTGTGACAGTCATTGAATTTCAGGGATTCTGAGTATTGGTGGCTCCTCCCAGAAGCAATGGGACATCTATGAGGAGAAACTTGGGATTTTACCAGAACTGAGATTCCCTGAATGAAAGTTAAGGAAGTGCTGAGCAATATTTCCTGTAACTCACATACACTGTTATTCTTTAACCCTGGGCTCCTGAGCTTGCTGAGCTCTGCTGGCTTGTGCTCCAGGGGAAGTTACAGTAGTTTCAGTGTTTTCAGCTAATTGACTGGGGCTATGGTAGTAACTTGCTGTTGATGAGGTTTAATTGAAAATGCAAGGCTTGCTGCATTAACACCATGTTCTGAGCATAAGCAGAGTGCTCACCACAGCCGACTGCATCGTGAGCTAATGCCAGCTCTCCTTCAATCCCAAGAGGAAAAAAACGTGGCCTTTATGAACAACAAGAAAAACCAAGTAACACTGAGTAATACCTGAAGGGGGTGGGGGAAGTAAAGGCTTATGGTCTTTGTGTGTGCAAATGGTTTTTTGTCCTTTTCAGAGCAAGTTTAAGTGACTTCAGAGTGGCAGATGGGTAGGTCACCTTGTTCACTAGACCCCAGCATTAGGATTGGATTTGGCTCTAGCTGAGAATCAGTGTAACTCAATACCCATCAGATAGTGGTGACACTTAGGTGTGGTCTTGAATATTTTTCTGTCTCCTTTCTAAAGAAAAGTGAGGATTTAGATACCAACAAGCCTCAAACAGTCAGCTAAGGAACACAGCTGGTTTCAGGCTCCCTGCCCAGGAGCTCTGTTGTATGGGGACATAATGGTTTTGCTCCATGGTAACTCTAGAGTTTCTGCCCCATGGAGTTGAAATTTATGTGATTTACACCATCTCAGTGAGGATGAAGCTCCTTAGGGGGTAGGATGTTGCAATGTGGAGTGCAGCCATACCAAAATATTTTAAAAGTCTGAGCTTTAGCCAACTACTTTTCAAGGACAGGGTATTCTCAACTCACGCCCAGTGTCTCTGCAGCAAGTGCATCTCTGACTCATCAAAATCTTCCCTAAGCCAAACTGATTATTTTTTTTTGCTTGCTTTTTTTCTTTCACTTTGGCCACTGAAGCCAAACAAATAAATGTGATTTCCCTTACCAGCAGGCAATTTATGATGGTTGTGTGGCAGCCCCATGGTTTGAAAGGTGACTCTCTTCTTAGGGGGCTTTTCTCTACATTGCTGGGCACCATCTTTGCGAAGCCTTCCCATTGCATCCAAGGCAGTTACATCAGAGCTGGGAAGGATTCTCTTTGTTCACTCACCTCAGATCTCTTGTTTCTAAGTGTTTTGTGTAATGCACATCTATCCTGAGTCTTGCTCCTCATGTCCTGGTGCTTCTTGTTATATATTTGGGATAGATGTAAATGTAGTCCTTTCAGACTTAATCCTCATGTTTTCTGGAGTGACACAGTGAAAAGCTGACAGCTTCTGGTAAGCCATACTGTATTTTACCACCCTTCTTGACTGCAAGGAAAAGAAAATCATCAGAACTCAGATTTCCTCACCCTTCTCCTTCTCCTTTTTTATAGGGTATCCTACCAGTCTCCTCAGAGAGACCCATCTTTGCAGATAAATGGTGCTTGCAGAAATATACAAAAATTTTTGATACTAAATTTGACTTTTTAGAAGTTATTATGTGGTTTAGTCTGGGCCTTGAGCATGTTTAGAGGCAGGTTCCTACCACAAGGCTTAGAAGCGGAACTGGAGTCTAAAGCTGGTACATAAGAAATACCTTTCTGTATGGGCCCACTTCCAAGGATATGAGACATTTTCAAATCATGCATTACATTTAGATTCAGATTTTAAATACTCAAAAATGTTAGTTTACTAAATATTTTCCTTTACACTCAGGCTCTATGCACTATATATAGTACAAAAGACTGTCTGCTTAATCGTGTACAATTCTATTTTTAGCTCAGGAAACCTTATGTTTCTGTTTTCCTGATTGTGGAAGCACTGATCACAAATCTGCTTCATGGTATGCTTATAGTGATACTGTGCTCCAGTTTCTGGACAATAAGAAAATCCTCACAGCATTAATGCCTCAGAGACCAAAGCATGGCAAGGGTTATGGATGTAAGGATGGGAAAATAGGGACAAGGAGACTAAGAATGGGAGGAATCACAGAGAAAAAAATTTGCAGGAAGTCCTGAAAACTAAGTCTCTTCCTAACAAATGCGAAGAGCACTGGTAGTGAGAGGAATCTGCCCTCCTTTTTTCCATTTATTTTCCAGGTGGCAGATTGATAGAGATTTTCATTCTCCAGCTGTAAATCTGAAGTCATATACTAGGGCACACTCACAAAAAAATCACTTAAAAAGAAAATAATAATCCTATTTGCTGGATAATTAACAGAGAGTAATATCATTCTGTGCTTTATATTTTCATTGAAATTCTTTATCTCACAGCAGTATGGACAGAAAATATATTTCAATTATACAGCTATGCATGTCTTTTATATTAGGTGGAAATGTTTCAATAGATGTTTCAGTTATCCGTTTATTGATCTTAATGTATTTTTAATATGTAGGCACCAGTCTCTGCTAACTGAGATATATCTGCTTTCCCCCAGTTGAGTTCTACAAATTAAAAGTAACTCCTTTTCTCTTCCAATAAGTAGTATATGGTGGGCTTCTGTCTTGTGGGCAATACCTGCTATGAGCTGCCTTTTAATTTATGAGATTAATCTGTGTTCACAAAGGGAGATGTGAATATGAGTAGCAGAATTTGGCTATAGACTGCAGAAGAAATGAGATCAGAGAGAAATGTTGACCTAGGACATTTTTCTGGGGTGGACCTCCTTTATTTTGCCCTGTATAGGAAGCAACAATCCTCTGTAAGACCTCTAAGGATCTATCTGAAGATCCTTACTTGGGAATGGTGACATCCCATGTTCAGGTTATTTTGAATAAGTTAACACTTTTCAGTGTTTGTGATTATACATACTTAATTTAGATAGCTGAGTGTGGGAAGATTTTCTTATCATCCATTATGACTATGCTTTTTTCTCTCATGAGGCCTGATTTAAAATGCTTTTTATCCCAGAAATTCCAGAGGGATGGCCTCTGAGCCCAAATGCGTTTCCCATGAAACACTGGATATCTACCTGCTACAAGCATTTCTAGTTACTTGGAAAACTATTAAAAATTAGTGAGGAATTTTCTTTTAGCCTTCTGGTATAGATGAGAAGGATAAGGACAACATTCTGCATGGTTTTTCAATGTGGATATTTTGGTCATTAGACTGCTAAGTTAACAAGAAACCTTCATCCTGTGATGATCTGGTTTACTCCAGCAGTTACCTTTATATTTCATGTCTTGTTCTTTCTGTTGGTCAATGGGAATTATAATTCCTGTTTTGTAAAATGTTTTCAGATAACCAGCTCTGTGAAAGGGCTATGGATTGATCATAGTTATTTCCTGTGCTAAGGTTCTCAAAGGAGATATCCTTTCTCCAGGCAAAACTGGGACCTGATTGTGCTGAAATATTTTTGAAAAGATCACCTTTGATAGGGTCAAGAACCTATTTCCAAGAGTCCCAACATGACACAGTAGCAATGAAAACAAAAATGTGATGAGATTTGATGCACAAAGGCAAAACACAATAAGAAAACTACCCAAAGAAAGTATTATTCACACAGGAGACAGCAATCACAAGGAACAGTAGCAGTAAAGAAAATAATGAAAGGAAGATGGCTGCTTGTCTTTCACCTTGGCAGTTTGTGAACAATGAGTGGAGCCAAGGAGGAAATGAAGGAAATTGTAGGTGCAAATGACAAACTCAACATCAGGAGAAATATTGGAGGTGTTAGAAGTGCTAAGCATGAAACTGGAGGGTGGTAAAAGACATGAAAGGTCCTTTGAACGGCACACCAACCAACACAGTAATAACTGTGACAGATTTTTGAGTGTAGTGAACTTGCTTAAGTAGATGGAGATATTGTTTCTTGTTGTTACTTTTTGCCCCCTTCTCTTCACTTTCCAGAATAATGAGGACAAAAAAATGGGGGGAAAGAGCTTTTCGTCATAGAGAAAAGAGATGTCCCTTAATGCATTATCTTTCACCTGCTCAGTTCCAGCCTGGAGATTGCTGTCAAGTATTTTTGTTCTCTAGTCAGGCATCTTTAAACAGGGAGTGATTCATCAGGACAGCAGGGTGGCTGTGACCGTCCTTTGCCCTGTATGAATCCACTGGATAACCACCTTGCCACTGGGAACAATGAGTCTGTTGTTTGACGGTAGCATCATCCCCAGGGAGGCTCCAGGGAAATAAAAGAGATCTTCCATTTGCAGTCCAGAGCACTTCCACGCAGGAAGCTGAGGGAAAGAGCCTATTTTTCAACCTCACCAACTCAATGCTGTTGCGTTGATGCACCTGTCATCTATCCTAGCAGTTGTATACTGCAATGGATTTTCTTTTCTAATCCTGTCGTCTAGTCTGTATCAGTTTCAGTCTTATGCTGATTATTATTGTAGGACAGAGTTTATTCTTCCCCATGCTGATATTTTATGGAGCGTTGACATGCTTTGCCACCTCAATGCAGGACTGGCTCATGAGTCAGGGTGTTAATATCCTCATTTATACTTACATGAAGCTGGAAATACATTTCTCTTCAGAGAAATACGCCAGCAGGGTGTAAAAAGGATAATTTTCTTACACAGTATAAAAATGATCTTTCTTTGTTCTGTGAACTTGGGGGTCTGGATGCAGAATGTGAGAGCATGTTCTGGCAAACTGAAAAAACCCAGGATGCAAAGAACTTGCTCTCATCTCATCCTAGGGAGAAATAAGAGCTAGTGCCCCTTATATAATTAGTTGACCCACAAGTGCAAGGCAAAAGGTGGGAGCACCAATACATGCATCTATAAAATACAGTGTTTTATTAGTAAGCTGTCATATTAGTTGTCATAAAGATGCTTACAGAGGGAAAACAGCATGTTGCACTTGGTAATACAATAAATTAAGAACTGAGAAACACAACCCATTCTTAACTCTTCCAATTTGTGTGGCTTTGGCAAATTTGCTTCTGTCTTTTAACCTGTGTCCCTCTACCTCAGCAAGTTCCTTTGTAATCTCCAGGTTCACTAAACACAACACAAAAAATATGCAATTCCATTGATGAACTCGACATCATGCTATGATACATGTAATAATGCAATTGAAAGGATAATCGTGCCTTTGTGTTAATCCTCTTGTAAGAAAAAAATTATGATCTCCTATAACAGAATGTATAGGCTATTAACTTCCTCCGACACCAGTCTTTTAAAAGACGTCAGCCATGGAGCATTAACAGATATATTTCTCATAGTTTTGTGATTAGTTTTTCCAAAGTTATTGAAAAAAATATATCTACATGAGCAGAGGTAGAAGTTTTAAAACTATAAAACTTTCAGATCTATAAAAATGACATATTTATAATTGAATATTCCTAGCGCATTTGCTCCTTTATTACATGCATATTATAAAGATGACATGATATAATATCTGTATACAGTGGTGGAAGCATTTGTGTATGTGTCTGTGTGTATGTTAGGCATACTAGTATCATTTTAGAAGGTGACAACACTGTGCTGTTAGCTCTCCAGCAACTAGACAGAGAAGGGATCCTTCAAATTGTGGCAGTGATTCACACAGAGAAGACAGCAAGAGCAGAAAATATCCTGAATTCTGCTAATTATAAACAAATAAAAATTACAGATGGAGAAAAGAGGTGAAAGGTTCAGAAAAAACTCAGGAGTATGGAGACACCAACCAGAGAGACCCAGCCTGTTGCTGCATCATGCATTGACAGAGGGAGCCGGTGGATATCTTCTGCTGAATTCCTACTCCGATGGAGGGATGGGTGTGACTAAAGGAAACATCCTCACTGTGCCTGTGAGTGCCTTGTGGATTTCAGCATGCAAGTTGGTGCTGGAGTGAGCCTCTGAAGGAGGACACTTCAGGTACAACAGAAGAACTTCTCTCTGAGAAGGTCTAAAAAGAAGGAACTCACTGACTGTGGAGGATAATCTTGAAATAAGAAGCAGCCTGGGCTCTCTTATCTGGCATCCTGGAGTACTCACTAGGTCCTGGAACAAAAAGCAGGAATCATGGTATATACAATTTTGGGAAATTGATATATTTAGACAAACTGAGCCTGAAGGTGGCAAGATTTATTAACCAAGTTCTGCATCAGTATGAATATTGGCTACTGGGAGTGAGAGTGGTACTTAGAAATGCATTTGGACTTTGGTAACATACACATATACTTGGCTTTCTTTGGTGACACAAGTAAATTCTGTCCTCTATTCCTTGAAGTAACTGCTGATCTGGCTGGTTTTTGGCTGAACCAGTTTTCCATTCTGATTCTCCACCTGGCCTCACAAATTCTAAGGCTGGCATCATGGATGGTGCACAGGAATAAGAGCAAGCAGACATGAGTATCAAAAGCTGCTTAGGCACTACTGACACCAAGTTCTAACCATTGCTGGATGAAAGACTTACCATGGCCTCTTTTGGTACAGTTGGAACCTGCCAGAAGGGTTCTCTAAAAGCTATCTTTGCCAGGATAGGAAGACATTTTTGATGAGCTCTTCAGAGTTAAAAGTGAGGACCCTTTACTTTCTTCAGAATTATGAACTCACTTTGTATTTTGAATATACCAGCAAAGTCATCCTCTGTATTTTGAATAACAGTCGTACACTGTGAGTTCATATTAACATCATTGTCACTTCTGCCACTACCTCCTTGACTTTGGGAACATGCTAGAAACCGAACTGCCTCCTGCTAGCACTTCTTCCAGAGGACCAGACTCTTTCTCCTTAATAGGAAATTAGTGTCTGTATTTTTCTTTCCAAGATAAATGTATGTCAATGTCCATCAAATTCTCACTTAAATCCATGTCTCCGCAGCTATTGATATTTGGAAGGATTTCACCTTGCTAGAACTGCTGCTGTGTTGAATTTTTCCTTTCTATTGGGAATGGGCTGCATTCTAATTTAAGAACCTCCATAATTTCCTTAGCTGTCGTCCCAAATAGCCTTTTCCAAATGCGATGATCAATGTCAACCTCCTATTTCCAATAAAGGAAGTTCTGAACTCAGGAGTGCCAACTACAAAGGATGAGTAAGAAAACACAAAGCACTGAAAAAAAAATGCAAAAGCAAAAAGCAAAGGAAAAGCCTGTGTCATTATACAGCTGCAGTAATCTGTGGCATGTATGGACTCTACTAATTACCAGCTAGCATAGAAGCTTGTTTATGGATGGAATAAAGATAGCAATTGCTTACTGTTAATGCCTTAGCAATCGTAAAACTAATTGTACCCCTCCCTAAATGTAAATATTTAACAGCAAGTATTTCCTCAGCCTTTTATTCATCTGTTTATCATTTTAGAAACAACTGGTTTATCTGGGCATGGGCACATCTGAGCAGGAAAAACAAGCAATAATTACAGAAATCACAGATGTTCCAAACAGTCTGCACCAGGGGAATTTCTCCCTGGAAGTCTGCAGAGGTTTTGCCCTTATTTTTTACAGCATCTGTTAGAACAATTGGACTTCCCAGGGATAATGCCCATTGTAAGATATCTGAAAGCACCATGTGCCTGGGATAGGAGTCAGTTCCAAATTAAGACACGTTAATTTCGGTGTCTGCGCATCTAACTGCTGACTGAGTGTCTCTGCAGTCAGTGGAAACATTGTCAGTACAGGGAGTGGAGACGAGAGAGCTGTTCAGCTGGCTGAACATAGTTGTGAACTTCAGAGGGAGGTGAGCACCCTTCCATACTCAACAGATGTCATTGGCTAGATGTCTGTGAACTCTAATGGAAATATAAGCTATTGGCTCCTGTGTCAGCCCAGTTTTGTAGGAAATAGAGGCATTTGAGATGTTAGGGTGTTCAAGACATCTGCATGCAACTGGTACAAATCCAGACCTGCACTACCCTTGAAGCAGCAGCAGGAGTCCAGGAAGAACAGCACAGCTGAAATGACTCTACTTTGTACCCAATTCCACCTCTAATCTGGAACTGAATATCCCATGTAGGGTTTTACTATCCTGACCTTTCTGATGGTTTTGTGTTCGAGACACTTGAAATAGTATTTGTCTGAATATCTACAGTGTAGATGTCTACCTCTTAAGCTGGACATCCTCTGTTCCCTCTGGAGTTTCTGGACAGAAGGGGTACTTTGAGAATATATTTCATCCATCCTACTCTGAAGGAATATTTTAAAATTAAAGAAATAATAATCTAGAAGTATCTGTTTCTCTCCAGTGTTTGTAAAAAGAGTCTAAACAAGTAATTTGAAAGTAGAAGCATGCCAGTTTGAAACTCAAGATGACTTTCATGGCATCAGATTAATGAAGCATTTGTAACTGCACCAAGTGCCTAGGTTCCCATTAAATCAGTGGTGCTATTCTAAGTGCAGTCAGCTGGCTATGATCCATTAATTCATCTGAAAATTGAGAGAGGTATCTACTTCAGGATGCAGCATATCATTTCCCAAACTCCAAGGCTGATACTGAGCAGTTTTCATTGGTTATAAAGAGAGGAGAAGGTCTCAAACTGTACTTAGTCTTATGAATTCTGTTACACAACATCTTTTTGAGCAACTAATTTCTGCTCCTGTCAATAAGTCTTAATGCTTTTAAGCAGGTAATAGAAGCCTAAATACTTCTGTACTATGGAGAGATGAAGGTCGCCTCTTCAGTTTCTGACATTAACATTTTTTTTATAAATTATGATATAGCTTTCTTTTTAAAAATTATCAAAAAAAAAATGCGCTTTTTTTAGAACACAAATACTCTTTTGAATCAGAGGCTTCAGCAGGCATCAAGCTGAGAAACAAGTTCTTTAACCTTCTAGTCAAAGCGCCTGGATTGAAAGAAATTTTCACTGTACATTTTCTGTGGAGAAAAAAAAGCAAACAAACAAACATTTGTTGAAACGTTTGTTGTGGTTCAGTAGGACTGAGCACATAAATTGCAGTGTTTGCATTTCAAAGAGAAATTTACATCTTAGTGGGTCATTGCAAGCAACTTATACAGGAGCACAGGGAGGATTTTGTTGAAGAGGGAAGACTACATTAACAAGTGTCACTTGTGAAGAAGGAAAAGGTTAAATGAGAAGGTGCTGCTGGATTTCTCCCCAGGTTTTTGGATTGCATGGAGGGTTTTCTAGCTTGTTGGACAGCCAATCCACATCCTACTGAGTTCACTAAACACAGAAAGCTTCAGTGAGAAGCTGCACAGGTTGCCTCTCAGAGCAGCTCTAGGGTGTTTGTAGCTATTAGGAGCTCTTGGAGAATCTTTTGAAGACAGAGAGTTTAGCAAGAAGTGGCCTATTCCCCCACTGCTTTTGCCTAAGCAGAGCAAACTTCTAAACCAGCTCATCTGTGATTCTGTGATCTGCATGGCCATGGGGGATCAGGAGATGCCTGATTGCTGTCTGCCATTTAGAAGCTCTGGGAAGGGAGCAAGAATGGTTTGGAAAGGTGTCCATCAGGACACTGGAGACAGAGACAGCACATTGGAAAACACTGGTGGTTTCAGAAGGGGAGCAGAAAACTGACTACTTGCCTCATGAGAAGATTTGATGCTTTCAGCCAATATCCTCATCTTTTAAAATCATGTTCCAATTGGTGACACGTATTCGGACAATTAGGTCTGAAAAGCAGGAAGTATCATGTGCAATAGTAGATTGTAATCATGAGCTTCCAAATTAACAGAATTCATCAGGTGGCCTTCAGTGATAGGTACCAATTCCATCCAATACTGGAGACAGTGTTGTGTCATTTTATTCCTAAGCAGTTAATTTAGATTAATGGTTTTTATTGTTGGTTGTCAGCTTTGATTGATTGAACAGTAAAGTAACATTTCATTTCCCTTCTTCCATTATTGCACTTTGTGAGGAAAAATATGAATGAATTCACATGTTTAATTGGAGCATAGAAATATTGGTTTTGGCCCTGGTTTCAAGAACAAGCATTGAAAGCTGTGCAAAAGCACTGATTGTGTTACTGAATGTGTTAGTGTAAATCTGTAATTGTTTGTTCTTTCTGTCTGTAGTGAGTAGTTTGACAGAAGTTGTTTTTCATTGCCAGTTTATAACTTTCTAGGATTCTGTAAATATCTGCAGAAAGAACAGTCATATTCGGGCAAAGAGATTTTTCCACTGCATCAATTTCTGTTCTCTCTCTGAATTAATTTCCCTCTTCCATATAATCTTAATCTCACTCTCTCTGACCTATCCACAGGGAAGGGAAGAAAGCCTGAGAACAAAGGCAGGTGTAAGAAGTTAGTGCATGTGCAAACTTAATTGGATACAAGGAAGAATGTCAGTCCTAGAAGCTGATCAATCCATCAGAGCTGGCAAATACCCTCATGGACTTTTATCAAGGATGAAAAATGAACAGCACAGGAATGTCTTTTCTAGTCTTTTTCTAGCTGAGCAGGGAAACAGTTTCACTCTTCTCTCCTGCATCTCACAATGTCATTTTGGTAGGCTCTGTAATGCTGAAGGGCACCAGTGGTATTTGATCTGGTCAGTCACAGACTCCTGGATGCTATGGAGGGTTGAGTTCAGTGGAATAGCCAGTTAAACTGCTTGAAGTAATGAGGGAGCTTCAGACCTTGAAACCACTGTCCATAGCACAAGGCTATAGGTAAGTCAGAATAAATTATTTGGAGTGAGGTGTACCTTCTGCAGAAAGAGTGGAGGAGATATTTCAGGTCTGTAGGCTGCAGGGCTTGAGAAAACAGGAAAGCTAGAAAGAGGACTAGCAAGGGGATAGTAAGAGGAAATTTTGGTGAATAAAAACCATAAACTGACAGGCTTTCTGATTTCTGCCAGTGATTTTTGACCAAGGACACTACTTACTTTGGTTTATTGCTACAGTGCTCAGGAAAGACAGAGCCTGGGTGCAGGCTTTTTAAAACAGAAGAGCATACACTGAGGAGAGTACCAGTCTCATATCACTGGTGATTTTATTTTTCTCTCAGTGCAGATGAACCTCCAGCACACCATATAATGAATCACAGTTCAAAACATAAGGAAAACAGATCTGGATTGAGCAGACTCATTCACAGTAAAACTGCTTATTCAAGATGCTAAATACCTTCAAAAATGAACCCATGCCCTTGTCTTCGTAAGAACTGGAAACGAGGATTAATATCTATGCTGATCTAACCTGAGTGTTCCTAAATCTCATTTTTAAATGTTTATTTTTCAAAGACAAATGTGTTGTAACTATCTTATTAGAAGCGAAACCCAACCAACCAAACAAACCCCACCACTAAACATGGTGCCCAACAATTGTGTCTGACCAGATTTGGACAATCTTGCAGAGGAGATACTGCTCATCATTGCCCACTCTGCACTCTTAGAACCCTTGCACTAGCAGCCACTAGACAGACCTGAAATGCTAGATTAGCAGATTTCCTCATGTCATGGTAACATACTTCTTGTTAACTCTTTCCATTTGTTTTATTTTTCCCTGAAATAAATTTAGTTCTGGTAAACATTCCTGTAATAGACAACGTGACAAAATGCAGATGTCTGTTGTGTCTAAGCCCAAGAGAGGCTCTGCTAATTATACAGGGCTGTGCTGTGTTTTCTGAACAGTTGTAAGGGCAGGCTTAGGGATATTGGGTATTGAAGCAAAAAGTGATGAGGCTGTGAATGCTGTCCAGTGGGACAGGCAATGAGACATGGCGTGATGTGGCATATACTCTTCCATCTTTTAGAGTCTGAAGAACTAAGGCTGATTTCAGAAGACTATTATTTTTTTTTCAATTTCCTTGCTCTCTAAGTGCAGAAAAATCTATTGCAGTCCATAATGGAAAAGCAAAATATTCCCATCTACTTCTACCAATAGATAAGGAGTCTGCAGCTTAGGAGGGGGTAAGTCCAGGAGGAGTTCAAAATCCCAACCACTTTTTCCTGTGCATATTAAAAATTTCCTTAGAAGACAGTTTCTTAGTCACTTTGGAATTTTTTTGCTGCAATCAGGTCATTTTATCTCTGGTCAATGAGTTCTGTTGTTATTGGAATGCAAGCCATCAAACCTGTCTGGTCTCTTTTCTCCATAAAAAGTGAGCCTATGGTTTTCAAAGTGGAAAATATAAGCCTTAAATCAGTACTTTGCTGAAAGTGCACTGGTAAGAGAGTTCTGTAAAATTTGGAGGTGAAAATGGCAGCTGTGTGGAAAGTTATTTTGTGAACTCAAGTTGATATAAGGCAGATAATTCAGGAAAGGATTAGGCACTTACATGAATATGAATATGAATAACATCAGCAATTGCACTGGCAAAGAGAAAATTTAGAGGGGTTATCAATCCTTATGCTTCAGACCAGGAGGTCATTTCTGGGAAGAAATATTTTCCTACCTATATAGCTCTTAATCCTCAAAGGCCTCAGTGTATGACACCACCCTTTAAAACATTTCTGAGTGACTTGGAATGAGAAGCACAACAAAATTCAGGGTGAGGTGGGATGAGTTTCTTTAGGAGGTTAGGAAGACAGAAGGGCTGGCAGTTCCCACTGGTCTCTGCTAGTCCTGAAGCAGAGACTTAACAGTTCAGCTGTTTTTCTAGGAAACACTGAAATGTGAATTGCTGTTACCAACTGAAGGGCAATAAATCTTTTTTAAGTGTGGTGAGGGTCTCTTCCAGGTTTTCCTCAGGGTTAAATACAGGAAACCTTTTCACTTCCCACCTTTCACCCAGTGAGCGTTTTGCTAAGTCACCACTAAATCATGAAGCACTGGGAATAAAGTCCTCCCTTGCTCCAGCTGTACACACCACCACCTGAATTATGAGCTCCACATCTAGATACTGGCTTCTTCTGTCCTGCTCTTCCCACTGCAGCATTACACTCCTTGGGGAAACAGAGTCACTAACAGTTTGCACAACTGTGGTATTAAATCAGTACAGAAAAATTTATGGAAAAACTAAGAGAAACGAGTTTATACTCTAATGACATCTTAAATAGTCATTTTCTGTTGCCTTTCTCAAAAGGCACAGAAGAAGGTTTTCTCTTGGATGTAACTCTGCCGAAGTATGTAGAGCTGCACTGGAAGTTAGTCCCTTTTGATGTTGTCTCTACTGAGGGGGGTCTTATCTTCAAATAGTTTAAAGTACCTATTCCCCAGCCCAAATGATAAAATAGAGCTTTAGGATCTGGATGTCCTCCAGGTTTCCCAGTAGGAGTATTTCATTGCCAAAAATACAATCCAGCCTCATGCTTGCCAACTCACATTTGCCTTGATGTCTCAAATGTGATATCCTGGATTTCATCAGGAGATTCCTATCAAATATGAGAGACAATGAAGCCAAAGGAATTGTTTGGAATTCAAACGCTCTTAAGTGCAGCATCATATCAGGGTGAAGCCACTAGCTGAAATGAAGACTGACAGTTAATTTCTTGAAGTACTGGAAAAGACAAGACATCTGCCATGATGGCTACTGGCTTCCACAAGCTGATGGTAATAGACTGTGAGGCCCTTTACAGCTGAAGAAATTAATTCTTTTTTTCTCTGTAATATACCCGTCATTTTCTATATGAGAAAATATGTTTTTTACAATCTACAACATGGCTATTTTGTCTTCCTGTTCCTTCTCTGTCTGCCTCTAGCCTCTGCTTTCCACAGATTTTACAAGTTTTACAGTCTAGTCTACCTTGTGATGAGGCAGAAGTGGGTTTGGCCAACAACAAAACCAAAACTTGAGAAGGTTTGCTCAAAACTTTGTTTTGTTTTGTTTCTCTTAGTTAAATATAAACAGGATATTTCTAAATAATAATGTAATAATGTACATATAAGTATAATAACAACAACAATCCTTCTCCACTTGACATGGCATTTCATAAACAGCTATTTCCTTCCCTGACTCAATGAAAAATTCTGCTATCTTGAATCCATGACAGAAAATCACCTAAAAGGCAAAGAAATGGGGATGAAATTTAGGATCAGAGAAACCTGAATGGGAATTTAATAAGCAGCAGAGCAGCAGCCAGGTTATGTGTGTATTTGTAATTGTCATCTCTTCCACCAGAACAGCAGTGTCTCCCTATACCCAGCCTGGTCCTCTGAGTATCTGTGGCTTCCTTGGATCCCTGCCTGTGCTGACTTGCTCCCTGTCCCTCTTCCAACACAACCAGCCCTTTGCATCTCACTTCTCTACTCAGGCAGTTCAGTGAAACTTGTAAAATGTCACTGTTCCTGGGACTTATCTCCCTCTTTCAAATGTGATTTAAATTGCAAGTATGTTCAAAAGTAATTAAGGGAGGAATGAGGGAGAGTTTGACAAGGCAACTGATTTCCTAAGGAAATCAAGCTAAAAAAGAAAAGAGGGGTTGTAATGTAAAAATCATAATTTTTTCCAAAATAAAAACTTCTTTTGTTCCCTTGAGCATCAAAGATTAACAAAAGCTGGAGGAATTTCAAATTCCAATTTAAACTTCAGCACTCACACTAGTGGTTTAGTATTGAATTGTCAATTATCTTGGTATTTTTAATTAACTCTGCTTTTGGGCTCTTGTACAATATTTATTTATTCTGTTTTTAATGAAAAAAATGGAACATAATACTTAATGGAAATAAAGCTGGCTTTGCATGGAGGGAAAATAAAACCATAAAACTAAAACATAATTTAATCCAACATTTGAAGTTTGTTTGGCTTTTTTAATGTTTTCCATCAGTGGGGTCTGGCAAATGATGGGAAAGTGATTGTTTTCTAATACATGCTGTGGTGGTATTCTTTCTTGATCAGTGCATTTTGTACACTTTTCTACTGGGCTCATTTGTATAGTCTTTTTACTCTTGTTTGGTGAAGAACTGAAGGTGCAAAGAGAAGTGTCTGAGATAGCCCATGGTGTGTGTCTATAATTCTTCAGATAGATGCAACATCCAAAACCAAGGTCACAACAGTTCTCAGAGGGGAGGAGAAAAGACTTGGCTACATAAAGGTTTGACCACAGGATAGAAAACCTCAGTACCAGAGCATGTAAAATGCAACAAACACTGACAAATTCTCAGACTCCCTGTCCATATAAATGCAGGAGTATGCAGGGTGCAAATTGGTCATGAAGTGCAAGAGCGATGGAGTAAAGGCGGCTTCCTCTCCTTTGGCTTCAGCCAGAGGTTGCAGGATCATCTTTCCCACACTTGTGTAAGGTTGTGCATGTGGGTACTTGACTTTCATGCTGCGAACTGGATTGAAGACCTACAGATCTGCAGAGTGATCTGAAAGGCAGAGCATCTGTGTATTGAGACTATAACCTTTCGTATTCTTTATGGCTTGAGAGAAGAGAATTTTCATGTACACTGTTTAGTGGGTTACATGCAGAATGCTTAAGCAGAGACAGACTGAGACCTGTATTGCATGAAACTGTAAACAGATAAAATTAGACTTTAAACTAGAATGTATCTGCCTGAGATTTTCTTCTCCCATACCAAAACAGGCAGATGTTTGCCTGGAGTACCAGAGAAGTGGTATCTGTCTCAGGAATTCCTCATGAGCTTTCTGACACACTAAGGTGAAATCTCCTAAAATCTGATGTTGAGATGAGATTTTTCAGAATTATGTCCAAAAAACCTAACAGTTTTTCTGCAGTGCAGGACCTTTGAAATGTTCTCTTTAACAATTCTGTGAAACTGGATTCCCAAGGTTTATTTATTTTTCTCTCTCTCTGTATGAGTTACAACAGTATTTTAAAATGTTCTACCATAAAAAACAATGTTAGGAAAGCATTATTCTAACACTAAATTTCAAAA
The DNA here is from genome assembly GCF_037038585.1 of Patagioenas fasciata. Lineage (NCBI taxonomy): Eukaryota > Metazoa > Chordata > Aves > Columbiformes > Columbidae > Patagioenas > Patagioenas fasciata. The sequence continues at coordinate 31,690,347 of NC_092527.1, read as the reverse complement.
CTTTTGACCACTTTTTCATTTTAGTACTGCTTTTTGGATGTAGTTCTTTCAAAAGTTCCTAGGGATGACAAAATAGCAAATAGTGTCGTGAACTATTTTAATAATGCATGATTGATGACTAGACACATAGAACTTTTTGTAGGTCTTAAATGATTTTTTTTTTTTTTAATTAGACCACGTCTTTGAACAATATCCCAAATCACACTTTTAATCTTTACCAAGAGGCAATTTCCTCTCTTTGCACTGTGATGGTGTCTTTCTGTTGCCACCAATAAATAAATACCAGTAACCTAGTTTTTTATCATCTTGCAGTGGTACACTGCAATCTGAACATCCTAGAGCCATGAAGATAACTGAATTAATCGATAGACATTTGCAGATGGCAGTCAGGTACCAGAATTTTCTTCTATGCCTCTTCCCTTCCATGTGGAAATTTATCAATAATCAAAATGTCTGCAACATAATTTTGTAAGGAAACAGACCAGTCAAACCCATGCCTGAAGGGTTCTTGATAGAAATTATGATGTGCCTGCTGGGACTTCTGTTACAAAGGAGGAAGGAGATACTCTTATCTTTTTCTTTCATAATGAGCCCTTATTGGATCATAAGCAAAATTACATTCAAGTTCTTCAACTACAGAATTAGAGGTATAATTATTGAGGTGCAAATATATCTTATATAGACTTCGGGAACACAGAATGCCTTATATTCAAAAATACCCTTTTCATGGCTCCTAACTGCTGTTATCAGAAAAAAAGAAAAAAAAAAAAGTGATAACGTTGAAAAATCAGAAAACCAGGGGAATTGTTAACATGAATGTACTTTATATATCAACATGCATGGTGTGTGTGTGTACATCTATACATATCACATATTTGTGGGGTTTATATGTGTGTACACACACACATATATATACATATATATATGCATGCACAATGCTCAAAAATGTAATGTAAATGTTGCTCTAGGGAGATTTGGGCATCTGGTTAAGATTTATATCTTCAGATGGACTAAAGAGATTTTTGTGTTAATTTTGACTTCTGTATATCTCTGTAACTGGGCTTCTAGTGGGTTGCATCAAAGTGTGTGTCCTTACGAGCTGGTGAAAAATTGGAAATGCTGATGGCACACATGCAATATCCAGAACTGGAGGTAAAATCTGTGCAGAGGGGACCTTCAATAGGCTGGGCGGAATGGAGTGGAGAAGAGGAAACATTTGCTACAGATTTGCACTTGGTTTGGGAGTAGAATCATTTTTGAAGGGTCAAACTGGGAGAAAGGACAGAGTCACCAAAGTGAATTGTGAAACGATCTTCATGACTGTACTTTTTGTTGGATGCATGGATGGTCCTCCAGCTTATATCTGAAATCTTCACCCCCTCTGAACTGAGTGGTAAAACAAACAATTAACTGCTCAAGTCTCCTTGTAGAGTTGTAAAATCATTGACAGTGTTTCTGTCCTCAGGGAATGGAAGTGAAGAATAGAAATGTCTTGAGGTAATAATTGCTTGCAGTCAGTATAGTTTGATGTTAAGCTGCAATAATTGCAAAGGCTTTCTCAGGAACAGCCAAGTCTTAGGTATCTGTCTGTGCTGCCTTCCCAGGCTCTTTTGACCATTTTTTGGAGCAAATGCCCACATGGCTGTACTGGGTTTGAGTTGCTTTTGTAGCAATATAGCACTGGATCCAGCCACCCTGTTTCAGAGTGATCAAACTCATCTTTTAGAGAGAAAGAACTTCTGTTACAGTGATTATCAACATTTTCTTTGAGAAAACTATTTCCCTGTCCATACTTTCCCTTAGAATTGCTGAACTTTTAGGTTTCCACACCTGCTTCCGATCAAGCTGGGATCAATATGGATCAATATGAGATTGCTTCTGCTGGTTCTGGTCACTGTCAATAAACAAAAGAGCTAGCAAACTTCTTTCTTTCTCTCAGTTATTTTTACTATCTCCTTTTTCAGAAAAATAGCAGTGAAGGAAGGGTCTGCAATGGCAGAAGGAGGACTGTTTTGAGAAGCAACTGGCTAAGGGTTTGAATATTTGTCTGATCCATTTCCCGGGACATTATCTGTGTACTTTCTCTCTGTCCTTACTCAGATTTGCAATGTTCCTGTAGCAGGTGAAGTGCTGCTTTGTGCATTGCCAGTCCCTGAAATGTCTAAATCAAAATCCTCTGGTGTGTTGAATTTTGACATTATTATTCAGTAAATCATTTATCTTCCCCTCATCTGCTCCCTCTTGATATGTCTTGTTGTTAAACACTCAATGCCTCTGACACCAGATGAATGCAGCCCAGAAATCCAGGCTTGGTGAAGCACACTCAGGAACAGAGGTTGCTCCAGAGACAACCCTCACCGAGCATGTCTCCAGACACATTAACAACGCTGCATCTAGAGCCTGCTTATCAAGTGCCAAAAGTGGCTCCTGAGGTGCTGTTGGATATGCTTCTAACTCCATTAGACTGTAAAGAAGAGAAAGAACCAGTTGTAGGAGGGGAGCTGGGAGACTAAAGCCAATACAGGCTAGAGTTTAAATCCAATAGTTACACACTATTTCAAAATCCCCTTAGCTTTTCAGTGAAGGATCCTCTGGTCTGCATTATTAATTCACCAGTTTGGAGATACTTCTCCAGCCAGTAAGGTTCATTCAATCTACTTATGCATTTCTCTGAATCTTGGGTCTGACTTTGAGTTGAGACATTTCTAACTTCCTATAACAAACCTGTGGTATTTACAGAACTATTTCAGTTCGACCAACGTGTTCCGTGCCCAGAAAGGTCCTCATCTTTTAACATTTTTCAGAAAGGAAGCGCCTATTGTGAACCCAATGGTTCTTCAGTCAGTTCGGGCTCTTTTACTCAATTACTTTTGATGATTAACTCAGCTCTGCAACCGAAAGCATGCTTTGTTTAAGACCTGCAGCTGTACTGCCCTTTCAGAGCAAGTTATGATGCTTGTGAAAGTTTTTCAGTTGTGCTCCAAGGTCCTTTGGGACAGCTAACATTTGTTTATTAAGCACTTTTCTGATAATGACTTCATTTTGACATCTCTGTGCCTAAGACCACACTGTACTGAGCTTGGTGATAGAATTAGTGGGGAAAGGCCTATACTCAGTGACTGCATTCAGCGATTGTATGACAACACACCTTTTTGATCTCTCTAAATCCTCTACCCATTTCTTTGACAATATAACCCTTTTTGCATGGTTAGTCATCAGCCATCGAGCTGAGGTGGGTTCACACCTGAACAATCCTTCACTCAGAAAAAATCTGAAAAGGGAGGAGGGCAGGAAGATGCAGATAAAAATGGTCAAACCATTATTTGAACTCAAAATTTCAAAATCACCTCCTTATTTTCCACCTTTGGATGTTGTACATCAATTCTATAGGAACACCTATTGGCATACCCCTGTGGAGGACTGTTTTATACGTCTATAGGACCTGTTTCAGTTCAGAGAAAAGCCACGGCAAAAGCTCACACTGAGTTTATTAGGCTGAGGATCAAGTCTCTCCTAGGATAGCTGTGTTACAGTGATTTGCCTTGTTGACACTTGGGGAAGGTGGAGCTGATACAATTTGGCCCATTTAAAAAACAAGTATTGCTGTCCTTCATAATAATCTTGTTTGTTGCTTTGCAGTTGCTTCTGTCAAACACTGACAAGTTGTTGGGATTAGTGGGATGGTTTTGGCAAGGTAGTTTGCTTCTTCAGGTTCTCCCACCCCTCATCTGTCCATTTCAGCAAGTTTTTCTAAATTAGTGGCATTTAAAAAAATCATTTTAAAGGGGGAAAATCCAGTATTCAGAGGTAGCAAAGCAGAAAGCTGAAGATGCAATGGTTTTTACATTTTGTGTCAAGTTTAAGATCTGTCATCAAGGAAAAAAAAAAAAAAACAACAAAAAAAACCAAACCACAAAAAATGACTGCCCAAAAAAGAAGAAGAAAAATAAAAAGGAAAAAGCTTTCCTCATCTTAAATGTACCCATGTCCATTTTCCAACCTGCAAAACTGAGGGTTAAGCTGTGAATTGGGAATACAAAACAGATGATTGAAAGAGAAAATCTATGGCAAAAGACTTCAGTAATGTACACAGGGGACTGATTTGGGGAGATACAGGGACATGGGAGATGCAGTTTGAAGACATATGGACAATTTCCTTGTGTGTGTCCCCAAGTACTGTAAGAGTGAGTGCCTACTACTGTAGGGCTGAAACTGTCTACTACCTTTTCTAGCTTCTCCAGTTTATCTTTAAATAAATGCAGACAGGTTTTGCTCAAGAGTTTCATGTTGTCGAATTGGTGTACAACCCTAGAAAGGACCACCATGGCAGAGTCCTTGAACTTAGTCAGATGCTTGGTCCATCGTCACTCCCTGCAGCAGGCAGTGTTTGACACAGGTACTGCTCTGGAGGAGTTAGATCTGATTGAGTGGAAGATGGAGCAAGTGGTGGATCCCAAATCAAGTCCTGTATCCAAAGGCTTTAATGCATTCTGTACGTATGACCCTAATCCAAATGTGGTTTCAGATCTGCCTTCAGAGGAACCAATTTGCTGGTAAAGCAGGTTAGGGAGATCATTCAGCCTGATGGCCCAGGTTTCACAAGAAGTACCCAGATGCCACCAGCTTGGGTATTGGTGTAAAACTCCAGCCTGGTTTTGCTGCCTCTTTTCTTATTCCATCTTGATAACTGGCATAGGTTCTGTTTATCTATAATAATAGACAGTTCTTTCAGTTGTTGCCCTTTCAGTGTGTGATGGCTGTAAACCACTGGTTACAAAGCCTGAACGTTTAATAATCTAGTGGCATTTAAGGAAAAAGTTTGCCAAGCCCTTGAAAGAAACATGCCACTGAAATACACAAAGAAACAAGTGCAACTTCCTTGCTGTTAAAGCGATAAAGAAATTAACAGCACACCAGGTTCCAAAATCCCACTGCTGTTTCGAGATATCTCTTTTTTTCTCTTTTTTTTTTTTTTTTTTTTTAAATTCTTCTCTCCCTCCACAATGTATAAAGGTAGCTGCAGTAAAAGGGATGGCAAGGCGCAGAAAAGATATTGCTTCCCCTGAGTCTTATGAAGCTGATATCAATCTTTTATTTCATAAACTTCAGGCCTGTTATTACCCTAAAAGCGTGTTCCACGGCATTTAATGTGACACTGATGAGAATACAAATAAGGGGAAGTGAGGGAGATGGAGGACAGGGAGAGAAGAATCAAATAATGTTAAATGAGAGGACCTGAACAACGCTTCCATATCCGTTGCCATTGAGGAGAGTTTAAAAGGGGCCATGAAACCACAGAGCATCTGAATTGTGTTTGGGGGCCATAAATCAATTTAAGCTGCAGCAGTGAGGGAAAAAATACAACCTGAGGAAGGTGAGAAAAGGAATTTGGATTATGGAGGCATGAAGGCTTGTGTGTGAGCTAATGAGGCATGATTTTGCTGAGTGTTGTGTGGAAAGTCGGGGTATAAATGCCCCTGAAATTTGGATGATTTGGAGTTTTAAAAAAAAAGCAAAAAAAAAAGCTTTGCATTTTCTAAACTTTCACTTGGAGGTGTATGAAATGCTGATTAGTTCTATGTCATGTTTATCCAGTGCAGAAACCCATTGAGAATTACTGCATGTATATGAGCCATTTTTGGTTTGGGAAGTCCTTCAGCTGCAAGCTGCTGAAGGTGGGAGAGTATTCTGAAGAAGTATTACTACATGACTGTCCAAGGCTTATATTTCTTCCTTGGCATCTGTGTTTTTTTGCTTTCAGGCATGCAATCCCAGGTGGCCTTGACTCACTATGTTCACTGCACCTATTACCAACCTTCAGACCAGAATCACTAAGATTTTAGGCATGATTAGAGATTATTCTTTGGAATAAGTTTAGCCTGCCACGTGCACACCCCAAGATAATTTTTCCATGTTGCTCAGAAGTAGTCAGCCTTCCTCCTTAGCCCCACAGGCAGAAGCCAGGATGGAAGAGCAGGATCTACCAACATCATGGACTTTCTGGAGACCGTTCTTTCGTTGCAGCAGATATTTACACGAGGTATTGTTCAACACTGGGCTGATCCAAGGCCAAGTGTGGTTTTTTTCAGTACTAAAGCTGGACTTTTAAATGGCCTTCATGAGGCCATGTCCTGGGGGAAAGCCATGGTGGCCTCTCTGCAGTCTGCCTTGACCTATCTCAGCTGGAGATCAGACCTACAGTGCTGCTGACGCAGACGGGCTCACCAAACTGCTGTAGGGATCACGCAGGGCACATAATCCAGCTGCAGTGCCACAGGGTAACAAGCTGAGCTTTCAGGTGGCCCATGAAGTCACTCCTTTCCCCAACATACATCCTCAAACTTTATTGTTGTGAGGAAGTTTGCAGGACCATGAAGGCAGAAGAAAGTAACCACCTCTGAACAGAACCTGGAGGAAAAGTGGTGGACCCACTTCTTGTGGACCCAGGCTTGAATACAGTCAGATCCATAATGTCTTTCTGTTCATCACATTTTTTCCAATGTAATGTACCATCAGCTCTTGAGAGACTAGTTAAGGAATCTGAGAAATCAGTTCAACAGCCTATAGAGAAATTTATGTCAGCGCTTTTGAGAAGAGTTGCTGTGAACAGGATGTAGCTGAAATGGTGATAAATTACCTGATACTGATATAGGAAACAGCACTGCAGGCATCCTCTTGGCAGCCCTTCCACACTCCCTAAATACTCCAAAGATATACATATATCTATTTTTTAATGAATTGTACCATATGCACAATGTATTATCAGTTCTTAGTTCATAATTTCAGCTCAGGTACCCTGTACCAAATTTGCACACATGCATATCAGGGAAAATTATATCATTTTCAAATTACTATTCTGAATGAAGATTCAGAATGTGTACATGAAGATTGTATATATTTTTCCATATACATGAAGCTTTCCATATAACTGAATATATATTTTGATAAGAAAAAACCTACTACAACTCAGCTTTTGTCAAAAAAGCTATAATACTGTTTAGAAACAAGAAAATGGTGATAAAAATTGCAGCAGTCAGAGTATCTGTTTAGAGTTTTGATGAGATGTAAAATTGGCTGAAGTTATTTCAGATTTCTGCAAAAGAAGACTGTCTTGAAATGTCAGTATTTGATGAGATTTTTCAATAGCTCTTCAAGTGACACAAAGTACTCTCATATCAACCTTAGAAACTCCAACTTATGCAGCTGTTCCTACATAAGGAATTTCCTTCACAAAAATAATTCATAGCTGAGGACCAAAACAGTTCTTCAGGGCTATTAGAAAGAGAAAACAAGTTTCAGGAGAGTTTGCAAGTCTGCAAAACAATGCCTTTCTCAGATTTTTTTCCTGACTGAATGCTCAGTGGAGGAAGAGGGAATATCTGTTGCTGTGTTTTGAAAAAACAAACAAACCAACCCCAACCAAACAAAAAAACCCAACAAAACCAACCAACCAACAACAACAAAAAAACCCAAACTTTAACAATGTAATCTAAAGGCTTAATCCTGTGACATTTTGGGGTAGAGTTTCGCCCTAGACATATAATTTACATTGATTTAATGTTGGACATCTTTCAACTCCTCCATGTGTAGGCTAATGTTTCTTAACACTTTGATAACTTGGACTACAACTTTTTATGGGAAGGGACTGTGGTCTTTACTCAGTGCTCAGTCTGCGAGTCCTTAAGGATTTCAAGAAGCACAATGATTAACTGGAAAAAAAAAGGCACTTCATGATGTTCAGGTACACTGTTTGATTTCTGGGAAGCTGTTCTTGAGAAGTCACAGAATTTACCCAGTGCCAACGTGGTACATGAGCAACAAATGACTTCCTTCCAGATTGTGATCATTTGTGGTCTTGGTACGTCACATACAGCAGATAAATCTTCACATGTATCTATGTACCCACATTTAATCCTATGTTTAGGATGTGAGAATTTTGAACGGCAAAACCCATCAATTCCTGAATAGAGACATCCCAACACTCTTAAATCATTCCACAAAATCCCCAGATATTTGTTTTTTCCCTGAAAACCATTCCAAGAGAGGAAAAACACTGAAGAATTTCGTATGTATATACATATATATTTTTTTTTTCCCCAAAGTCAGGAATAAGCCATCCTGAAATCCTCTGAAAAAGCATGTTTTGGGGCCACTTCAGGTAAAGGCAGGAAAATCAGCAGAAGTGTCCTAGTTGTGCAAAGAAAAGCTATAGCGATGGTGTCACTAGGTCACTGCCTGTCTTTCTATAATGGTCCCGTGGGACCTTCGTGCCATGACAACCCCCAGCCTTTGTGATGAGGTGGTGGGTTTTTTTATTTTTTTCCTAGCTGCTTGTGAATATTTTAATGTATTTTATGAGAATAGAGAGTTTGCCCTCTGCCTCTCTCTCCTTTAGTGGATGTTTCTGTTTGCCTGATTAACTTTCTCTTTTCCTCGTACAGTCTTCATTCCCTTGCATAATCCAGGAAGCAGATCCATTTTCCTCAGAGCTGATGAAGTTAGTAGCAGTACAGGGTGAGACAGACCAGGACATGATGTAATTATCCCCACATTTGTGAGAGCAGGAATTTATTTATGCCTTCAAAGCTGATGAAAATCCCCACTTGTTTGTGGGACGATTCTGCCAGCACCCAACAGGTGGCAGAACAATTTTCGCTGAACTGAAATAGTATGTTTAAAAAAGGTCCTTCAGGAAATAGAAACAATTTTATTTTATTACTTAAAACTTGATTCTGCTGAATACTAAAAGACCTATCTAATAGCAATACATTTTTAAAGTAATGAAATATTTATGGCTAGAGCCTTCAGCAGAGGAACAGTAGAGTATGTTTATTTTGCAGCTCAGTAAATTATATATATACCAAGAATCAAATTGATGCTTTCAGTTGATCATGCTAATCCAAACAAGCTTTCTTTATGCTTTTTAATCTGGAGAATTTGTTTTCCATTCCCATGCACATAATTATCAAAGCATCTATTAAACACTATAAATAAATCCAGGCCCTAAAATTTGTCTCCAGAATCTAAATACACAGTATGACTGCAGGGTGTATAATTTCTCAGCAGAGTCTGGTGTATTTTTCACTCTCCCTGGGCCCTTGCTAGACCCTTAAAGGAAAACTTCAGTGATAGCTAAATAATTATTTGCTAAATAAAAACATATATATTGAAATTTATGCAAAACTGTTGAGAAGTATCTGGCAAATTTTCCACCTCTGTACAACAGTAAAGGGTGCTTGTAGCTTTCTATAAGCTTTGCCAAGTCCAGGATGGACAGGAGCAGGATTCAGTTTTGACACTTTTTGTCATAACTTGTGTACGGGGGAAAATCCCAATGTGGACTTTATACAGACAAATTCCCTGAGCATTTGGAAGGAGAGGGACAAATCATACGGAAATACAGTGAATACTGCTGGCCAGCGAAGCCCTGCTGTTGCTTGAGCTCAGCAGAGTTCACCCCAGCACAAGTTAATAATTTGAAAAATGCAATGTGCAAAAGAGAAAAATAAAAATTCAGAAAGCTTAGGGAGCTTGAAAACTCAGATAAAACCTCAGAAACCTGTCAAAAAAATAAGGATCTCAATTTATGTGAATGTATGCTTACCTGTGTGTGCACATATTTACTCAGAAATGTGGTAATTCCTCTGCTTCCTATCAGCTTTCCTGTTATCAGCACTCATTGCTGCAGGCGTATAGCATAAGCTGTGGGATCTAATGCTTGTTGGGTCTCACAGGAGAGTCAGTGGCATCAACTTGAGCTGCCTGTTGGATTTGTGCTGGAGGCTACTCCTGGTCACAGCACTTCAATGAAGCCATTCAGCCAGTGGTCACTAAGGGGGACTTGAAGGTGGCTGGATGTGATGGTATCATTTTCACTTGTTGTTTACTATTGAACCTGGTGAACTTTAGGTGTGCTAAACCGTAAGAAGGAAGAGGCATGGACGTTGTGACAGGCAGAATAAAAAAAGAGAAATGAAAAGGGTGACTCAGCCAGAATCAGATTAGAGGTCATCAGCAGTGTCATCAGAATCCCAGATTTGCTCTAGGATTCATAGAGAAGCATCCTTATCACCAGTGCTGCCTTCCGATGGTTTTCCTCTCTCACACTTTCCTTCAGCACTGGAGCAGGGACAGCCTTTATTAGATGAACATGGCTTCTGTTTCAGCATAAACTGTTAGATTCCCACCATGAATATTTCATAGTCATGCCAGTAAAGTCCATGACAAGTTAATTCCCATTATCCAAAGAAATGGCCTAAGTAGCTTTTAGGGTCTTTTTTAAAAAGCTAAATGAGGAAAAAATATCACTAGAAAATGTGCAGAAAGCAAAAAGCGTGGTATTGCTTAGCTGATTCTTTCCAGCTGGATTGGTCTCTAATGCTGAACATTAATTGGAAAATAACAGCATTCCTGCCTGCTTTTAGAAAATCAATAAGAGTTTTTCTGCCCCCCTCCCCCTATCCAGGTTAATTCATTACTGGGATATTTTTAGACAACCGAATAAATAAAAACAACCCTTTTCCAGTCAAAAATTAATAACTATAACCAGCCAGAAAGGCCTCCCAGGTGCCTTCAGCGTTGCTCACTGTAGTCCTTGCCAATCCCCTGCCCCAAATCACCTGTCAGCCATTCCACAAAACTGGATACGCATCTGATGGTCCTTTGAACTGGCACAAGCTGGAGGATCAATGGCTCTGTTTGGCAAGGGCCAATCTGCTGGACATTTTGCAGTACCAACATCTTGGCAGCACCACCTCAGTACATGGATGTTAATGCCAAGTCACCATTCCCTGTCCACCAAGTGACAGAGCAAGGCAGAAGAGAGGACAGAGATAGAAATGCGAAGAGGCGACGTCATATTTCACAGAAGTTGTCTCACAACATAAGCAAACATTAATTCTAGCAACATTGTTTTGCCTTTTTTTTTTTTTTTTTTTTTTTTTAATACACAGTCCTACTCAAATCCCCCTGGATCTAATTAAAACTTTGTTGGCCACCTACCAATCAAGATAATTACATTGCCTGGCAAAAACAACAGCAACAGAGACAAAATAAGATTGTTCAGAGAGATGCACCTATGTAACAAAACAAACCAAAACAATACAGGAAGACAGTCCAGGCCCCATGCCTCATTTATTTATTTTTGCCTCTTTTGGAAACTGAAAAAAAGAACCAAACTGTATAAAAGATGTTGAGTTTGCACCTCAAAGAGTCCTTCAGCAGATGTTTAAAGCAGCAAAATTCCCGGAGTGTGCCAATGAGGATTTGAAATCATGATAAGGGAATCTTACAGGAGACCGAGGAACCATATTAAATATTAAATTGAGCTGACTGCTGGGAGAGAATGAATCAGAAAAGCAGCTCTTACTGCAGTGAAGGGGCAGATGCTCAAGATGTGTTATATGCAGCAGTCATCACTAATAAGCCAGGACTTGCTTAAATTCATCCCAAGCAAGGTCTGAGATCCTGGATTTATTGCTTGATCTCCAAAGTTCCCTGGATGCTGCTGATGTAGTAACTGGCTTATTCCATGACAGCAAACATATGTAAGTTATGCTACAAACAAACCTGATCCAAATTCCATTAAAATCAATGAAAATACTCCCACTGATTGTAATCAGACTTAAATGAAGTGAAATGTACATGGAGACTTGGCTCAACTGGAAAATTTAAACTGTTTTAAAACAGGATATCAAGAAGTCTTGATAAAAATGTTAAAAATTACTTTGGATTGAACAAAGAGTAAAGTGAAGCACACTTAATATCTTTTGAACAAACATTGTTTCAAACAGAGGAGAAAGAGTGATTCAGACTTGGACTAATGTGCATTTGGAGGGCTTCAAACCTTGGCAAGCACAGTTTTGGCATAAGAGAAGCACAAACCCTGAACTACTATTAGTTGAATGAAAATACATCCAAATTGAGATTTTCTGCTATGCTTCCCTGAAATGAGAATAGATATTAAACACACAGAGCCATCCACATGCAAACAATCCCACAAATATGTGGAATGTCAGGGAATACTTGCAATGGAATCGGCAGAAGCATCACTTACGAGTTCCTTCCACTGCTTGGGCTGTTTATTGACTTTTCTGTGTGTATACATGTACCAAACAGAGTTATTGTTTTTCCATCACCCATATTTCATAAATCTGATTCTTCTACGAGGAAGTATTTTCACTGAAGATGAAGGGATTTCTTTCTTTTCCTACCCTGCAAGGGATTCATTGAAAACTGAAATAATTTCAGTTCACTTTGAAATTATTTCATAGAGTCCCTTTATACATAATATCAACTTTAATCCTAAAATAAATTATCATTATCAGGGTCCTGTTTATCTGGCACAAATATCTGTTTATGAGCTTTATATAGCTTAATCTTCCAGGTGCTACTCCCACTGATGTCCCAGATAAACTGCTAAGAGCTCTGGGCAAGAAATGAACCCAGTACCAAATGTATAGAAAGAAATTATTTTATGTTGCAAGGTGTTCTGGCAAACATCTCAAATAATTGGAGCCATACAAATCACTGATTTTTTTTATTTCCTTGACCAAATTTAATTTTAAAAGGGCACAAAAGAGACTGAGAAATCAAATATTCATTTCAAGCTGAATGCAGTAGTTTTTTTCAGCTTTCAAAAAGGTGTTTCCTTTTATGTGTGTGTATATATGTAGAAACATATGTAAAACATATGTATTTTTAAAAGTCTTGCAAGCAGGCAAAATTAGCTCCAGAATATATTTTAAAAAAACGAAACCCTTCATTTTCAAAGTTTTCAAATGGAATATTTAAATTTGACTGCTTTGGCTTTGTATCTTGTGTGGAAACAATTCAGATTAGATTTAGAGCTAGTAGAAGCCTTGTCTTCATACTGTTCTCCAGTACTAGATTTTTGTTTGGTTGATTTTGTTTTGTTTTTTTGTTTGTTTGTTTGGTTGGTTGGTTGGTTGTTTTTTGTTGTAGTTTGTTTTGGAGTTTTGTTTATTTTTCTTAAGAAAGCAAACAAAGGTATTTGATAATCTCATATAAACTCATGACATCAGGAGCTCAAAATTTACTATGTGTTTCTCGATGAAAAGATTGACAACACAGAAATAGAGATTTCCTTTTTGTCCTGATTTTCCACTACCCACTGCAAATCCTTCCTTCTGATACAGGAGTTTGTCACCAACTGTGGGACTGACATGCTGTCTATACTTCATGACTACTTCTTCTGCCCTCAACAGAGGGGGTACTTCTCTTTGTCCCACCAAGAACAAAACAGTAGAGAGATGCCGCAGGTCTGAGCAGCTGTTGAAGAAGCTCTCAGGCTGGAGGGAGAAAAGATCAGAGGAAGTTTTTCTCTCTTCATCTGCCCTTGTTTCTGGCCAGGTGGACTGTAGGAAATCATGAACCTTCCAAACAGCTGCACAATGGGAAAGGTGTCTTTGCCTATGCATGGTAATATTTGGATGTGGATGTCTGTTGGAAAGTATCACACTGGTTGTCAACTAGCAGAAATATTCATGTGAGTATCCTCTAACTTGTTTTAGGCAGAAATGAGTTGGGTTAGTAAAACCAGTTTTAACTGATGGGCAGATCTATCTATCCTGATTTTGTACCATGGAAGTGTGTGTATGAAAAGCTCTCCTGGTTGATGAGTGAGTGTTGCAGCTGTCTCCAGAAAAGGATTTCTGACCATGACTTAAGAAATTATGCATCAGTGAAGCAGGACAGAATTGCCTAACAGAAATTTTTGCCTGGTCATTTTTTCAGTCCTGAAACAAAATACTGTAAATGAGCAAGCTCACACTTTTAATCAGCCTCAAGAGTTCTTGTTTGTTTTATTTGTTTGTTTGTTTGTGTTTTTGTGGGGTTTTTGTTTTGTTTCATTTTTGTTTGTTTGGGTTTTTTTTTTTTTTTGGTTTGGGTTTTGTGTGGTTTTTTATTTGATTCGTTTTGGGGTTTTTTTTTGTTGTTTTTTCAGTAAAAAAGTAGGATTTTTTTTTGTCTTCTCTTTCTTCTAGTAGAAATTTTGTCTTTAGCTGTACCTGGAACTTCTACTTTGTCAACACTTCTGGCTAAGAGAAATCAAGCAAGGTGCACAAGCAAGAAGACACCATCTGTAATGATGACAAACTATAAACAGCATTCACAGTCCATTAAGTTTGTAATCTTTTTCTCTTCATCATTATTCTCTTTCCTCCATTAAACTCTTCCACAACCAAGTGAAGAAGCCAAAGGTGACAGTGGTAGAATGACAGACAAGAAATTTTATTGCCCTGTCGATACAGATAAACCCAAAGCTGATAGTATGTCAGGCAAAATTCCCCAGTGATGACTGAAGTTCAGTAATCTCTGAAAAAGGGACAAAATTCAAATGATTTTTACGCCTGTTAGACTTTTAGGAAAATTTATGTTACTGAATTATCCTGACTCTGTGGAAGATGCTTGGAGTGGTATTTATTGTTCACAGGAAACTAATATCTGCACTTGATAAGTCTGCTTCAAATTGCAGATTTTCAAGGTTACAGGGCAACCAGAGGCATCCCATGGCCATAGTTCTCTTGAGGAACTGGAAAGGCTTAGAAGATGAGGGAATGAAAATGACTCAATGGACACAGTAAGCAATTTGCAACTGATTTTCAGTAGATGCAAAGACCCTCTGTTGGTCATTGAAAATAAGGTTTGTATCTCCACCCAAGGAAGAGAAAGAATATGGTGAGAGCCGTATATATAACAGATAGGTGCCCAGTGAAACAAGAGAGAGAAAGGTAAAGCCTAAGTTATTCAGTATGGTCAAATCTAGGATGTTATAGCACAACAGTCCCTGATTGTTGTTTTTCAATGCATACCACCACTGGAAATAGCACTACATCAGACCTTGAACTCCAATTTACCCTACTCTCACATAAATGATGAGAGTCCTGTAGGATTCTGCAAAGATTTGGCAACAATACTAAAGGTAAGGGGGATGGGACCCAAGAAGATGAAATAGTCCAGGAATCCCCACTGATTTGTTAAACTAATGCTGGGGATACAAGCACCTAAAAAAGGAGAACTGGACTTGCCTCTGCAGGAATCTGAATTTCACTATAAGGTGGTATCTAAACTCATGCTGAACCTCAGAATCATTCATCGTTGGAACAGGTTACTGGTTTTATCTTGGGGAGAGACAGATTTATTCCTGCCTATAGCTGTAGACATGCCTTCTCCTTCAGCTTTTCATGTGTCATATATTCAAGTATCCAAAGAAATGTAGATCAGGAGAGACCAGTCTCCCACTTGAAGCCAGGCTGCCATCATTACTAGATCAGGCTGGCTGTAGCTTTGTTTTCCTGAGGGAGATTCTACAATCTAAAGAACTTGTCCTGGAGTGACACTATCTTTCTGGATGAGCTTTTCATAATTTTCAGTCTGAATGTTTTAAACGCTGATTTTGTCTTTTTTTTAACACCTGCCACAATGAAGAAGATTTGTCGTCTTCATCTTTGTAACTCGCTCTCAGGTAGTTGTAGGCTGACATTTGATTGCCTCTTAGCCTCCTCCAGGCTAAACAAACCCAGCTCTCAACCTCTCCTTGTAGGTTTTATGCTCACCAACTGGGTAGCCCTCCACTTGGTAACCTTCCTCAGTTTCTCCATGTGCCGCTTGAACTGGAAGCCCACACCAGAAACAGTGCTTCATGTTCAGCCTCCACAGTGCTAAGGAGATTATAGTTTCTTCTGATATCCTGATGATGCTTTGCCAAAGGCAAATGAATACACAGTTAACGTTGATTGCAAAGAAAGAACCTGGTCCAATCCCCACACTTTTTCCAGGCAGTTGATTCTCAACCTCTGAAACTAGTAGTCTAGACACCTTTCAAACCTCTGTCAATTGCTTTGACCTGCCCATACTTCCTTAGTTAACCATGAGACTGTTGTGAGAGCCAGTGTTACAATAGTCAGCTATTTAGTGACAGTAGACAATCAGGTCAGTCAAGCATTATTTGCTTTTGCTAAAGTAATTTTCATTTTTCCTGGTTACATTCTTGCTTTTCCTGTAGTTGGAAATGTCTACAATGTACATTTCAGTTATTGATGGCAAAAACCTTCTGGATATTATGGGGTTGCTTTAAAACAGTCAGGATGAAATGTGACAATTGCTGGGTCATCCCTGTGGTTATCATTCATCCCAGTGGTGGTGAATGACTTGACTACGAGATACACCTCAGGCTTCCTCCTTCCACCAGTGTTTACTAGTCTAGAAGTTGTTATAATAAAGCTCATTCTAGCTCTGACCTCCAGCTCAGTTTTTTCCTTAGCTGCAAGCTCAGAGCACTAGCTGGGTACGTGCAGTCCTGATGTAAGTGCAGTCCTTGCAGTTCTGCTTTACACTCAACTAAACTACGAAACCCAACAGAAGCTAAGATGAGCTTTTCAGGGCAGTTTTCCAGGTTTCTTAAGCTGCAAAAGCTGATCAAGAGAGAATGCCAGCTGGGAATTTCAAGCAGAAAATTTTCTCATCAACTGTCTTCTGTGGCCTGGGGTGTTTTCAGCTCCTAAATCCCATGCTAATCGCTGACAGAGGAGCAGTACTTTGGAGCACAGGTTGGAATGAGTTGATGTCTCCAGATCACAAGGGGAGAGGATCACTGGACCAGTGATATGTGAGGCCAGCACAGAGGAGCAGATGTCAATAGAGAAGAAATGGTAGAGGTGGGATTAAATCCCGGGATTTACAGGCATAGTGGCAAAGAGGGCTGGATTCAGTGTCAGCGTGAGTCTAGTAGTTGTGCAGCCACAAGTATTGCTTCTGCACATGTTTGGGAGTACAAACTTATTTTGGAGGTGGGGAGGTCCACATACTCTCTTTCTCCCATGGCAAATCCATCCTTGGTTTATCCCTGAAATCACTGTGCAAAGCTGGCTCAGGAAGTCTCTGCAGCTGGAAGAGTGGGAAGGAGGTCTGGACCCACGAGTCCTGCACCATGAGTGCGAGCTTTGGTGTCTGTGGTGGGATGGTGTGAAAACCCTTTGGATCCAGAAGTGGAAGTGAAACAGAGGAGCCAACATGAGAGATTTTCCAGAGGAGAAAGATCCAGACAACTCCTCTTGTCCCCAGAGAGAGCTGCTGGCTGATGAGCATCACTAGGTATTTCAGTATAAACAGCACTTTAAGGAAAACTGGCACCAACTGTGGGTGCTGAGTACCCTCCCGCACTTAGAGGCAATCACCCTGATCGAATCTGCTTGCCACACAGCTCTCCTTGCCAGATAAATTGCTATCTGAAATCTCCATTTGAGGATTTAGAAAAGTGAAATGGCTCTTTAAATTATAAAGTGGTAAAGTCTTGCATTATTTGAGGTTACTTTAAACCTCAGTCTTTGCAACAGGCTGCAGCAAGAGGGAGTAAAAGAACAAAAAGCCCTTGCTGTTAATATTTATGGCAACTAAAGCAAAATCGCATCACATTTGCAGATGAATGGGAGCCCCTGTTAAAAGCTGCAGCAGCTTAATTTTGGGATGGCACTGGTTTGGGGCTTGATTGTCTGGAATAACAAAGGAGAGCTTTCATGATAATTAATTTAGAGGAATTATTAGTGTTAAAAATAAATAGTTCAATCACCTTTCCAAAAATAATCTAAGTGAGGGAAATGAAATTCAGTGGAAGGAAGATACAGATTTTATTTCAGTTCCAGATTTTTTTCAGATTATTTTTGTGTGCTGAATGCATTGCCCTGATGTGAGGTCCTAGGACTTATTTCTGATAATACTTATGTAACAATTACCTCAATATTGCTACAAAACAAGCCATATAGGTAAATAATTTCCATTTGTTCAGTGAAATAAGAAGCACTTGGAAGCAGTAATTTTGATGTATATAATTAGTCTCTATTTTATTTAAAGAATGAAACATCCAGAACCTATTCAGAAAAAAAAAAAAAAGTGATATTTACAGTTAAGAACCATCATTTTTTTTTTTTTCCTAAGGGAAAGTTCAGCAAGCCCTGTTGTATCCTGATTTGTAATTTTTTTTTTTTTTTCCAAACAGAGATTCCTTTTGGAGGAATTATGTGTAATGTCAAACTACAGTATTCATCACTCACCATGGCTTGATAGGAATCAATGGAACAGTGTTCTTCTTGGGCTCCCTTCATTACACAGTCTTTACAGAGAAAACTGATGGTTTAAAATGAGTGTGGATTCACAAAATCCTGATTATACAAATATTTACTAGGCAAAGATTATGCTGCTTAGACTAACAGCCGTGCATGTGCAAGACAGACCAGGCTACATGGTACCCCTGCCCTATGCTGAAAACTCAGCTTGTTAAGCCCACCCAATTCTGCTTCTTTCTCTACATCCTCTTTCATTCCTCTTTCTCCTTTTATACACCACCAAAGTGCAGGCAGTGTTGGCACAGGCCTTGAGATGCTTCCCTCATGCAGGGTATATTGCCTGACATGTTTTAGAAGACAGGAATCCTGTGGAGCCAGGAAGTATCTCAGGACCACATTTTCACAAGTTGTCTCTGATTGCAAGTGTGAAACACTCCAGATGAAAGGATTCCTGCAGATAACAGATTATTGCAACATTGTCACAAGGATTTATGTCCTTGACCGAGCCCTGTGTCTGAACCTGCCCAGTTCCAAGTGAAGATTTGTGTAGTCATCTGGATTGCATTCTGTTCCTGCTCCTCTTCTTCAGGCTATATAAATCCTTAGGAAGATGCTTGCTCTACTGCAACAGCTGCCCTGAACTGGTACCTACTCCCTTCACTAGATTCCTGCTTGTGCTTCCTGATCGTGAAAGTGAGAACCTCCTCAAACCCTCTCATGTCTGTACAGATCTCTACCTTTGTGGTAGCTCCTCCCTGACAAAAAGGTTCACCTCCTGCCACTGCTCATCATGGTAAAGGCAGACGAGGCCAGCTGAGACCTGCATTTTTCATTTGCTCTCAGAGCATCATGTTTTATAGTGTCAACGATTGTCTCCTGTTCCACAGCCCACAGTGCTCACTCCTTTCCCCCTTCCTCAAGGCAATATTGCCCATGTGAAACAGCAGAGCAGTCTCCTGATTGGGTAGCGTAGCACGTCTGATGGAAAACACATTCTCATCAGAGATGGGAGCTGGACATGTGGTGTAGTCTATGCTATTGAAATAACGGATCAGGTGTAGATCCAGGTCAGGATACCCATGAGTGCAACCTTTCCTTTATTGTTAGCAAGGCCATGGGGTTCGTTCACTACACACCAAAGCTTCTTTCTGACTGAGTATACAAATTTAGCCCCTCTCCAATGACAGCATCTGGGCTTACTGCAGCTCCCAACTCAGAAAGCTATCCCTTACATCAAAAGGAAGAGGATTGTTCTTTTGTGCCAAAGACTCTTGGCTCCTTATCTCAGATAGCTCAATCATCACATCATCTATGACAGAAAGATGGCTAGCAACAAGATTAGATTATGGCGATTTAAAATGTCCCAGTTAAATGCAGATCATGAGTATTCAAAAGCACACATAATCAGGTTGTAAAATTGACCACCACAGCATGCCTCAGATGCCAAGAGTATAAATAAGGATTAGACAAAGTTAGGAAAGACAGATCCATCCATAGCTATTAAACATAAGGGATCAGGTGAAGTTTCTGATGTGAAATCGCCTAAACAGATGATTCTTGGAAATAGAGAAGAGGGAAAGGGTTGTACTGTACATCTCTGTCTTATATCCACCCACAACAAGGGTTATGCTGGAAAAAGTGACTGTGGCCCTCAGGTCAGATCCAGTATTTTCTCTCCATGACTGACTCATGTGCATTTGCTGCAGAGCTCTGCAGGTGTAGTGTATTCACAGAGTATAAGTTGTGCTCTACCAGGCACATCCGTATCACTCACTGGTCACTCATCACAGTGCAGAGATAATCATCTGCCTAAATGAGACAGCGAGATTGTTTCTCTCATTAGCTTTAGCCATTCATTTTCATGCAAATCTCTATTACAATCCCAGGAGAAATTTCCTCTGACCGCTTATTAATTTCCTTCTTCTCAATAATTTTTCTGACTTTCCGCTCATCTCTTTGAATTTCATCCCTTTAGACTGAAGCCTCTTTAAGAGACTTATCATGGGAAGATGCCACTCTTCAGTGCATGCTTTGGGATAGATCCATCTGGTCAACCTGTTGTATAAAAAGCAAAGGATTGGGTTAATAATAAGGTAGCTCCATCTTGAACCCTTGATGCTTTGCTGATTGCACTGTGACTCAGTTTCCCCTCTTTATACAAGAAGAGTAAAATTCACTGGCCTTTTTAAAAAGCTTGGGCTTAGTAAAGGAAAGTTGTTTAAGTACAAACTCTTAATTATTATTACTGACAGGCTGTAACTAATAGTAACCATTTAGCTGGGAGGTACAGAAACAGGTATGCAGTTAATTGGTTTACAGTAGATTTAGCTGAGGTCTGGTGGTTACATTGCCAGCAATCCATCATTGTTGTAAGCAGCATGAAGTTATGCCCAGCCTCGATTACTGCAAGTCTCCTTTTGCCTGTGGTCTTGTGCTTATATCCCAAGACATGTCACCAGTGAGCATTTGAGTGAAATCTCTAAAATAATGTGGAACAAATCCGTAAATCTCTTTCTGAAATACCCTACCAAAAATATACAATAAAGTCTTCCATGTCAGGAAGGAAATGTTAAAAACATTCATTAAAAAATAAACTCTCCTGGAAATCAAATGGGAATGAGTGAGAGCAAGCAGATGGGGTTGGAATAAAATTCCAGTGGAAGGGCCTTTAATTCTCTTCAGTCTTATGGGACGTGGACATTTGCAAGTGCCTGTTAAAGCTCGGGCCCCTGCTCTACTGCGTATGCAGTGACTGATGGTGCTGCCAACATGAAGGGACCAGCGGCTCCCATGGCCAGCAGACAGCAACCTCTGCAATCAGGGTTTGGTGATCTCCTTCTGGCCACCACTAGTGGCTGATCCCTGGGGCAGAGAGCTATTGAGAGAGGAGCACAGCTCCTGGGTGAGAAACTGGTGGTCCTGAAAATGTGAGAGACAGCTAGAGCAGAAAGTTTTTTGTGCTGATAAACCAATGGTGGGGAATCTCTCCCCCTCTCCTGCCAACAACTGCTGTCATTTCATTTCCAAAAGCTTGTCCCTGTCTCCATCAGCATTTATGTGATTACATCTTTGCTGTGCCTGAGTGATTTATCTAAACATCAGCAGCTACTGTATATGATGGTACAACAATGCAAAAGCAGAGGAGAAAACGGAGGGGCAGAAATATGAATTTCCCTCAGTGTAATTGAGCACAGGTGCCTATTCCCAGCAACTCTAGTGCATTTCCATCAATCACAGGGAGAGAGGAAGAAAGGGACATTTCAGAGTCTACTCAGACATTTAAGACCACTTAATTAATAGAATTAAAATATTTCTTCTGGAAAGACTGTACACACAGTTATGTATGCTTACATGCATGTATTACTCCTTCAGTTTGCACATTTGCTTCCAGTCGCCATGCAGTGGCTTTAGTATATTGGGTCTCAGAAGCAGATTTTAGAGATCTGAGCTGATGGGAAGCAAGAGAATCAGATGGTGTGAGTTTAAAAGTTGGGTAAGTCCTTCTTGGAGTGGGTGTGTGTGGTGTATGCGTGAGAGAGAGGGGGAATGAGTAACCAATCACTCACGAAAGACACGCAGGGCGTCCTGACGGGAGGAGTGTGATGCAGAAGCGGCGAAGTGAGAGGGAGCAGAGAGAGAGCGAGAGGGAGACGAGCGAGCTGAGACTTCCACAGAGGCAGCCGGGAGAAATCACCAGCCAGGATTTGCTCCTCTCTCTCTCCCTCTCTCTCTGATTTCAATTCAGCTCCTCCCCCGTGTGGTTGTGACTTTGCCTTCCATCAAAAGCCTGATCAGCAACGCCAATCTTGGGAGGCAGGGAAAAAAAATAAAAAAAAAAAAAAAAAAGAAGAAAAAAAAGAAAAGAGGGGAAAAGGGGAAAAGTGCAAAAGAAGAAAAAGAAAACAAGGGGCAAAAAAGAAGGGAAAAGAAAGCAATCTTCCCTACCCCCCGGCTTCATCTTATTCAGCAGAGTCTGAAACTTTATGGAGTTCTCTCTGTGTTTACCCCGCGGCGGGTGAATCGGCAGCACCCTGCTCTCCTGCTCCTGCTTTCTCGCTCCTGCTCTTTCTCCCTCTCACTCATCAGCAGTCAGCAGCGATGGAAAAAGTTGCTGGCTGGTATCCAGCCTGGCACATTGCTCTTCTGTGCTGGACATGGCTTTTCCTCCTCACTTTTGGCTTTACCGGTGCAGAAATAACTTGCAGATACTGCCATTCCCAGGTGAAGCCGCAGCAGCAACATCCGCAGCAGGGATTAATGCATTTGAGGACCGACAGAGGAGAAAAGGAGCAGAGGAGGTTCCCCGGGGAGAAGGGAGGTGAGAGAGGGCAAGGGGCCGGGATGGAGGCGGAGGATGTCGGGCTGCCAGCGACCCTCGCTCCCGCTTCCGCGGGAGAGAAATTCAGCGGCTGGGAGACCCGGCAATTGACGAGGCAGCTGGAGAAAGTGGCCGGGGAGAGCCGGCCCCGAGCGGCGGCGGCTCCTGACGAGGACCATCCTCTCCGGGGACATGGGTCCCCCCCGGCGGGCACACGGCCGGGACCGGGCCGGCGGCGGCGGGGCCGCAGCCCTCGGGGCGCCACGGGGCCGGGCGGCGCGGCGGGGCGGGAGCCGGGGGACTCCGGCGCCGCCCGTTTCGGGCTGGAGGAGCTGAGGCTGGGCAGCACCACCTTCGCCCTCGCCGGCGACTCGGCGCACAACCAAGCCATGGTGCACTGGTCGGGGCACAACAGCAGCGTGAGTACCGCCGCCGCGGGGTGCGGGCGGAGGGTTTGCTTTTGTCCTTAGTTTCCTTTTTTTTTTCCTTCTATTTTTTTCCCTTTTTTTTTTTTTTTTTTTGGAGGGGGGAGATGTGGAGGGGGGATGCTGAGTTTTTCTTCCTCGAGGGAGGATTTTGCACCTCCGGGCGCCGGGGATTGGTTTCGCTTAGCAGTGTGCAGTGGGGCAGAAGTGCTTCAAAAGAGCCATTCTTCTGGAGCAAAAAAACTTTCCGGCGCTCGACCGCTGAGCACAGCCCCCTCCACCCCCTTCTCCCTCACCCTGGGGGCAGAGAGGGATAAAACGCTGCGGGGAGGGAAAAGGTCAGTCTGGGGGGGTATCCTTGCATCCATCCTTCTCCCCAGGGTAACCACCGCCGGGAGCCTGGGAGGATAAGCTGGGAGTAAGGCCTGGGAAAGACCCTCTGGTGCTGCTCCTCCTCCTCCCAGCCCTGGGGGCCCCACGTCAGTCCAAGGGCCGGTCCTCAGGCCCTGCTGATGGGGAGATGTTGGAGGACTTCAGAACTTCATCTCCGAAGTACCGAGGTGCTGGGTATAAAGCTGCTTTTACCTCTTGTCGTTGGGGTGTTTAAAAGAGGCAGTTCTTGTCTCTTTCCCATAACCTGAACCTTCCTTGTGAATAACAGCAGAAGGACTTTGACATGAAAACAAAATCAGCCACAGAAACAGGGGACTGGTTTCTCGGCTGGAGCAATATCTATGGCATTAAAGTTACCAGCTTAACTTGAGCTCTATATCACTCCAGCCTCCGCTGCAGAGGTAGCCTGGAGCCGCAGGGCTGAGGCCTGGCTGTCTTTCTGCCTGCCGTGAAGTCTGCTTGTGGACTAGCAGAGGTGGGGGGATCTGGCTGTCTGAATGCTCCAACTTCTGTCACTTTGCTTCCTAGAGACAGCAAGTAGAATGCTAATAAGAGAGAAAGGGATAGTTGCCGGCAAGACATAGTTGTTGCCTATACAACTTCCCAGGAGAAATTGAGACTTGGGCTTTTCTCCTCTAAGGTGCCTGCAGCTGTAATGCCAGAAGGTTTCTGGTTGCTTGGCATAAATCCTTGGCCTCTCTTTCAGCTTTTAGTACTAAGAGCCTGGTAACATTTTGAAATAATAGTCTAATTATCATGAATTCCTTTCAGTATAGATTGTACTGAGGTATATCACAGTCACCCAATTTAGAATTGCAGCGGATGTCGTAAGCACCTCGCTGTAGGGTTCAGCCCTAGTTAATTAGGACATGGTTTTATGGTCTCATCAGAAGCTTTTTAATCAATGAATTGACAGAATAATACTTGTCATCTCCGTTTTGAAGGACTTTCCTCTTTCTTCACAACTCAGCCTGTCTCTTATGTAGTTGTGCGAACAGAAGCTGCCTTGTAGGAGCTCAGGTCTGTTCATACAAATGGAATTGAGGCCGACGCTGGTTTAAAGTGACCCATATGCTAAGAAAAAACTTCTGATATAAAAAGTCATCTAGCAGGCATCAGTTTTCCTGGTCTGTCACTGCAATTATGTTTAATCTGTGGATTTATCAAGACAGATTTACTGCTGTTATATGTGTGTTTTGCAATACATGTTCTTAGGTATACACATACATGTACGTATGTTTCAGCCCACTGTGGTGGTATGGACTATTAATGCTAGGGACCGATTTACTTTTTGCATGTCTTCGTGTACAAATGTTCTCAGGGAGCTGTGGGGTACTAATTTGCCGCTGTCCTCCCCAAAGAGCTGCGAGTTGCATTGCGTACGGGGAGATAATGCTTCCACCTTGCTCCTTTGGGCTCTGTCAGTGCTGTGTTACCCTGTGCTGTGATTGCAGCCCCCTCACAACAGTAAATGAAATTTGGCCCCAGCAGGACCTGTATGCACAACAGGCTTTTCTGGGCCCAGGTGAAGCAATGGTGCATATTCAGTAGGCAGCCCAGAGTGGCACTGACCCAGTGTCTCTCTGTGGAGATTTTGGGCACTCATCTGTGAAGAAATGCTTCCTGTAGGGTACAATGTATGTTGTTCTGCCTGTGTGGGGGTTGCAGAGGATCCCATGGTGCTGCTTGTGAGGGATGCTGTGTAACCCTGGTGCCCTGGCTGCACTCCAGCAGTGGCAGCTGCCGCTTCCCTGCCTGCGTTTCCCTGCTGTGACAGGGGGATGCAACACACCTCTTCACATTTTCAGTCTAATGCACTCTGTAAGTGCTGCTGTTAAACAGCTTTTGCCTATCACCCAGGCACAGGGGCACTATGAAGATGATAATGGTTTGCAGCATCTGTGTGAGTATGGGAAAAATCCAAAACAAAGCTCAAAACGTTGGAGAACCCTTTAGATAGAAAAGCTGGAAAATTGAAGCACTGTCACCAACAAGGTTTTCTATTGTAATGTACCTGATTCTGTCAGCTTTGGTGTGGTTCCCTCTATCCTTATCTTGGTAGTGGTTTGAATACAATTGCAATGCTTCTAATGGAGGAGAAGGGACTCCTGAAAGGACTCCTGATTTCTGTTCTTGGTGTTTGCAGCTTCTTTTGGGCTTGACTGTGATTTCATGTTGAGTGTGTACACCACCTAACTGATGGTATTCTGCTCTGAGAATGAACTTACTGTGTGCTTGGTCACAGGTAAAATAAGAATAATAAATAGTAGTCCAAGTCATCCGGGTGTAATTCCACCAGCATAAATTGTCTTACATCAGCAATTATTATGGCCCATCAGTGGCTTTAGATACTCCCTGGACAGCCTACGCTCCAGCACAGTATCTGTAGCTGGACATTTGGAGTGTGCCCAGGTCACATCTGTAGGTACACACTTCACATGTGCACTAATCCCTCCTTTCTACCTTGGCTTTTTCACTGATGGAGTCAGCAAGAGTTCCCCAGAGGAGTGCTCTGAAGGAACGCAGCATGGGTTTCACATTCACTTCATGAGGCAGTTTACCTTCACCTTGCTCTGGACTGAGTGTTCTCCTGGGCTGGACGTTGGGTTAGATCTCAGAGTGTTTCGCAAAGAATTTGAGCATGTACCTTGCTGTACACCTGGGGGTTGGCTTTAACATGGTCATGGTACCTTTAAATATCTGTTTCAAACTTCTATGATTTACATGGCTGGAAAGACAAAGCTGAGATTCTACTAGGTCCTCCACAACAGAAGATCCTCAACAGACTGATGGAGATGAAGTCTGGACCACATGCAAAACAACCATGGCTAGACAGGTTTTATATTCCACCCACAATAGAAAATCAATACAACTGATGGGTCCAGTGCAGGATGCATCCTGCAAGGTCATCATTGCTGTTGTCAGGTGATTACACTAGACAACAGGGAAGAGTTAGGTCTCTTATGGGAGAGATTTTAGACAAGATGAGACTCTACATCAGGTATTGGAATATTTTACTGGATGTTATTGACAGGACAAACTGGGCACAGGTAAGGCAGAATAACAAAGCACCTCTGTATTTCCAATGTACTGTACTTCCTCCTGGGCAAAGTAATTGTGAATAACCTGTTGCTGGACTTTCAGCTGAAGTATTCCAACCTACTTTATAAATTAGGAACTTAAAGAAAGTACAGGGCTACAACAGGTATTGCACCATACAGCCATAAACTGATCAAACTGCATCCTGAAATCTGTTAGGTTTCTTTAAACCAACCCTCTTATTGCCTTCTTTCTTTCTGAGTAACTGTTTCAAGCTTTATTCTTTATGTTTCTTTCCTGATGTTGCCATTGGGCAATTTAGATTTTGTTTGTTTGTTTGTGCATATGCTTTTTAATTAAAGTTATTTTCTGTCCCTGGCACTTATGCCCCCTGAAATTTTACAGGCAGTGATCATATTCCCTTTCAGCCTCTGGTTTGCTAAATCAAGCAAGCACTGTTCTTTCTGAATCCACTTGTAAGACAGACTGTGGAAAGTGAACTGTGAATTTCTAGGAGTCAGGCTCCCGAGAGCTTGAATTTGAATCAGCTTTTTGCTTTAGATGAACAAAATCCCATGTAGATGATAACGAATATATTCCCTTTCACAAGGGAGACAGTAAAGGCACGGTAAAAGTATCTTAAATTGCCAATGTTCTTCTGTTCAGACCAGAATGCAGGATCGCGATCAAAACGTCCCTTTTCACATCATCTCACTCTGAATCTTCTGTGCTCAGATGCTGTGTTCATGCAACAGGCTGTATTTGGTACCCTCTGTCCTTCTCTCACTGGCAGAGTGTAAAACTACAAGGCATGGATGAAGAATCTGTAAACGTCATCCCACGACTGACTGGCACTACATTGTATGACACTGTGACAGCCCATTGATCCCTTCATCCCATGGCAATTACATTATTATAAAGGAGGAGTTTTAAGGATATGAATATATCTGTGGAGCCCAGAGCCAGCTGCGTGGTGAGACCCACAGTGAAGAATGACCCCTCTGTCAGTCACTTTGCATTTAGATTGGTTCCTAGGGTGCAAGAAATGGGTCCCAAGAAGATTCATCTGAGAAGGATGCCTGCATTAAAATGCTTCAGTGAGATGTAGTAGGTATTTCTTACATATTACAACAATATATAATAGTATTAATAGTATAATGCACCAGATGCTGAGACTGTTTCAGGCTAATCTCTTGCTAGAGCTAATGAGAATATATTTAGAAAGGGTTGGATAAAAGTGAGGAAACAAAAATAGGGATTTAAACCAGAAAAAATCAGGCCAAATTAAAGTATTGCTAAAAGTCCCCTGTTTCAGATTTTGGTCTTCTGAACTAGATTTGCTACTGTGTAGATCATATGTAAAATGGATGTAAAGTATTTATGAAGTCTACTTATAAAACAAGCCTTCAGTGAGAGAAAACACTTGAAAACTTCCTGTAACTTTGAGTAGGACTTTATTTCTTTAACCAGAAAGTTTTGAGGGTTGTGTTTGCTTATTTGTTTGTTTTTGTGGTTTTTTTTGTTTGTTTGTCCCCGTGCCCCCCCCCTCCCCTCCCCCACGTGTGATTTGGCAAAAATGAGTCAACAGTATTTCTTCTGTGTTGTAATCCATCTCTAGATATATTTCTTGCCTAGCTAAAACGTAGGCTTTTCATATACAGAACACAAGAGGTGTGGGAATCTGTTAATAAGAATAGCCATGCACTGAGGGAAAACAGTTGGTGAAAGAGAATCCATGAAGACTAAAAGAAAGGCTTATCATTGTATGAATCTGGTCCCTGTGAAAGTGTTTGGGAGATGGTGAGTAGCTTCCATACGGACTGACAGGTGAGATCTGCAAATCCGATCATGAGGTGAGATTAAGGAGAATAATGGAAGACCTCTGACAGTTGCAACTGGCATCGATACAATATTAGGAGGCTACAAACTGTATAAAGCAAAAGGGTTATAGATTTCAATCTCCTTAATACTGTACTTCATGGTAGAAAAGGGTTTTCTCCCTCTCCTCCTAACTTTAAGTAAAGTTTTGTATTTATCTGACCTGGCAATCATGATGAGGTCTGTGCAGAGGGGGAAGCAAGGAGGTCAGAAGTCTTCAGCTCATTCTGGAGAGGTTAGAGACCATTCTGACCCCTCCTGTTGTGATACAGCTCTACATATGAAGGGCTGCAAGACCAGCATTGGCCTTGGACAATCTTGTGTCCTCTGGGCCTTTCTTACTATGCCAGATTCAGTACAACCCTCGTATTGTGCAAGGCGGGTGAAACTGGCCCATCAAAGACCTCTTCCCCTAGAAATACTGTTGTAGCTTGGCCAGAGCATTTAATTTGATTTCCTTCTGATCCCAAGGCACCTGCAAAACAGCCTTGAACAAGCCAAAATCTTGAAAGCTTAAATGTAACATTTTTTTCTTTGTTTTGTTTCATGAGAGTATTTTTTTAATAGATTTCCAGTTCTTTTATTCTATATTTTAAAATGATCCCGTGACACAAAAACCTTGATTCAGTGTCCCACACAGAGGCATCTAGCGATATCTGAGATGGTATTGCCTCTAGCTGCTGCTTCACAGGGCAAAGGCATCCTGTGGATCCTGCACCCTACTTGACACCCAAGCCTGGGAATGTTAGAGCATCTCAAACTAGATTTGCCTGTATGTGGGCAACTGATATTACCATGAATGCTGTGTGTACTGGATCATGTTCAGCCAGAACCAAACCTATATTCAGGTTTTTGTTTCATAGGAGGACAAAAAAAATCAGACTGACACAAGGCATTTCTTTTCTCTCATTTTCTTTTCTTATATCTGGCCAGCAAACCAAAAAATCAATGACTCCCGCAGCTCTAATTGACATTTTTATGTTAAATGAAAATGGGCCTCAGTTCCAATTCAAATGGCAGCATTGGGTGATGGACTAATTATTTTGGAATTTTAAATGCACATAAAAGTTGATGCAGTAAAATGATTTTTGTGCCACTAGCAATTTTTTTGGCTGTCTCTTAAATCAAACAACAGTTAACATGAGAGCCCCTAATCCCTAATTCTCAGTGCTGGTAACACAATAACACTTTTACTTGGTACTGCACTTTCTTTCCTTGGGGAACATAAAAGGAAAGTACTTTGAGAAGGAACAGAATATTTTAGGAATGTCCTAAAATGTAATTCCTTTCTTTTAGAGGGTCTCCAAGATCTTAATTTAACCTCATATTGTGTCTCTAAATAGGGGAGCGATATTCTCCCATGATGGCACACCAGCACTCAAAGCTGCCTCTGAACTTCTTCCCCATGTGCTGCCCCATGCCAGGAACATGCTCAGGACAGGCTGTGCTGAGGTGCCCCCGACATGGGGTGAGTAGGGAGGAGAAGGCTGAGAAAAAAGAGATGGAGATTGGGGGGGGGGGGGTTGCGGGGAAGAGGGTGAGAAATGGGACCTGTTTCTGCTGCTATGGAGGGATGTCAATGCCAAGCATCCCTGCCATGAGCAGCTTGTGTTGGGGCAGGGCCTCTAGTGCCCCCCCTGTGCTGTGGTTAGGGGCAGCACTGTTCCTGCAGGGGAAGGAAAGTGAAGGGAGTCACAGGCCTTGTGATTTCTCTTTTCCTGGAGAGAAAGCTCTGAGATAGCCCAGATGAGACGAAACCCACCTCAGGTGAGGGGCTTGGGCGGGATGGAGGGATTGACCCATGCTGTGCTTCTGGAAAGTGTGGCTGAGGAACTTCAGGGCAGGTTGATGAGAGCACAAAGTGTACATAAGGCAGCAAATTGTGTTACCAGCAAACACCACCCACCTTCACCCACAAAGGGACTGACCTCATTAAAAATAAAAATAATTTTTAAAAAAGCTTTCCCCCTCTCTCCCCGTGCTATTGCATTTTCTAATGCAGAAGCAGCAAGGTAGAGAAGATACTCTTGGACTGTCTGAGCTGGCAAAAATACTGAAGTACAACTAGTATATAAAGCTATGGCTGGTGTTTAGAGAGGGTGTCTGAAATTCATTAATCAAGACAGTTTTCAGACTGCCACCAGGAATATGTCCCCCATGCCCTGCGTATCGCTTCTTGCTGCTCCTTGGAACATAAGAGCCCATTTGCAGAATCTTTCATGCTTTGCACAAATACGTTAAATCAAAAGATGAAGGAAAGGAGATGGAAGGGGATGATTTGCAGTTGGCATTTCAAGGCAAACCTTTCTCAAGGCATGGGAGGTCTGGGTTTCTTTGGGTAGAAAGTGTTCAGCTACACATGGGAAGCTCTTGTTCCGTTACAATACTGGCTCCCAACTCAGTGTCAGTGCTTAAATTCTACTTGTATTAGGTTTTATGTCACCTTTGGTGATGATTATTTAAGGACAGCAGTGCCATGAGCTTTTGCAGATCATTTTCATGTAGGTCTTCAGGAGGAGGTGAAAGGCACTTCATAAAACCTCAGGCTATTTAAATAACCCAACAGAGACATCCTGTGTCTTCCCCCAAATGTTTTTTCTTCCTCCCTCAATCTCACTTCCCCCACTACATTTAAGGTTGAGAAAATAATGCAAGGGATATATTTTATATAACAAACGTAGGCTTGTTTTTCTCTTCCTAAATTGCCCCTGCTCAATATGCGGTTTTCTCAGGTGCGATTTTTCGGGGTGTGAAGTAATCATTAAGTTCCTCATTCAGAAGTCAGTGGGAAATTCCTTGGTAATGCGCAAATAGACAGAATTTAGTCATTTGGAATAGACTTTGCATGGAGTTTTTTTATTTAGAATTCAAGATATATTTTTAGTAGATGAAAGAGGTCATATGCTCCCTTTTTGTGCTTGTGACTGGGTCAGTATAAACCTTTTGATACAGCATAAAGTTCACTGCCTTGTCCAAGAATGTTGCCAGTACCATTCACTGAATATTCTCTGAAAACAGAAGTAGGAGAAGTGAATTCCACTGAATATTCAAAGGAATGTTCAAGGACTTTTTTTTTTTTTTTAAGAATTTACCTGTATATAAGTATAAATATATTCTTCTCTGTTAAAAATCATACTTATGGTGACAAATCAAGCTGTATATGCAAATTATAGGATATGGAAAATTAATTTGCTTTCTATTGAGTTTTAGTTCAGGTTTTCAAGAAAAAATGTTTTCTCTAGATGAAAAAGAAAATATTGAAATTGTTCATTACTGGAAACAAAATAAATTGTGGGGGATAATTATCTGCAAATCAAAGTTAGATCTTACTTTGCTTATGTTAATATATTTTTTTATAGGAGAGGATAAACAGGTAAATAAAAGATAAACCAGCAAAACAGCAGATGCATTAAACTTAATACAAAAATGTACAGGTCTGTGGTGAAATGTCACGAGTTAGAAGAGTTTTGAGGATGATTCCCTGAGATGGTATTCTGGTTGAGGATCACACCATGGAAAAGGACTGCACTACACCTCTTCCACTTCATTTGTGTGCATGTTCCAACATTCTCCTAAATAGGTTAAGGGGAACAGAGCCTGCGCTACAAATATGAAGAATATAGATCTGGGCTATAGATCTTGACTTAGTTTGGATTCAGTGACCTAGTGTCTCTACAGAATTGCTACTGAACTCTAGTAATAACTGTTTACACTATTGTAACCCAAAGCTGCTTTGTTTCTGATCTGCATCTGTTTGTTTAAATGACAAATGACTATTTAATTGTGTATTTCCTGGAAAACAAAATGAAACAAAACCAACCAAAACATCCTTCAGTTCATCTATTGGATGAAAAGCTCCAGGTTCAGTGTTGCCCTTAATTTTGTTTTCAACTTGAGTAAGTTGATATGTGGTCTTTCTTTTTTCTTCAGAAACTTCTTACCCACTCCCAAACAACTCATTTAAAGTTGTTAAAGGAATAAAAGTGGTTGATTCCAGATGTCTCTAACCACAGGCTGTGTCTGTGGCTGTGAGCCAGACAGGACAGCAGCCGCCCTTCCATCCTACCTGTGATGGGGGGAACCTGGACCATGGACACCCATGGGAGCTGGAGCCAGGAACCAAGCTCTGTGTTAATGTGCCGTGGGCCAGAGTCCTGCTGTGTTCTCTGACTCCACCAGAACACCAGGTTGTGCAATCACTGAAGTCCCTGTTATTTTCATCATGCTGCAGGCTGAGATCCTGTCAGATAGACTTGGCAGCTCTTGTGCCTCCCTCTCCCATGGAAACGTGAGTTCTTCCTCCCTGCAAACCCTGGTGTGCTCCATCCTCCTCCTCCCCACCAGGCACCCACAACCCTGTCTGTTGATGCTGTTGCCTGGCAACCACCCTGTGACGGGCAGTTTGGAGGGAAGTGATGATTAAACAACATGAACGGGCTTCTGAAAGCAGTGAACATTATTGTAATGTGACAAGCAGTGACAGCTGAGAGAGCAACACATTCTCTGTGTGCTTTCTAAAAAACACAAAAAATAATAAACATATGAGGAAAGTGCTACACACACACCTGTGTGGGTAGGTGCACGAGTGCTGATGCCTTCCCATGATGCAGAAGGGCCAGGGAAGACCTGTGGTTCTTTATTGATAAAAGGCGAACATAACCCTAATAATTGCCATGATGAACAGGCCACAAGACAGTGCAGCTGATATTGATGCTGTCAAACATCTCAGCTGCTCTGGTGGGCCAAGGCAACAGTGAACTGGGATGTGTGGTTGTGAGCAAAGGGTGGCTGCAAAGCCAGCAGCCCCTCACCAACTACGAGCAGGAATATCCTCTGCATGGGGAGGAACGGATTGAAGCTTCACTAGGAAGGTGGTGGTGCTGCTGGGTCCACCTGCCATTTCTCATCCTGCCTTCCAGATGGACGGGACTGCTATGGGCACAATCATGTAAGGTGGATTCAGCCCTGACAGGAAACGAATTACCACAGTTCCCAGCTTAGGGCATGGTGCATCACATCTTCCAGGATCAGCTGGGAGGTTCCTTCCTTCCAAATCCAGGTGACACCAAACATTGTCCTTACAAAACAGATTTGGAAACAAGACCAGATGCATCTCAAAGACTGGGTAAACCAGGATGCTAAGAAGAAATGCTGAGAGAAATCTTAAGAAATTCCCACTCATGAACTGAAAACCACCTTGTTTGTTTGTTTATTTTTGTTTTGAGTGCTTGGAACAGGCTGGTTCTACAACAGCTGGAGTTGGGCTCTGGGGATTTAGTCATTCAAGTTTCCTTAAGCCACAGGTTCCTATAGTCTCTTCCCTCTTACACTGCCAAAAACTGCCTGAGAATCTTAAAAAGTTCTGTAGAAAGTGTATTGTTTCACTTTTTCCTCAGCTTACTTTAATTCCTTGTAATGTAGCTCAGAATTAGGCTGGGAGCTGGAATGGCAATAGGCAACTTTGATAGCTGAGAAGCTGCTGGACAGGATTATAGCTGAGATCTGACAAAATTCAGCATCCCCACACTACAGAGACATGGATCAGTTTTGCCAGCATTTATCTGAAGTCCAGAAAGAGTAGGTTTACACCCCTTCCATTTTTTTTTCCTTGTTCTTAAGTGTAATAGGCTCTAGGGGGTTTAAGTCCTGTAGCTGTCCAGGGCTCATTACAATGTGTGTGTTTATGAACACAAGATATAGATACAGGATCCAATGGAGCAAATAACATTCATACTGATGGTTTATCTGATTCATGCATGGATTTGGAGGAAGGAAATGAATGTTCTTGATGCTTCCTACTTGCTTCTCAATCATCCGTTTTAGTCTTATCCCAAGTTAGAACTGATGTTAGAACTACTGTTCTCTTGTCCTGTTGGGTGCAGGTCCCTTTCAGCCCTCCTCAGGGATATCGTGCTGTCTTGGCAGGTTCGTTCCATTTGTATTTTCACATCAAAGAACAGTGGGGGTAAGGTACAGCTTCAGTGCAGGTGAACATCACCTTTCTCTTAAGGCAAGAGTTAACCAAAGGGATTCTGATATTTCTCTGAACTTTTAAAATGATGTTAAGTGTAGCAAGTATTTTCAGTAAATATTTGTGCTCTGGATTATCTGCCTATGCTTTGATGGCTGCTCATGTCCTTTCAAAATTGCTGTCAATGTCTGTGCTTAGTACAGCAGCACTGATTTTCTTTAGTGCTATTCAGATTCTAAGGCAGGTTTATTGACAAGACATCTGAGTGATGTCTCTAAAGGGAAATAAGAACACAAACCCCAAACTACTACACAAAAATCCTTGCAAAAAGAATTAGGATATCACCAGTGTTCCTATCAGACTGAAAGAGAAACACACAAAATTTAATCACCTTAGTTACTCTGTCTTTTCAGTATCTCCATTGCGTCTGGCACCATCTCAGAATGAAACAGTTGAGAAGGAATGTTGAGTCTGTGTCTTCACTCCTTTTTTGTTCATGGAAATCAGGATTCATTTAGAGGAAGCCAAGAACCAGTGTGTGGCAAGCAGAAGGAGAATCTATTCCTTTCTAACACTGAGGTATTGAAAGACCAGGCAGAAAGAATAATTTCTGAGAAATCTTGTGTTTGACAAGGTGGATTTTAGTGAAAAACAAATCTTTATGAGCAAGTAAGGCAAAGAAATACCTTGAGAAATTTTATGAGGAGTAGAGAATATAGTACAAAAGAATCAGCATCTCATTATGAAATGTTACTCAGGAAACCTGTACTTAATGCTCTATATAAAGAGCATTTTGTTTAAATAAGGACATGCTGTTTTATTAAACAGATGGAGATCTTTGCTGGAGAGAGTTCATAGAAAAGGAAAGATTTCTGTAATTTGGTGCTCCTGCTTAAATATATGGAATTGTGTGGTTGACATCTGAACTTGGATGATACAATATGAATTAAACTTTAACCCACTAGTAAATTTGTCCTTCTAACAAGCTACTCAGATGATGCAGAAATATGCAGTAACAGCTGCTAGAAGAAGAAAATACTTCACCACAGAGATACATGGTACAATAAAGTATGGGAAATGAATGCATTATCACAATAAGGATAAAAGAAGATAGATGACATACAGTTTTAAATATCCACCTTCTGTGTTGAGTTTACAAAGGACAGATGACGTCAGTAAATTAAAAACACCACTGAGACACATAAATCATTAAACATGAGTATTAGAGCCACTTGGGTAAAGAAAGTTGTCAGAAGAATTTTCCATTAGAAAATATAGTTTAGTCAAAATCAGAAAATTTCTTGGGAGTATGTCATTTTCAGTGACATTTGCTATGCTAAAATATTAACCAAAATTGTCTGCATTCTGATAGTGTCAAAAACTGTAGTGAGAATCAGTCCTAGTTGGCTTTTGCTTTGGCACCAACAAGATACTAATGCTATATCATGGACACGTCTTTTATACTGAGTATGTGAGTATATGCGACACTACATGACACATCATCTTATTCCCAGAAGGTGTAAAAGTTTGTTGCTCCTCCATCCTCTTCCACCTTCCCTTCTGGAAATGGGCCCTATGAACAAGGCATGTTCTTTCTCCTTCCTGGAGAGATTTTGTTTCCAGTTGTCTCTTCTCTGGTACGTCTCCTTTGTCGTATGGTGGGTGTCACCAAAGGCTTTTTGCTGAAGGTAACAAGTTCTTTGGACAGCGAGGGCACTGGAGGAAGGCAATTTGGCAGGTAGTCTCAAAGGCAATATAATGTTTTTGTTTCTGATACAGTATTTGTGAGGATTTTATCACTGATAACCCTTGGAGTGTCTGGAATCACATCTCTATATATGTTTTTAATTAATGTTTAATGTTCAGGTGTTGTCAAAAGGAAATGCTTTAGTGCTATTGATTATCAGATGAAAAATGTTTACTCGTAGTTATTTTCACGGGAAATGTCATGGTCTTGCCTTTCCCTGTTGAGATAGAAGCCAAGCATTAGCCTGTCTGCATCCATCACAGAACAGAAATGCTGGCTTCTGACACTTACAGGTAGACAATGTAGCTTGGAAGGTCTTTTTAAGCTGAATCTCAGCAATTTTTGCATTCTATAAAATGATACTTATTGGCTGCTATAAAGTTATGGTGAAGGTAACTTGAATATCTAGGATTCCTTTTTGTTCCTGAAACAGTCTCAGCATTACTAATGATAGCTCTGTGGAAAGTCAGAAGGGTGGCAGCTCAGCCATTACATACCTAGCCAGAAACTCAAGGGGAGAGTAGATTGCAAGAGGAACATTTGAAAACCCAAACAGCTGCTTTTTACTGTTCTGACCCTTTTCCCGTCCAAGCATATTGACAGCTGAGATCCTAAGGTATGCGATTCCATCCAAGCAAGAGCTTCCTAAAGGTGTTAATCGCGGACATTGTTTAAGTGCGAGGCAGGAGGGCAAAGAGATGTCTTTTCTCTGTTAATCACAAAACCTGCACAACATTCCTGTTACAGCATTGAAATGCTTTAAAGACAAATATTTGATTCCTGGCTAAAACAACTGACAGTCTCAGTTAGCCGTGATCTGTGAGGCAGATACAGCCACTCCACTGTAGGAACAGTTACAAGTTACATGCTCTGGATTGCTTTATGTAAGGAGTCAGATAACATGATTGCAATGGTCTCTTTCTTAGGCAGGAGGTAGACTAGATAATTGTTTCTTCTTTAAATATGCAAACTGGCAACAAGAAGCAGCAGAAACATGAGGTTTACAAATGGATCAATTATGTGATCACTTGATTAAGCTTAGCAAAGTTTTTTTTTTGTGATTTAGATAGTTAATTTCTGGAAGGAAAATAATTATAGTAAAGAAGATACAGACAGGCAGGAACACACAAGAGATGAGCATCGATTTTTAGGGTGTGGTTAGAAGGAGCAGAAGGTAATTTGAAGGAAGCCTTCAGGCTGTAAATTGGCCCTTGAAAGGCAGAGGACCTAGCTGGCTGTAATTCCTTTTCTTCCCAGGTGAAAGGAATAAGTAATTAAGGAGGAAGAGATATGAAGGGTAAGAGAGAAGGGTGAAGGCCTCTTGTAGGATTGCATGAAGTTGTGAGTTGTTTGTGGAAGAAGAGCTTTTTTGGTGGAGGGGCTGACCTGTGGCTGTTGGTAAACTTTGAAAGAAGCTGATGTTGAGTGGCCTCAGCAAACGAAGACTGTGGTCTGAAGTCCCTTCTACCAGCAAAGAGATGCTAAGGAAGAAATGTGTCCTAAGCAGGTAGGAAGCCTCTGCTGTGGAGGGTCCTAACTAACTGGAGAATGAGAGAAGACTTGGCAAAGTAGGGGAGGGTGAGACTGGAAAGCAGTGTGCCAAGGTGTTGCCTGGAAAATGCAGGGGATGGAGCAGCAAATTGAAGAGGCTGATAGAGCAGGATAATGTGATAGTGTTAAAAAGCTAGATTTGTGGGACATAGCCTTGAGAAGTGAAAGGGCAGGCAATGGAAAAAGTGTAGACAAAGCAAGGTTAGTGGACTGCAGTAATGTAATCAGAACAGTTGGTTTTAAGGGTGGTTTGAGCTCCAGAATAGGCTAAAAAGAGACTGGAGGGAGAGAACGTTTCACTAGTCAAGACTCAGGTAACTGGATTGATTTTGTTCAAAAAGAAGACTGTGAGTTTTTGAGAAGGTGTGTGGATTTTTCTCTTTGGAATTTTGGATTTAAGTGATGTAGAAGCACTGACTGATAACAAAGAGGCAGAAAAAAGGTAAGAACCAGGATAAAAATGAAGAAGCATTATTATGCACTGGTGAATGTTGTGTTATTGGTGAAACAGCTTGGAGGGAGAAATAAGGAGATAAATTGGCAGATACTAATATTGCTAGACAATGTTGAATACTTATTGGGAAGAGACTGTTGCTGGAGGGTGGGACATACATGGAGGAGTTTACCTAAAAGTAGTTTTCAGTGCTGTGACTTTCCCTGCATACACTGTGCTATTTATTCTCTGAATGAAAGTCATGTCTTTTAACCACCACCTGTGGAGGTTTGACATGAGCCAGCCAGCAAGTTATGCCTGATGCATCTGGTTTAATTGTATTCCAGTGTTTAGAGTCAGAGCTATAATATGTGAGCAAGACCCTCTTCAGGGACGTAGGTAATTATACAAATTGGTGTGGAGACATTTTGCCAGAAGAGATGTGTTTTTTTTACTACGTTGAATTTGGCAGGGAGTGACCTTGCTATTTGTAGAGATACAAGTTCTTATAGCTGAAGAGCTGCTATCTGGGCTTAGAAAAGAGTGAAACAATTGGAAACAACAAAAGCCTGTAGCATAGCAGCCTAGTTTTTAGAAGGATGATGTAAGCAAAACCAGAAGCCTTTATAACCTCCTGTATCTTTGTGGTAATATGGACAAGGGACTGCCCTGGTCTCAGTGGGGAATTTTGGTGGTGCAGTTTTTCATTTTGAGCATGCAGCCTTGGAAACAAGCTCTTCTGCAGCTGACAATGCAATCACAGCAGAATGTTTGCAGCCTGGCTTGGATTTGAGGCTTAAACCTGAGGTATAGTAGACTGTCACTGTTGAGCCAAGGAGGGACAATGTGATACATATTCTTGTCTTGCAGCAAGTTACCTGAAGTGTACCTGTGTTTACCCTGGCATATGTTGAGAGGCACTTAAACCAAATGATCTTGCAAGATGAGGAGCCTGCATGTGGACAATTATCACAGATGGGCTAATGTGTGACAGCTCCTTAAGTTGTACTAGTGTGAGATACTTCATTTTTCACACAGAAGCTTGCACTATGACATTGCTTCTTGTTTTTTTTTGAGGTACTGTTGGCAGCCTGTGGCAAAGAGTTGATCTTAAATGGTTTGGTATGTTATAAAAGGCACAAAAAGGCAGCTTTTAACACCTGATGTCCTGCAGTATATCATCCAAAGGGGGCTGGGAGTCTTTGGTCTAAACAAAAGTTGCAACCTTCCTTATCAGCTGCTGATTCCCTTTGGCTTCTTTCAAAGATGGTTTCTCCCATTCTTATTGCTTGTGGTTGGTTGGTTTGTTTTTCCCCTAATCAGTTCCGACTTCTTTAACTTATGAAAGTGAAGCACAGCTTGTCTAGTTTCCCTTGAAGATCTGCCAAACCCCACATTTAACCCACAAGTATCTGCTTTCTAGCCAGTGTTTTGGTAGGAGACCTTCTGTCTTCATACTGCATAGCTCATTCTGGACAGTAGAAGGGTCAGATTTTGCATTACTGTTTGTAGTTCTACTTAGAAGACTTGCAAATATGTGCCTTGAGGTCAAAAGGGGTTTGAATTTTCTGCATTGTTTCTATTGTATGAGATGTGAAAATGAATCTGTACTTAGATGGACTGCTCTTTTTGTTGCTCTTAACTAAGGATGTGTTTAGCTCACTCTGTAGCCTTTGGCATGTTTGTATGCATTGAAAGGCAGTGAGGATGGCCCCTTCTACTGGTGAGGGGTAATGGACAGATGATAGAATCCCAACTGTCCAGTCTTCCAGCTTTTACACCAGCATCACTCTTGTTGGTGTCACAAGACAAATGGTGTCACCAACCCATATGTTGACAAATTGTGTCTTACCAGAAGGTGTGGTAGCTGTCAGTCTAGTGAGGTTAAAGTATAGCAGTTTCACGGGTCAAAACATCAAGCAGTCAATGCTGCAGCTACTTCTGATACCTTGGTCACAATAATCATCTGTTTGTGTATTGCTGATCAGCTAGGAGAGCTTACATAGAACAGTGCTTTGTGGATACAACAGGGTGCATTAGCTGCTCTGCTGGCATAAGCTCTTGAACTAATCTGGAAGTCATTTTCAGAAATCATTGAGTTGGGTCTTGTTATTTCTCTTCTGGGCTTTGAGTTATTAAACTTGCCATTGCTTTTTGCCATAAGAAAGATGACAATGAGCAGGTCTAGTGTTTTTCGTTTGCCTCTGATCATGTTGGAATAAAGGACTATCTTGATGGAGGTCTGGGATAATATCTTGTGCTGCATTTCCATTGAGGTGCCAGGCTTTCCTTGTTATCCTCACCAGGTTAGGAACTGACTTGTTCAAGACAGGACTTAGCACTCCTGCCTTTTAATCCAATTCAACATAGCCCTGACTTTTTAAACAAATCTAAAGTGTTCACTTTGAATAGAAAAACAGTATTCTAAGGTGTGCGGGGCAAGTGCTTATTCCCACTTCAGTCATATTATAAAAAGATAAATGTTCCAGCAATCTCGTCCATCACACAAAGGTGGGACTTCACAAGAACCATGTGGAAGTCTTGACAAGACTCCTCCAGCTGGTGGTATTCATTGCCACTGAGTAGCATTTCCCCGAGCATGGGCATAAGCATAATGCAGGTCTGTCAGCTTAGCCACAGCTAGCTGCGACCTGCCATTGACACCACTTCTGTTGCCTCACACAGAAGCTAAATTGTAACCAAGTTGAAATATTTTGCTAATTAAAAAACATTAAGTGATCTCTATCTACCTTCTCCCCAATGAACAATGCAATTGCATTATCATTAGAGCTTGTACAGAACCTTTGATAATAATGGAGCCATTTGTACGAAATTCAGCCTTCATTTTCTTATTCCACCAAGTCCCATCATTGTGTTCATTTTACTTTGAAGTCATAGTAAGCTTCCCTCTCCCGCTATTCACCTGATTTATTTTAGCCCAAACACACAGCTCCTAAATTCTTGTTAAATTTGTTTTTGAACAAAAGGACTAAAATCACAGTGTTTTAAATGAAAGGCATGAGGCAGTTATGGTTCCATTCATTTGTTTGTATCTATTTGCTCTGTCTAGAGAGCTATTGTTATGCATCCAGTACTGGCAAATAATAATGCTAGTAAAAAATAATAATTCTCCCAGGCTTTGCTGTCAATAGCAACAATCTAAAGAGGACTCAAGCCTAGAGTGTGAATGACATTTCAGTTCTGCTGCTAAACTTTCATGTTTTCTGGATCCGAAAGGGGCTGAAACCAACAAACAGGAACTAGAGGGTTCTGCTCTGTCTCTGAAGCCAGCTCCTCATGTGGTATGAATGGGGTCATTCAACTCCACCTGAGGCCCTTTCAGAAGGGACATGCCTGCTGCTCAAGGATGTATGAATTAGAGTGATGTTCCAAAGGGGAGGGAACTCTGCCTCCTCGTGGCCTTTCTGTCTTTCTCTTTCCCCAGGAAACCCTTTTCTGACTCGGGGACATGCAACTGCTAAAGTTTTACCTTTGTCTTGGGCAGAGCAGGAGTTCAAGAGTTTAGGGAGAAGTTTGAGTGAACTCAGTGCATGAAAGGGTTTATAAAGATGCTGGGGGTTGCTTGTGTCTCTGGGGACTGTGTGTGGATGATGCTGAGTGGACAGTAGGATGTTTCTGCTGCCTTTATTCCTTCCAGATATCAGAGATTTGACTGACTTCTGAGAACTGACCTTCCCCAAAGAAATGAAAAATCTTGCTGTTTGCACCCACTTTGAATTGTATCAGGACTGGTGATGAACTTGGCCTTGCAGGATCCGTGCTGTCTAGGTTAGGTGGTTGGCCCCACTGTCAGGAAGACTTTTTTTTTTCCCCCTCAACATAGATGAGTAAAAACTTACGGAATCCCAGGTTCAGTGAAACGCCTGGTTATTTAAAACCTGCTGCCTCTGTCTCAGTCTTCTCTGAAAACAGAACAGAAGAACTGGGCAGGTGGGATTAGTTTCCTTTCTCTGATAAAAGCAGATTAATTTTAGCAGTGGCTAAAATTGCATCCATTTTTTCTTGGTAAATGAACCATAAGACACATTGTCAGAAGTGAGCCTTCCGTAATGACTGTGGTTAATATTTTAGAGCCATTTTCTCTGTGGATCAGAGCTTAGACTCAAGTGTGTGAGAATCAGCAATATATGCTGTATATTAGCTTGATTTCTATTCATTTTCAGCTCAAGAGTGTTTTTCCCTTCCCTCATGCTAATTTTGGAATACCTTTGAGTTCTGCTTTGTAGAGCAAGGGATTTGCATCTGATTTCATACCTAGGTATATGCGTATTTACTCTGGGACAGCTGTAGCATAGACAAAAGACAAGTAGGAGAGTTCGTGTGCTTGTGGATCTAAGCTGAGGCCTGGAAAATCTCAGTTCAGTTGTCTACTCTGCTGTGGAGTTCCTTTCTGTTTTCCAGAAAATCCCTGTGCCTTGTCACGACTCAGTTTCCTCTATTGTAAAATACATGTTAAAATCCTTGCCATGCTTCCTATGGAGCCCATCAGTCTAAATCTTTTCAAAGGCTGTGGTACACTAAAATACGCTACTATTAAGATGCAAAGGTGGAGGGGGAAGGTCTCCTAGTGCCCATTGCCAAAGCCCAAATTCTAGTCATATGTAATTCTTTCCAAAGGATCATTTTGGGTGTTGCTTCTACTCCCTTGATTTTTGTTTTCTAAGCATGACAGTCTGCTTCAGCAGAGCTCAGAAAGAAACATTAATTTTAATTTACCAAAGTGTCCAATGAATTGAATAAGGACCATTTCTGCAGGGATTACTTCCATGAAGTTCATCTAAATGACTGATCCTACTGTCCTGAGCTGATCTTGTCCCTTCCTGGTGTAAGGAAGAGGTGCAGATTGTTTTTTTGGGAGCAATGGGGAAAGTTGGACCTCGGCAGGGGTGGCTGAGGCTGCCATGGGACTGTTCCCATGGGTTGATGTGGCTAGTAGTTTCACAGCTTAAATGTTGCCTTTGGAAGTTAGGAGAGAAGTGAAAGGAGGTTATTGTGCACAGCACTGCCAGGAGTGTATTTGTTTTCAGACTTGGATCTCGTGGAGTATTTAATGATGAGCAGCCTTATTTGCTGAAGGACAGCTGATTGACTTGTGCAAATGCAAATTCTTGTGGTATGAGTAATACTGCACATACCAAGGCATGTACCCTGACTGTCTGGGTCTACTAGGCTACCCTTGTGTGTGTTTTGGTTTTTTTGCCTCCCCTATGTTTATTCCGTACTACATAGTACAAGGAACACTGGGACCAGCTACAAAGTGCCCAGTGTATTCATACGGAGTAGGGAAGACCAGCTGTCTGTGTATCTCAAGACACTAACACTGAAGTGCCAGGCGAAGGATGGCTCTTGTCCCCTGATTAGCTCCTGTGTGGACCATTTTCTGTAAAGATGGTCTTTGGCCAGATCCCTCCGGTATTGTCCATGAGCGCTTCTTCATCTGGAGAGAACATGAATGACTGCAGTTTCCATTTGCTATGTGCTTCACAGGGATGTTTTCTACCTGATTCCTGCTCTCGCTTTCCTGGAAGAAAACATTACATTTCAGACCATGGCACCTCTGTTGTTAAAACCCAATCTGTGTCTGACTGCCTGGGTTCCCCA
Organism: Patagioenas fasciata; assembly: GCF_037038585.1. Taxonomy (NCBI): domain Eukaryota; kingdom Metazoa; phylum Chordata; class Aves; order Columbiformes; family Columbidae; genus Patagioenas; species Patagioenas fasciata. Next base: position 31,646,887 of record NC_092527.1, on the reverse strand, counting down.
TTACTTTCTAGTCCCAATGCATAAACCAGTATAGCCAAGTAAACAATATAAGACTTAAAAATGACTCAACCCTGTCGTTTGTTGTTAACATCTGCTTCAGCACTGCTTGGGGTCTGTAACAACTGAATAGCCCTTGTGGCTGACAAAACTGTAGCTGAGAAAATACAGCAGGAATACTGAAGTGTTAAGACAGTCACTTGGGAATGTAAATTGAAAAAATTATGCTGTGGATGTAGCATAATGGCCTGAACCTAGGATGAGAAGTTGTAGGGCAAATGCAACAGCTCTGGTGTGCTAAAAAGATAATTGTATACAACCAAGGTAATAGTTTTCTGAAGAGGTCTTGAAACAACTGAAATTGTTAACATGACAACTATCCTCAATGAAGGAGTATTCTTCTACTTACATATTCTGTCTTCCTTTTTGCCCAAATTAGGAGGTGAATTTCTTTCCTAATTAGCCAGTTCTCAGCCCTGATGTTGGTTTCTAACACTGGTATATTTAACCAGATCCTTGTTTATGAAGCTGAGGGGGAACGAAATTTAGAAAATATTTTTCTCTCCAGCAGGCCCTTAGTGAAAATATACTGGTCTACTGATTGGTAACCAGTAATGCTAAGCAACTGTTGTTTCTACTACTTGGGTGTAATATTCATTCCAGAAGAGTGACAGAAGACAGAAATTGTTATTCCTGCTGTTGTCCCTTGATAAATCAGTACTTTTCCCCAAAAGTCTTTATCAGTTTGACACTTTTTATCCTTACTTGGATAAGGAAAAGGGTGCTGCAAAGACTCAGGAAAAGTTTCAGGAACATAACATTTAATGAAAAGAAATTAGAAAGCACCAACAACACAGCTGGGGCAAGCGAGAATTTTCATTTCAGATCTTTATTATGGGAATCCCCAGAGCTTCTGCTGGGACTCTGCTCTTTGCTTTTTCTGCCCCATTTCACAGCTTGCTCACACTGCAGCATTGTCACAGAAGAAATCCACCTTTTTTTATTCACGAGTATCTGAGAAAGAAATTATCAGCACCATCTATTGGGGAAACAGAGGTATTGGCTTCTTCACTGATTTGGATACGTGAAATCTTGTGGGTTTTTTGCTTGCTTTTTTGATTTCTAGCTATAGTTGAAAGTGAAAATGTGCCTAGACAACCTGCTTGTTTATTTAACTTATAGCAGCCTAGAGTCTATGCTTGGGGGACTGTGCCTTGCTTCAAAAGGTGCCCTCAAGAAAAGCAGTGAACCATTTAAAAGGGGGCAAGCAGACAAAGATTCAAATGTCAAAGTGGTACCTTGGCCGTGGCAGGTTCTGTCACATCAATAGGACAAGGGCAACAGCTGAGAAACAATTTGCAGCCAAGGACATAGGCATGTCTAGCGCCTTGAGTCAATCTAGACTAGCATGTCTGAGAAATTTGGGCGAGGAATGGGATATTTGACCTTCTTGATCTTTTAGGATGAAGAAAACTCCATAGCTTGGAGAAAAGGCAGAGGAATTATCAGTTAGCAGAAGACCTACTTGACAGCATGTCTTGGGGTTGGAAAGTAGTAATGATCTGAAGTAATTTCAGGACAAGCATGGTTTGATCAGCAAGACTCCTGATAAGATTAGTGGTCTCCCTGGCATGTTTCAGGAAATTTACACATGTAGAGCCTGTTGAGACATCTCATGTGAAATTGTCCCCTAACTCTCACTTATTCTGCTACATTATGAGCTGCTTCCTGTTTTGCTGGTACTCTGACCCATTGCATTTTTGTGCCATTCCTGTAGCTGTGTGTCCCCAGTAGTTTTGTCTTCCCTGTGCTCCTCCTTTGATAAAAGTAATTTCTTGCTGGGAGCACCGTGCTGACAGGCCAAGGTTTGAGTCCCACTGGTGATAAGCAATGATACTGCAAGAATACAGCAGGTAATGGCCTCTTAAGTCATCAAGCTCTAATCTCTGCTGTGTGGGAAAGATATAGCCCATGTACTGATGGACCGAGACCTGTTTTAATTGGCTTACCCTACAATATTTCTTGAAGAACAGTTTAATCTTTCTGATCTGTTCATTGGAAAAAAAAAAAAAATCTGTCTTTAATGCACAGCATAATTACATTTAGGTCTTGTTTATCCACTTGCTGTTCTGCCAACACAATCTTTTAATTTTCACTCTGTGATATTTGCACTTCTTTCTTTTATTTAGAAACAGAAGTCCTATCCTTTTGTAGCCTCCATTTTGCTTGGTAAACAAGCAAAGGTCTTTTATGGCATGACTACATGATTGCAGCTAACTGAATTAGCATTTTAAGAAGTTAACGTCCCCCTGGGTAACTCAAACAATACAATTTTACCTTTCTAAAAGTTTGGCAATTATTATTCCAGACTCTGGGTGGCTATTGGAGAGACCTAAATGCTTTCTGTGATAAATTCCTATTTCAGTAGCTTGCTCTATCAGTGATAGGGGGATAAGGTAGCTGGATTTCAGATAATTAACACCCTAGTATTCAATGACTGTTAGCTAGATGAATGCCATTCTGAGAGTATGGGAGGATTAAGTACAAGAAGAGGGAGAATCGAGCTGTATTACTTTTGAGAATGTGGACTTGATGTAGACATGAAAGGGTTATTAAGACCTCTGCAGGTAGTGTAAGATGGACAGCTTCAGCTTTGATCCCATGGCCTGGAGGGAATAGCAGCACTCCTGAATTGCAAACTGCAGAATTGCTTATGCAATGACAACCTCCGGAGCTCTTTCACTCCAGTTTTAAGTGATTTCAATGACAGGTTTCCCCGCACGCATCCCTTGAGAGGTGTATGCTCTGTCTAATTGATCGACCCATTAGCAAAGCAAATTTCTCTTGCTATTCAGCCAAAATTTTCCTTCTGCTTAATTTCAGCCCATCACTCCTAGTTATGCCCCCTGTGAGCCTGCCTGAGCTGCCACACTACAGCTTTATTGATCTTGGCTCTGTAATTCCCAACTCACTGAACTCACCCCTGGCAGTACCAGGGCAGCAACGGTTCTGGAGAGAGCCTGTTTTGTGGCTTTTTGATCTGTGGGGCTCAGAGAGGAATGCAGTGAAAGAGTTGGATGTTGCTCAGTAAACTTTCTGAATGGCCACATGGAGTGGTAAAAAGCGATTTCTGAGTTTTCCCCAAGTCCTCAGATGTTTGAGTTTCCACAGCTATGGAGGGGAGGGGGTTGTATGCCAACATCCAAGCTGCTGGATGTCAGAGCAGGTATCCTGAAATCAGAAGGTACCTCATTAGTATTTGGCCTTTGGAAAATCTCTCAAGAGTAACTTTTGGATTCCTGTAAGTCAATGTGTGCATGTGTTTTTGGAGGACAAGGGAAGGATGATGTCTGGGGAAAGTGCTTTATGCAAGTGTTTGGCTGAGAAAACCTGTTGCCATATGGAAGAGAAGCACCATGAGAACTGACCCCCAAACTTCATTCCCTATGATCATTTCAATGTCTAGTCAAGGTTACATATTTCAGAAGCACGAAGTATGCTCAAGTACCTATGAATAGGGGAGAATAATTACCCTTGGATTCTCTCAGACCGTGTGTAAATCTACCTTGTACTGGGCAGATCTCTATCTCACCATAAGCTGTGTGCTAGTGAGTTTATCCTGGTTCTGGAGGTGTCATTCAGCTGAGTGGCTGAGCAGAAGGATCAGTGGTGCTACTGGATTCTGAAGTTGGGAATGTGCATGGGCACATATCCTTTCTGTGCCTCAGTTTACTCCTGGATGCAACAAGGCCTCTTTCTCAGAGGTACTAGAGTGGAAGGGGAGAATACTGTGTTTCTTTTGGTGGGATTTAATTTGAAGACCATTTGCAAGACACTTTGGGTAGCCTGCTTGTGTTATAGTGAAAGCTGCTTGTACATACTTCTCTGAGCTCATAGAAAAATATATCAACAGGATGGTTAGAGGGATGCTAATAGTGAGAACTTTAAAACAAAAAAACACTGATGAAATTGTTTCCTGTGTAGGTGAAAGCAGGGAGGCATGTGTGGGTTTGTATATGCTGGGAAATATAGCCATTCTGTGGAAAAAAAAAAACAGTATAATCATCTGTACTGTTACTTCTCCCATCGAGTCTGTTGAAACACTAGCACAAAACTAGTTCTTAAGCCTGAGGCACTATACAGCATTTAAAAGCTGAAGTATCAAACTCCCTATTTTGGTATAAAAAGTCCTTATCAATGCAAGGAGAAGAGCTAAACACAGAAAATAGCAGCAGCCTGCTGCTGAAATGCTGGTGGACACTGACCCTCCTAGACACCACTGTGTGTTCCCAGAGGCTGCCTGTACAATGGTATTAATAAGTGTGAGCTGTGCATCTTTCCACTGCCACTGCAGAAGCAAAGCCAAGCCAATTATTTGCCCATCAGAGCATGGTTACGGTGGCCCTCCTCCCCTCTTCTCTATCCATTCTTTTGTGTTTGGGTTGTTTCACTGAGAGTGTAAATTCAGAGATGATTAATTGCCTTGCTGACCTGATTCTGTCTCTACATGGTATCTGCTTATATCAAAATGTTCTGGCCCAAATGACTAAAGTGTGTCGAAGTGTGGTGATTAAAGAATTATGAAATAATTTCTGAACATCTTATTCTTAACTCATTGTGACTTTGGACAGAAGCCCAGACAAGAAGAGGAGAGAAAAGGGTGGGGAAGAAAAAAAAAAAAATCAGTAAGAGGGACTTCTGCAATATTTTTCCTCCCATTTTATTGAGGAGATTGATAACAAACATTAGTGAGACAAGATTACGGTGATTTCTATAGATTCCCAAGTGGACAAGTTTAACATTAATAAAATATTATAGCCTGCTCTATCACTGAACTATTGTACTGATCATAAAATGAAAGGGCTTTATATATAGGCTGGGGAGTGTGTGTGCTCTTATAATATGGATAGAGGCATCTCATTTTCCACTAATAGATTGAAATCCTGTGTGGGGCTGGAATAGCAAAGTGTTTAACTTTCTGCTAATGCTGTGGATGATTACTGTGGGAGAAGACACACCTGGCAAACTCTTTCATTTCAGATGCCAAAGCAAACCCATCGGGTCTTGCTGAAATGACCCCTAAGCCACCAGTGCTGTAAATCTGGTAGCTCAGGTGTCCTATTTGTTTCTGTGGAGGCTGTCAGCAAGCCGGGCACCCTGTGGCTCTTGTACGTGTGAGTGTGGTGCAGCACATCAGAGTTGACAGTTTAAGTGCTTTCTCTCTGCTGGTCTCAAGTCTGTGGTGAGAACTGCGCAAAACTGAAAAACAACTAAATAGAAATAAACACTTCAAAATGAGAATCTTTTATGTGGTGTTTTTAAAGTAAGTTTCTTTTGGGTTTCTGTAATGCCTGGTTTTTATTTTATTACAGATTGAGTTGAGTGATAGGCTTGGTAATGCTGCCTTGTGCTGGCTTTGTACCAGCACTCATCTATCTCTGCTCTGGTGGGAGAGGAGCTGATGCTCTCTCCTGATCCTGGGACACTTTTCTGACAATTGCTTTATTTTACAGCAAATATCTACTGGTTTTGTGGCCCTAAAACAGCGAAGGAAGAGCAGAGGTGAATTTCACCATGATGCAACCCTGTTTTCCTGATGTACCTTCTGAGTTTGGCCAAATTGCCAGAGTTGGGTGAAATGAATCGATGTCAATGCTTATCCCACCTGTGGACTTCAATACACTCCTTAATCTCCTCAATTTACTATATTTAACTTATCACTAATTTGTGGTGATGGTATTTAGCTGATAAATTCCCATTGACTTCATGTTTCATTCTCTAGTGTGATAAACTAATGTCGTATACTGGACATCTGCTTTCCTTTAAACCATGTAGAACCAATGAATTGTGGTTTTAATTATTTCCAGGGATTAAAAAAAAAAGAAATTAATATTTTCTTCTAATATTAAGTATTTCAGAGGCTAATACTTTTGGAAGTCAAGATAACATTAACTGCAAAATCATGTTTGTTTTGATAGCTTTTTATGTTTTAGTCATGTGAAATGAAAAAAACAGACACTTCATTTGGCTAAAACTCCTGTTTCTGATTTCAATTAAAAACCAATATTGTTCTAATCCTGTTACTATTTCTGTAGTTTTGCCCCTACCCTTTACCAGTTTTTCTACTGTAAATATTTAAGAAATAGAAAATGCAGAAGTCCCTATTCCCTGTTCTTCTCTGTGCTCTCTACATATACTGTGATGTTTTGAAATGAAATGTAAAGAAAAGTGGTTTTTTTTCCAAACAAGGTCAAAGGAAAACTCAGTCTAGAAATCAAATAAATCAAAATTCAATCAAGAAATTTCAATAAACATTTTCAGAGAGGGCTTATTTTTCTCTGTGATGTGTTTTCCTGGGAAAGAAAGGCATAGGCTTTCTGACCAACTCTCATTACTAATAACAAAGGGGACTATCAGAAGGGAAAGTGATATTGATATTTCACTTGACTTCCATTTTACTTTTTTTTGTCCTTTGAGTCAGATGGTTGATTAAAGATTGACGTGTGCCAGGGCTGGAACTCGGGATGCTTTGGTTAAATTTCCTGTTTCACTACAGCATTTCTCTTTGGGATCAAACACATTAATTTCTCAAGCTGGGATATATTTTTACCCAGGCTTATCCTGCAGCCGGCACACTGGAGTTCCTTACTTTGCAGAGAGCAGTGTGGCATCTGGCTCTGGCAGACTATATTTATCTCTTTTGTCCTTTCTTGTAAGTTAGTCTTTACTGCTCACTATTTGTTCTCCTACGCTTTGAGTTCACTTTAAAATATGGGTGTCTTTTGTCATGTGTTGTAGACTGAAGAAAGTCGACTGAGAAAGAACATTAAAGGACTATGGCTGTGTACACTCAGAGATTTTCCTAAGTATGAGCTATGGGGCATAGTGATGGGAGGGTGGAGGAGGATGTTCCCTCTTGCCCAGGGTTGGACAGAGTCTAAAAAATTGAAGACAACCTCAGTAGCAGGAGAAAAATTAATGCTAGCATTCATGTTTGAAACAATAGCTGTCATTGCATCCTTTTTTTTTTTCTTCTGGCAGGTAACTTCTATTCTAGCAGACCAAATGATCATGGATTTCAGTTGCCTATATGTTGGGGGAACCAATCTCACTTCACTAGAAACAAAGAATGGATTTAGGGTAACTTAGGGTAACTGGTTTGGTTCATAGCTTGCTGACCCTGCTGGCCAACCTCCTTGCTCCACTGGTGTCTATTTGTACTGGCAGTTGCTTGATGCAGCAACTCTCCATGGGATAGTTACGTTTCTTTTGCAGTCTTTGTGTCAGTGGTCTGCATGCCTTGCTGATCATTAGGTAATAATACAGACCATGTAATACTCTGGACTGGCTGAATTTTTTCCTTCCTCCCAAGGAAGGCATGACTGCTTCATGTGGCCTCAGTCTAGTACGCCTGTCTCTGGGAACCAGAAGTTGGGTACCACTACTTTAGATGCTGCTGTTAGGCACCACAATCCCAAGTTCCAGTATAGGTTGGGGCATGACCTATTAGAGAGCAGTGTAGGGGAAAGGGACCTGGGGGTCCTGGTGGACCTGGTGGACAACAGGATGACCATGAGCCAGCACTGTGCCCTTGTGGCCGGGAAGGCCAATGGCATCCTTGGGTGTATTACAAGGGGGGTGGTCAGTAGATCGAGAGAGGTCCTCCTTCCCCTCTACTCCGCCCTGGTGAGACCCCATCTGGAATATTGTGTCCAGTTCTGGGCCCCTCAGTTCAAGAAGGACAGGGAACTGCTGGAGAGGGTCCAGCGTAGGGCAACAAAGATGATTAAGGGAGTGGAGCATCTCCCTTATGAAGAAAGGCTGAGGGAGCTGGGGCTCTTTAGTTTGGAGAAGAGGAGACTGAGGGGTGACCTTATTAATGTTTATAAATATATAAAGGGTGAGTGCCATGAGGATGGAGTCAGGCTCTTCTCAGTGGCAAACAATGATAGGACAAGGGGCAATGGGATCAAGCTGGAACACAAGAGGTTCCACTTAAATTTGAGAAAGAACTTCTTCTCAGTGAGGGTGACAGAGCACTGGAACAGGCTGCCCAGGGAGGTTGTGGAGTCTCCTTCCCTGGAGACATTCAAAGCCCGCCTGGACACCTTCCTGTGCGACCTCACCTAGGCGTTCCTGCTCCAACAGGGGGATTGGACTAGATGATCTTTTGAGGTCCCTTCCAATCCCAAACATACTGTGATACTGTGATCTATCATCCCCTGTTTTAAGAGTACTATCCACGTACTTTCCTTTATAAAGAAGGGGGGATGTTGTGGGGGATGAGCTCTGTAAACCTGTTATTTCCCCCAAGAAGCAAAGATTAATGTTTCTGCATAGTGTCTGTTGTTATTCAGGCAGCTTTAGAACAGCTGTGCTAAAAGTGAAACAATGGGTTGTCACTTCTAAAATGCTGGTGCTGTAAAGACAAGGAAGGAAAAGGATGGCAGATGTTTATCTCCATGTTTATACCAAGTTTTAAGGCATCAGTCACCTGGTGATATCAAGACTTGTGGAGGAAAGATAATAAGATTTATTGGTGGCTGTTGGGATAACCCACCCGGTGCATAAATACGTTAGTAAAACTCCAGAGTCTTGGTCTATCAAAATGAAATAGGAAGAAAGGAGCACTAGCCTCCCAGCAATGGAGCAGCAGAGCTCTTTGTGGGAGGTCAGTTCTTCATGAGCAACAGGAATTCCACAAATCTTCTGTGGTGCATTTTTTTTTTTTAATCCCCACATTCAGTGGAAGACTGAGAGGCAGAAATTAAGAAAGCAGAGATTTGCAGTGGAGGAGGCATAAAAGGCAAGGGATAAGGTGTGGTTTGTGTGTCTTCTATCCTCTGGTGTTAAGTCATCGATGTGACCATGGCAGGTGGACTTGGAGCAAGCTGCTGGGCTGATGCTGGAAAGAGGGAGTAGGGGTTGTGACAGGGAAAAGACTCAGCTGAAGAGCTGAGGTAGCCTATGAGCATTTGAATAATAAAGAAAAATTTTGACTTGCAGTTATTTGCTAATCTTGAATTATCAGTAGAAGCAGGTGATTCAGACCATCTTGGGGAAGGGACAGCTGGGTTTCCCCTTGCTTCACTGCAAAGGGAGAGGAGTGCTGTCTCCAGTTAACATAGTTGTTTCTCCTTTGTCCTGTTTGGCCACTTCTGATGCTGCTGGTGTCATTTTGAAATGAAACACAAGCTATGATTGGGATGCATCTGTGTAGCTGCTAGTATACAGGTGTTGATAATCCAGATGATTAATTCTACTTCAAAGTTACCTGTTGTTTTTGGCTGATATACTTTGAGTTACGCATTTTGTGTGATCAAACTGTATGCTAAGCACTCATCTAACCACAAAATTGGTTAGGAACTTAAAGCCAATTTTCTAACAATATGCATCACAGAATGATTTCATCATTTGTGTACCAGGTGGAAGGAAGACAAAGTAGGCTAACACAGGGACTGGTCCTTGTTACCAGCAGATACAAGTGTGGCCTTCAGTACTTCAGGCTCAATCCACTGTAGTAAGCAAAACATACAGTAGTTCTAGCTATGCTAAAATGGAAAAAAAAAAAATACACGTATTGGCTTCCCTTTTTGCTGTGTGGATACAAATGCATGCATACCTACCTGTTCAGGCAGATAAAACTCTGGATCTAAAGAATAGCCAAAAGTCCGTAAGAAGCCACAAGCCTATATACCACAACCCAAGAGAGGCCCCTGAGGTTTCAGTTCAAATATTTGAACTTGAACTGTCTGCTTTGCAGCAGAGTGCTCCTGCAAAAACTTAATTTGGAGTGGTAGGAACCTCAGGAAAACTCAAGTCTAATCTCTGGCTCAAAGCAGGGACAGTTTGAGGTTCAGCCCAGGTAGACGAGAGCTATTCCCAGTTGAGTCTTGAAAACCTCCCTGGATGGAGACTAGATAACTCTGGACAACCTGTCCCACTGCTGTTGTTACAAGGAGCCAGATCACAAACACAACATATATCCTGGACTTGCCCATGTTACATGTGTCCAGAAGATGAGGTTGCTTTCAGGCACCCTGATATGGATAAGATACAGATTAGTTTCTTTGTACACTTAGTGACTTGGCACTCTTTGAAGCACAACTGTGGTTTAATTAAAAAAAAAAAGAAGACCCATCTTAACAGTCATGACTGAAATGTTCTATGCTCAGAATGAATTTCAGTCTAGGGAGTTTTTTTATTCATCCCTTTTCTCCTCTTGAGCAGGATGTCTTTAAGAACAAATTTGATAATCCAGGGGATGTCTCTGAATCTTAAACAGAAGATACTCAATGTGATTGTGTATTTGCGTCAACATAATAAGAAATTCTCCTTTGCATCCACTTGTTACATTGAATGGAAATGACAATGCGTGTGCTTCCTTCCTTTTCTCAAAGATGCTGTAAAATTCTATCTCTAAGTTTGAAAAAAACAATCTTCGCCTTAACTTCTCAATGACTCAGCTAAGGTGAGAATTAGCTGCAGAGAAACTGTCATCCCTCATGCTTAGTTGAATCTGTGCATTAGACTGAACAAATTTCACTTCAGTAGTGTTAAAGCTCCATGGGTGTGGTAACTAGGTTTTATCCAACTGGGGTTTTATTACTTTGTAATTTTTATTAATGTTTAAATTAAAAAATAACCCTACAAAGCTGAGAATGGGCTTGATGTGTGTGGTTTTTGTGGGTTGGTTGTAGGGGGGTGGGGTTTTTCGTTTATTTGGGGTTTTTTTAGTTTAAAAAAATGCGAACTCGTGTGCTGCAGTTGCCTTACTACAGCATTAGTAATGGGCTTTTCCCATGAGAAGAGCCCTGCATCCTGTTATGGGACCAGATAATGAAGCTGATGTGCCCTGTTTTGCCTTTGGGTGCATGGACTTGCCTGTAGCTCCAGATCTGTGGGCAGGGTTGGAACCCAGCAGCTCGTTTCTCTGGGCTGCAGAAGCTCTATAGCCTCACAGAGCACAAATACTTAAGTAGCTCAAGAAGAGCCTGGCCTCTAATGCCAGTCATCCCATAGTTTTGCTAGTCCAGTTATAGATTACTACATTTTTAGTGACAAATCTATGCAATGTAAGAGAATAAAAATGTATTTATTCACTTATGTTTTCTGATCTGTTTCATCTTTATAATTTGACATTCTCCTATATTTACTCAGTATGCAGACCTTTTCCTTTCTTTGATTTCATCCCTTAGCTACTTGTATATGATGATGTTTTCTTTGCTAAAGCCATTATTTAACTATAACAATGTTACCAGCAGTACTATTTTAATGAACAATAGATTTCATAGCTGGAGGTGTGCCCTCCTATTGTTCTCACTTCTCATGGGGACTGAAATTATTCCATGCAAGACATATCTGATGTCTTGTTTTAGTTATGCACAGTCCAGCTGCTAGGAGAGGCAGACTGTGGCTAACATTTAACAGCTTTTATAGCACTGTGAGAAGTAAAGTTAGGAATGGGAGGATCTGTTTTATTTTTTCATTCTTTTATTTTCATTTTTGGTCTCACAAGTGCTATTCACCTACTTGTAGCCAGCTGTGAAGCAATGCTCTGATTTCAGGTAAATCTCAGCTTTGAGTGCTTTGAAGCTCAAGAAAATCACGGGGCTAGAAAATGAAACGAAAACCACAATTAGGCAATAAATACACTTGATGTGATGGAATTAATTAAAATTAAATCCTAATTACCAGGGACAGCTGATTGAAAGATGGACAAGCTTTTGTTACTGTTCTCCTGGACACCTGCAGGAGGAACTCCATCTGGTCTTGGTTTCAGAACTGCATCCAAGGCCAGACTCGCTGCCCATATGCACAGGAGGCAGAAGGGCTGGCCCTGGACGTGGCTTTCCAGAGCCTGTGCACTGGGATAGCTGAAACATACCTGCCAGGCATGGGCTTCAGCAGCAGAGGTGGATGAGCTGCTGGGTGCCTGATGTTTACAGCTCCTCTTGCATCCAGCTATAAAGCTTAGCCTAAGTGTGGCTGTGGTCCTTCATGCAAAATTAGAGCCAGAGGTGCAGCTGAGAAAAGCTGCTGTGAGGCATAGCAGTCTTCGGATTGAGCCAAAGTGGAAAGAGGTTCAGGGCAAGTGAGGACTTGGCAGTCTCATCTCAATGTGCCAGCTGGCCTCCTGTGCAGATGATGGGGCTATCTGGGTTTTGTGCTGTGGGACTGCTGCAAAGACCTGCAAATGTAAATTGAATTGAGTGCCTTTATTATTATAGTTAGAGAAAAAGATCAGATAGGCATGACTTGTGGGTTTCTGTCCCACTCCTCCAGTGTGGTGATGGGTAACTCAATTAACTGCTCAGTGCTTCAGTGCAAGCCATCTGTAACATAAGCATCATCATACTTACCTGCCTCCAAGGGCCATTTACTTAATTAAATTGCTGATATCTTCAGGTAAGAGATACTTTAAACAAGCAGTTCTGTGTGCAGTAGAAGTAATGGAGCTTGGTTTCCAATGGCTTTGTCTTGTGGTTCATTGCCAGCTCTGACTGAAACTTTTCCCCTGGGCCTGGACTTCATGAGGGTTTTCTTTCTCTTTCTAATTCTCTCTCCAGGATTCACAGGCCTTCAATGTAAGCTTGGCCTTTCCTGTAGAAAGGGCACTCTCAGGGGATGTTTCTTGGATGTCTCTTTTCTATCCAGCTGCCTGGCTTTTTTAGAGATTTTTCTGTGTTACTGTAGCTGTAAAACTAAGTCCAAGTCAGCCAGTACGTTCAAGCAGAGCAGCAGGAGGGGAGACTTGCAGACACATTTGCTTGCAAACTCACATGACAACTTGCAAAAGCCAGCTTGCCTTGGAAAGCATGTGGAAACCAGAGCATGATAGTGTAGACATATTACTTAGAAATGATGGAGGAGGTGAGACAGGCAGTGGGGTTCAAGTGTCGAACTTGGGCACTGTTAGAAAGGGGGCTTGTGATCAAGCTCCTAAATCAATTGGATGCTTTGCTCATCTGCTCCAGTGTGAATCTGTCCTAAGGATGCCTACATCCCTTTCTCCTTTTTAATCATTCCCTTTGCATTTGGAAACATTCCTGTAAGGGAAGTGTGGTTTATGTATTTTTCCTCAGTGCTTAAGGTCAAGGAGAGCCTGTCAAAAACAGTTAGCTGATCCCATGTGTCTCATGTTGTTAGCTCTGCTGCAACTGCCCTTGCTGTAATTCCTCCAGACTGACAGGCTGCCCAGTTGGGAAGAGTTTTGTAGGATATTTTCAGATGTTCCAGCTTTTGTGCACACTGCCTTCTGGGACTCCCACAAACAGACTGGAGATAATGCAGATGCACCTTGGCACCCCACTTTAAATTAGGCTGGCAAATGCATTGCATGTCTAGGAGAACAGCTGGGGACCTGCCCCCTGTAAAGAAGGTTGTCTGAAGAGTGTTTGAGATGGGGACCAGGGAATGGGGGACATATCTGGTGGCCTCTATTTGAATGTGTGTTGATACACATCAGTACATTTGTACCCTTTAAGCAGTACTCCTGATGTGTTTAAGCTGTTATCAAGTCAGCCCAGGAGTTCACACTTTCTCCCTGTTATAGTCTGGGTGAAGCACAGTGAAAAACGCCTCTGAGCTACATTTCTGTTTCCTTGGGTGCTGCACAACAGAAGCTGGGAATAAACTGGATGAAGGGTGTAAATGCAGAGTCAAATCACTTACTGGTAGAGGAATCCACGGGTGCAGGAATTAGTCTGCAGATGCAGAGTCTGGCTTTTGGGCTTGCAGCTGCAGAGTAAATGAGCAATGAATAGGCAGTTAATTGAAAGCTAAAGTAGCTATTTACTGACAGTATAGTCTTGCCTTTTCTCTTGTGTGTAATCCGTGTGAAATCACTTGAAGTCAGCCTCTTTGACCCAACTTGTTTCCAATATTTGTTTGTTTTCCCTTTTCCAGCTGAATTTATATGCCATGCCTTACTTTCATTCTTTTTGTTTTTCGATGTTAGCATCTTGTATTGTTGATCCTCACTGTTAAACTGCTGCTATGCATCAGTGGTGGAAAACTGATTCTTTCACCAAACAAGTTAAATTTTGCTGATCTTTACTGAACAGGTAATTGCAACTTTAGAGAACAGAGATGCAAGAAGGACTACTTGGATAAGGAAGAGTTTAAAGGTCTGGGCAGGAGTTCTAAAATTCTTTTGGGATACCTAGAGTAAAGGTTGAGTCAGGAAAAGAGGTAAATATTTGTGGAATCCCATTGGTTGAATGGAGCTACTTAAGTCTCCTTAAATTCTTAAGAGGGCTGAGGGGTTCATTCCTTGAAAGAATAATGTGGTTAATAATCTCCTCCTGGCTGAGCTGCTGACTGGTAGTTTGTACCTGTTCAGCTTTTTCATATTTAAATACACCATCTTATGAATATGTAGTGTCAATGCTTTCATTTAGAAAATCACATTGGTTAAAAGTATAGAACAGGAAAGCATTTTACTGAGAAGACAAAGTTTTCTCGTGTGGGAGATTATAGAAAACAGCACAATAACACTTTAGTGTTCTGATGATGTAGCTGCCCATGGCCTCTGACTTGAAAAACTCCCTATAACTTCATGCAGAATGTAATTACTGAGCAGAAGCCCTGACAATAGGTTTGTCTGTGGATACAGTATTGACAAGATCCTGAACACTGCCAATATCGGAACTGCTTGCGATCAGCTGCCAATAGAGCTGGCTGGTATTTCTTTCATTAATATTAAAATAATTAGCAACATGTGAGAAGTTTTTTTACAAAGAGTTAAATTTGGGGGAGAACTGAAATTAAATATAGCTCTCTTGCTGCTTACCTGGAAGCTTAATGCTCCATTCCTAATCTGTCTACAGATAGAAAGTGGGGCTGAGGATTCCAACTGAGTTGCCAGAAAAGGAGGCAGGCCGGGCCATCTCCATAGAAAGCCCTGAGTATGCTTAAAAGAAAGGAGGTTCTATAGCTGAGAGAAAGAAATTGGGGCAATCTACTTCCATCAGCCTGCTTGGATGCCACTTGTTAGCTTCACTAGGCACTAATCGGTTTGATTTTTGGGGTGTGGTTGTGTTTTTTGGTTGGTTTGGGGGGTTGGTTTGTTTGTTTTTGGTGTGTGGTGTGTGTGTGGTTTTTTTTTTCTTTTCCCCTAGGTAGAAAATCCCTTTCAGATGCAGAAGGGAGAGAAGGAAGAGGATCTGAAAATTATCTCTGGAAAACTCATTTTAAGAGTGTTTCCACCTGCAAATTATTCTGACACAGAATTCCCAAATAGTCAGTAATTTTCTTCAAATATTTGAAAAGCAGTCAATCACAAAAGATGTCTTAGAGAAGGATTTTGCTCTAATAAGGCTCAAAGTACACAATAAGGAATGTTAAAACAGCTTTTTAACTGCTTAATATCCAAACACAATGCAAATGAAAACTTCAGAAATGCCAGAAACACAGCATAGACTTGCATTGATATTTACACTGAAGAAGTATTTGGGACTTAAAACAAGGACCCAATGTAGTAGATGTTAGACAAGTGGCGGTTTATATAATACTTGTAAGATGCTCATGGTTACAATTAAAGCTATGAAGGATGTAAAGGGAAGTGAGCTGGGAGCTAATGTGGGCAGGGTGACCAAGGTGTGCTGGGAACATGGCCTTGTCTGTTGACCCCAAGGAATCCTGAGTGATGCCCCAGGTAAGGGGAGAAGTGAGATGGTGTCAAGATGCTCACAAGCATGCTGGAAATCTGACAGCAAAATGAGGCAGTGATGGGCTATTTAGAGTAATTCTAAAATGGATCCAAGGATGTTTATGGCAGCAATTTCATTGCTTGGAAACACGGACTTTTAATTTCTAAGCTTTGTGTAATATATGCAGTTGCGTCTCCAGGGAATTAAAGCAGAAAGAATTATTTGGATTGTCTGCATGTATTTGTATTACTGTTCAGAAGCTGAATCTACTTTTGTTTGTGTTTTGATTAATTTCCTGAATTGAAGCTGCACATGAAAAATGTTTCAAGCCATTTAAGGGGTAGGCTTTTATTTGGTAGAAGCATTTTGCAATTGGTTATTAAATCCCTTTTCTGTCTTAAAGCTGAGCCTCCCTTTGGCTCTGTAGACTGGACAGCTGGATTGGAGAGTGCCAGCTTGCCCACTAAGTCTGGAAAGACAAACAGGAGAAAAAGGTTTTCCTTGTAAACGAACCCAGTAGCTTGGCAGAAAAGTTTCCCTTCTGACTTGCTTGCAGTTTCTCTGTCTTGTAATCAGCAGAAATGGCTTTGTGTTCATTTGGATTTGGTTATACTCAGAGCAGGAATAGCTGCATGTGACAGTGGTGTTTATGTCAGAGAAATAACCAGAAGCCTCAGATCAGATCTCCATTGTGCTGAGAGCTGTATACCTACCTGCAAATTTTTTCTCTAAATTCAGTAACCTTTAGACAGTTTGGTTGTGTTAACGTAACTGCTGAACGTTGCTTTGTGCAGGAATCCTGTTTTGGAAACAGACATCTGAGCTGGTGGTGCTGGGGAGATGTAGCCCCAGTCTGTACTCTGGGGTGATGCAGGTTATCTGCAGGGAGTTTGGTGATTGTGTATAATATAATTGCTCTGTGCTGTGAGTGAGATGACTTCGAGCCCTTGTCTAAGAACAACCATGCATTTTCACTTTGCAGGGAAGGAAGCCAGGAGGGGTCAGATCTCTGCCTGTGATAGTGCCTGACTCTTTCTTTCTGGACAAGCCAGTTTTTCCGATGTGGTAAAGTGCCTTGTCTTCTGTGTCACCTTAATCAGAGGGTGGTTACTCTACAAAGCAGTGAACTTGTGGTAGTGGGAAACAGACATTGATTGACTGGTCTGTCCTAAGAAACACCTTGTGGAGCAGAGATTGCCCCAGCTGGTGATCTCAGTGTGGTTCAGTACAGGTTTGACTGCTCAGGTCTGCTTGCAGGGATGAGTCCTACACTGCATCCCAGAGAGGAAAGCAGCACTCAGAGGCTGGTCTAGAGATGCACTGTGGCCCCACGGGCACCACTTCATACCTGCACGCCCTGCTGTAGGAGAGGTCAGCAGAGAGCAGGGAGCTTGGACCACCTCGACTGCCTCAGATTTCTCAGATGAGTTGGTGTGCTTGGTCTTGTCCCGTGCTGCTGAGTCTTTCTCTTATTGCTCCTTTCAGCTGCATCCCAAGTGGGGTTCTTTCAGCAGGTGTAATGATCCTGCAGGGAAGTCTGGGATGGGCTGAATTTGTCTGAATTGACTAGACCTCAGCCTCATGCATTTCAGCACAGAACTGCCATTATCTGGACAGCTGGGATTTGCTGACCTTCTGTAACTGCAACAAAGAATCTTATTGTGTGGGGAAAAAGGCCACAGGTGTGCCTTTGAAACTTAACATAAAGCAGTACCTTTAACAAAAGTCTGACCTTGTCACGGACCCTTAATTACCAGGTGACCAACCACTCTGCCATGTATTGATCATGTAGCTGCAATGTGGGGCCTTGCACACAGGAAAGGGAAGTATTTTGGAGAGCTTATAGGTATCTAGTGGAATTGTGGTATTGAACAAATGTCTGGCCAGCTTTCATTTTCCTCATTGTGCTGGCTTGAGAGAGACAAGGATAGCTCATCCTGTACAAGATGGGGGAAATCAAGTGATCTGTTCTGCTATTAAAATAAATCCTCCTGGAAAATTGAAGTAATGCAGTATTTTCTAAAGATGAGTACTTCTGGAGACAGTATACATTATGATTAAAACCCCCACCAATTAAATTAAAAAACAAACCACTAATTATTCACCAATGTTCTAATAAAGAAATGGAGGTCAGTTGTCAAGACCACTCACAGTAAAGCTTCTGCTACACTCTGGTAGAATAAATGCCCCATACTTCAAAACCACTTCCTTTTTCTTTCTCTGGAGATTGTGCTTTCTTCTCAATAGTTCCCACTGATTAACCTTTATAGAATCATAGAATCATTTATTGTAGTGTTCTGAAGACTTAGGCTACAGTTATGCATGTCTGATGGCAGAGTACAAACTGGTTTGTCTCTGTGCTTCAGTTTTCTATCTATGGCAGAAGACCATGACCCAGCCTTGGAAGTATGTTGGGACTCCCAGTGAAGAGCGGTGTTTAGGAACAGAATGGAGTGCTGTGGAAACTGACCCCTGCTAAGGTCCTCCAGGGTCTCATGTATCAAGAGACAACTTGCAGGTACCACCACCACACTGGTGGGGATGAAGGCTCCCTGGGAGGCCCTGAGCATTCAGTGGCCCATCAGATATTCACCCATAAAAGTGATCTATGTGAGCAAGGTGGGAAGGAGGAGAATGGTTTAAGGGGAGCAGTGTATTGCATTGGTGGAGCAGGAATCAGGTTACTTGGCTTGAGACCTCACCCTGCAGGGACCTCTGCTGTTAGGTGGCTGTGGAAGATGTCGCTGTATGGGTCAGAACAGGAAATATTGCACCTGTACCTCTGTCTAGATAGCCATGCAAATTTAATACAAGTCCTGACCATCCCTAGCCTAAAAAGCTAGGGTTGTGTTGTTTTGTTTTGTTTTTTTAAATCTGCCATGTCCCCTTCACTTCCAATGTTTCCAAATCAAAATCTTGCTCATTCAAACCTTTGAATTGTTGATCCTAAGCTGCTATAAATCCCACTTCTGATGGGGAGTTGGCTCAGCTCTGGCAGATTTGGTCTTAGTTTTGGATTCTGTTCATGCGTGTGCAGCATTAACAGCTTTAATCAGTGGAAGAACTGAGGAGCAGAGGTTGCCTTTTCAGCTGTCTTGCAAACCCTACATCCAAGGCATGTAATGTGCATGCTTTTTTGGTGTTTCTTTTTGGTTGGTCGATTTTGATTTTTGTTTGTTTGTTGTTTCACACCTGGAAAGTACAAACTATTTCAGAAAATGTTACCAACAAAACAACTGTTCATAAAATTAGCCGATAAATATCACCTACCAAATGTGACAGAGCATCTGCAGATGCTGAATGCAATGTGTACTTTTCCTAAGATGGAACTTCAGCTTGCTGGAGGTGAGCTGCTGTAGCCATTTAAAAGGAAGCCATCATTGGCAACAAAATAGGAGCAGTCTGTGCAGTGGGATGACAGTCCCCAGGGACACATGACCAGTCTGTGCCTGGGCCTTTGGGTTATAAAAATCTCCACACAGAAGCAGTAAAACAAATTTTGGAGCTGAAGGCATGTGTGGCCCAGGTGTGTGCAGGAGACAAAGGGATTGTTAAGGGGACATGTGCAGGGGGCAATCTGCAGAAGGAAGAGGGCAGGGGAAGTTTGGACCGAGAGAATAAAAAGGTCTGGAAGAATGAGCAAAGTGAGTGAAAATTCAAAGAAAAGAAGGGATGCAAACCTTGAGATTTCCACATGTTAATAGAGATTGTCCCAACTGTATTTTTACGGGCTGGCTAATAGAATTTATACTTCGCAGGGGGAGTGAGATTAGACAACTGGAGCAATTCCTTTAGGTGATAAAAATCCACAGACTAGTCAACGTGTCCCAGAGTGCCTGCATTTAGGTAAGATCAAGAAAAGCAGTGCAATGTGGGGAAAGCAATGTACCCAGGTTACCAGCAGAGTCCTGAGCAGTCCCTTACTCCCTGTCTATCTCATGCTGTACCCAGTCCACCTTGCTTTTGAGGCAACTATTTGAGTTCAGCACTGCAGCACTGAATGTTCTTTCTCAGCTCTGGAAGGAGAAAAAAAAAAAAAATCTGTTTTGCTTTTTAAAAAGAAGATAACAATCTTGCTTCTGAGGGTGCTCAAGCATTCATTTTTCTGAAGACAGTAGTAGGCTGTCTGTTTAAAAACAGAATAGAACCCCCACTTTCTTATTTTTTTTCAAATGGAAAGCAAATAACACTGCAGTACAAATCCAGCAGCACTTCCCAGTAAGAAAGGGCAGCTCAGCGTGAGGTGCTGAATAATGCTAAAACAGCGAATAAGTGAACTGACAACGGTAGGGCCAGGGAATGCATCACATGTTGGACTCTGTCTTACTGGAGAGGGCTTATTATGTGGGGAAATGTACAAAAAGGTGATGGTGCATATTTCAGGAGTACTGTTCATAAACAGTTTTGAACCAGGTATACTTCACTATTGGAGCTGTAGGAAACTCAGCACAGTGATGGAGGACCCTGACTGGATGTTTGAAAAAGCCATTTTTAACTGTGTTTTGTGTGTTAGTGTATGTGAAAAGTGCTAACTTTCCAACAAAAAAAAAAATGTAGTGCTAAATAAAAAAAAAAGTAGAAAACAACCCCAAACATGACTAGAAATAAACACCCTCAAAATTCAAATTTTTGGCCAAAACATTTCAGTTTGAAAGAATGCCAAAATACGTTTTGAGCTGTGTAGTTCTTGTGCCGTAAGGTCCCCTTCTGAGGTCTGCCATGATTGCCCCTAGATGGGTTTGTGGCCTGGATTGAGTCCATGTTGCTTTGTACATGATTTCACCTCCTTCCATCCATTATCACATTTTTTCCACTATTACATCAGACTAATCTTGTTATGACACCTAGCTATTACACTTTATGATGTGACCAGTGCTTTTAAAGTCAGTTACATCTTTTGCCACAATGCTTATGTCAAGTATCGCCACCAGCTATTTTTCTACAAACATATCTGAAGTCTGAGCGAGGAACAAACATCCTTTGAAATCCAGTCCTCATTGACAAGAGCATAAACTGTATTGTTGATGCTGATGGCAACATGGATTTCCACTTGCTAGTCTGAAAGTATGGCACCAAAAGAAATTACCTCTTTCTCAAAGAACCAGATACAAAGCTCACAAAGATTATTGGAATGATTCTTGTCTCCTAATTATCTTTAGATCAGCCCTTCATTAGGCTGACTGAATGAAACATGGCTGAGTCTGCTTCTTACTTGAAATACAAGAGAAAATTTTTCATACTTCTGTTTATTAAGAAGATGGATCCAACCCAGGCTACTTCCTTAAATTTATCCTGGGCAATATGTGCAAAATTCTTGGTGGAAAGATTATGGTAAGATGTTTTTCAGCTTTAATTAAATATAGGTGGAAGTTCTTCCGTAGTAATTATTCCTTGGGATAATTATTTTAGGTTTGATATATTTAATGAGAATTGTTTCTAAGGGATTCAGTCTTATCAGGGATAGGAGTGATGGAAGCAAAGCTGGACAAAAAGTAATTTTATTGCTTGATAGTAAAAAGTTTTGTCTAATTTTTGGAGTTAAACTTACTGTATTCTTAGCTGTTGTTGAATTAAATGTTGCTGAATGGAATATTCATACTAAGTGCTTGAGTTTCAAGGAGCTCCTACATAACTCCTGGTGCACAAAAGGCCCCTAGTCAAGGTATTGTGGCCTTAGTATCACTCTGTGCAGTTATGTGCTGAAGAAAGAGTTCACTTTGTATGAGAGGTTTCTTGTTAACATCAGTGGGAATCGGGAATTCTTGTCAAACTTAGTTTTTGTATGTTGACATTTCATTGACTCTACTCTCGTTGCAATGATGATATTCCTGAATTGTCCAAGGCTGTGAGAAAGGCAAGTTGAGATCAAATCCAGAAGAGTCACTTTCCTTGTCCTGTGCTGGGGTCTTGCTCTTTCTTGGCCTCAAAGAACTTCATTGATCTTCAAGTAGTGTTGTTGGTAGATTGAACTGTATGCTTAAGCTTTGTCTTCTGTTGATGTGCAAATGGTTTTGAGTTTCACACAGTGTGGGGGATGCTGGCTGCAGTAATAATCCTAGAACAGGCAAACCTGTCAAAACTAACTATCAGATATAAACATCCAGCAATGGCTCTGCAATACAAAAGTGCCAAAGATTTTTGTTTAGAAATACTTCATTTAGTATTTAATACCCTTTTTGTATTCAAATGGGCTATGTAAGATTTAGCTAGCTGCGTGCTGGACATGGAATCTATTACAGACACTGCAAATGGACATGCACGAGAGTCCTTTGGACTCCATTTAGAGAACAAAAGTGATCTCAAATGAATTCTGTCTTAAGTAACAAGTAGCATCTACTGTGGAAAGTTAGTAGTGACTATCTATTTTACACCTAAGATCTTTTAGAGATTGTATCCACACAGATCCTCCCTGAACTGCTGACACAAGCCATGGAAACAAACATGTGATTCTGTTAACCCTGAATTTTTGCATTCTCTTTTGCTTGTTCCTGAATTTAAAGGGTAGGGGAGACTTCTTTCTTAAAATCTGCAGGTATGACTTCCCTCATGTAGATACCGTTTTTCTGTGTGGCAGTTTGATCCGGAAATTGAGGATAAATGTTTTCATACTTGCACAGAAAGCTCATGAAAACTTAAAAGCCTGTGCAGTCTGCAGACCTATTCTTGCCACATCTCTCTTGACAGGTGAGATGTACTTCCTTTTGGACCAACTGTTTCAAAGGTTTTTATTAATGTAGTGGATAGCTGAGGAAAAATCACCTGCTTGAAAGATAGAAAGAGTTTGACTTCAGTCTTTGATCTGGAAGAAAAAGGGACATTCAATCATCATGTTATCTAGATCCTTGGAGATCTTGTGACAGAGTCCAACTTAAATCACCCACTCACATGTGGAGTTGGAAGAGAGAGGTCATCAAAGATCTACACCATACTGAGGTTTTCTGTTCCTACTCTCGTTATTGAGGCTGATAGCAGTCCAGAAGCAGACCAGGTGCCTCTTCAGGCTAGGGATGGTACTTTTCTAGTACCCTATAACACTGTCATGTAAAGGTAGATATTTCAGGTACTTGAAATAGAGTTGGTACTAGTTATGAATAGGCATTTTTGCTCAATCTTTAAAAGCAGATCCATGCATGAGCTGACCTGTGATAGACTTGCTTGGTGTTGAATTGAAAAATCCCCTCTGAAAAACTGTAGCTGTTGTAAACCGTGTCACAAGTCTCAAGGAGTTAAGAAAAACACAAATTTGCTGTGCTAACCCTGTTGTTTATTCTGTTAGTACATGGTTACCTAGGAAAAATGTGCCCTGGATAAGCAATTTTTAATCCAGCACTAATGACAGACTTAAAATATTGCATGTATTAGGAAAAAAAAATAGTATCTGAAGTGTGCAACTGTATACTTTTAAAAATTAACTTATGACACTTTTCTAAATATTTTTATTTAAAACCAAACCAAAATGCTAAACAAATAAAAACCACACACACCCCAAGCAAAACAACAAGGGGAAAACAAGCAATCAAAACAAAAAAAACCCAAACAAACAAAACCACCACCAACAACAAAACCCACGCAACCACACCTTCATCACCTGAAATAAAAAATACTATATTTGCAAATTAGGACTTGCATGGCAAATTAATCCTGGTGTTGATCAAAAAACATTACTCTGGACTGGTAAATATTTCAAATTCAGACTCTTTTATTTTTGGAGATAGTAATCTAAAGACATCTGTATTAGTGTAGCATAGTTTGATATATGTATTGGAAGAAGGTATTGAAGTAAAATACACACCTATGCTGAGTTGTGATGACATCCACAGGGAGTTTCTTACTTAAACTATATTGATTTATAAACATGATTATATTGATACGAAATGTGTAGAGGAGACCTAGGAGTTGTGTTTATGTAACCAAGGATATGGAGACATACCACAGTACACATCTGTCCGATTAAAAACTCAGACTTTGTTTTATATAAATTACATGGTAATGATTTGCAGGTGATGGACATATGGTCACTTGGTGAATGCATTGCAAACTATCTGAAAGAAGCTGGTCTGCTCAAATTGTGGAAAATCTGGGTGGTGATCACCTCAGGGAAGGCACATGATAAGTGTTTTGCCTAGAAATATTTGAAGTGCCAGCTGAGTGCTCCAGGCTTGCCCTGTCTGCTTAGCTCCAAAGCAGAGATAAGTAGCACAGAAGAGCTTTAAGCAGTGGTAGGGGAACCATTTTAAGCAACATCTTTTTCCCTGCATGTCAACTTCAATTCGCTTTCAGTACTTGGAAGAGCTAATTAAATTCACTATCGCTAAATTCTTCTTCTATGTAAAGGATCAGGAAGGGTTTGGGGACTTCACATCAATGTTTGTTTTAATTGCTAAAATGTCTTCTACACAAATCTGTTTGTGGAAGGTGAGGAAAAAGTGAATGAGGTGGTGATATCTGTGTGAATTGAGCTTCACAATGTTGTAGCTCCTATTGTAACAACCAAAAGTTTAATGAAAAACCCATTAGAACCCATGTGCCATTTCAATTTGAAGAATTATCTGAACCATTGAAATTTTTTTTTTTCAGATGCAATGGAAGACTGGCACCTTTTCCCTGCTCCTGGTAAAACATAATTATGGCAAAACCAGGCGCATTTGTTATAATCACAAAAGTATGTCTTTCACCTGAGTACTGAAAACTGTCAGTTTTCCATGCTCTTCTCTGGCCAGGAATAGCACTGCTAGGCCACCTACATTGAGCTCAGAGTAATTCCTTTTGTTAAGAAATTCTCTCCAGTGTGCAGAAGATGTTTTGGAGAAGGGGGCATTGTTTTGGGAAATTGTAGTTATCTTTCAAGGTATCATCAAAAAAAGAATGTCTACACTTGTCATTTCCTATTGAAAGATCTCTCTTAAGTTTTTAATGGGAATTTGTTTCAGATGTATTTTAACAGACTTCTCTAAAGCCTCTGCTTCTGACTTAAATACTGCTCCAAAGCCTTGTTTGCTGGTGTGACAGTAAGCTGACAGACCCATAGGAAACAAAGGTTTTATCTAGCATGGATTATGTGAGGGGCATTTCATGGCATATATTGTTCGGGGTGAGGAAGAAATATATTCTGAATACGCTTCATATTTTCATTGATTAGTTTTGTTGGTCTCAGAGGCAGGTAGCAACTGCTGTATATTTAAATACCTGTAGCATTATTGCACTTTCTAGCAGTACTGAGGCACAGCTTTTGCTTTGTAGACTGGATTAGGGCACCTCTTTTGCAAACTGCATTATACCAACAAAATGTTCAGCAGGCAGTGAAATGTTGGGAGAGAATGCATTTCTGTTCTGGTTTAGAAATTTGTAGCTGCAGGTTTATATTTCGAAAGCAAAGACTAGAAGTAGTGAAGGAAATATCTTGAAGTCTTCAGGAGTTATGAGCACCTGCCCTATGCAAGCCTCATCCTTTTCAGGTCTTACTGAAGTGGATCACTGAAGATTTCTGTTCTTGAACTACATGAATGTGGCTTCTGTGATACTGAAGATTAAGTGACTACTCTAGCACTTTTCATTTTCCCCTTGTTTTTTTCCTAAAAAAAAAAAAAACAGTCCTGTTCATCTCAAATCAGAGCTAACTACAGTTTGCAAAATGCAAAGTTTTTGGAATATAAGGTCTACATTCACACCAGCTAGTGGCAGTATCTTTTTGGTGACTCTAATATAAAGTGAGTAGTACCACTAGATCTATTGAGATTCCAATCGCTTGAGCAACAGAGTTGAGGGGAGGAGGGGTAACGTGTCTGAGACAGAAGGAATTGAATCAAAGTTTTTTGTATTCAGAATTTCTAGCCTGAAACATATGTAGATTTTTGTACATGTATTTGTTATCAGAGGCAAACCATTACATACTCCCCTCTTAGAGAGCTCCTTTTAGCCAGTTATTGATATATCCATGTTTTCTTTCCACTCTTTGAATTTCCCTGTTTGTTGTTTTCTTTTTGTGTTTTCAACTGACAGTTCTGTCCACCAATGCTGTAATTACTGTCTATCATTTTAAGTGATGGGCTAAGGGCCAATCTCTAGGGTCAGGGCCATGCACATCTAACTTCCTTTGAGAGTAGAACTGGTTGAGTGGGAAGAATAATGATTCGCTGAGTAGATCAGACAAAAAGAAGGAAATTTTTTAAACGCTTTTGACCTAATAGTGTCCAACCATCTATACTTGGGGCAAGTTAATGAAGGGGTAAATCATGTCTTGTATGAATCATGCATCAAAATACAAAATGAGAAACTTTGAAAAAGCAGCCCAGAGACCAGCTGTAGACAGCTGAGAGCATGTCTTAGCCAGAGGTTAGACTAGATTTAGAGAAAATTTCTAGATTTATAGAAAATGTAGAAATGAGTGAATTTGACCTCTAATTCAAAATGAAAACTGATTCACTTCCATGGCTACTTTAGTGGCTCTGTATCTTATACAAGAGCACATAAGCCAAATCAGAATTCGCTGTTTTACCTAAAAATGAGTGATCAAATAAAGGGAGAATCTTAACTTATTCTTCCCTCAAATGGTAGCTTAATTTAGGGAAAAAAAACAAAACAAAACAACAAAAACCAAACATCCCAATTCATTTCCAGTTATTTCTTCCTTTCCCTCATGCATGTAACCCTGAGCAGCTAGACTTTGCATCATTGGACAACAGCATCAATTACAGAGAATCAGAAACTTCCAAGCTGCTCAAAGAACATTGCAGATGATGAAAAAAGCACCCACTTCTTCCCCCTAAAAAAAAACCAAAACCAAGGATGTTTCCAACATGCCACTCATGCCTGGCATTTCAGGAGGACCTAAGCAAGTTCAAGCGCCCATCTCCCATCTGGTGACAATCCCAGTCTGGAGTCTGCTGTTGTCTGATTATCTGAAAACCTTGAATTCTGTATTTGTGTCTCTGGTTTGAATGAATGATGTGGAAATGTAAAAGCAGCTTTTTGTGTGATGAACAGTAATAGGGAGAGAAGCAAAATACTTACCCAGAAAGACCTTTAGATGTCTTGGCAGACTTTAACTTTCCTGGCAAATCTTAGCTACAAATAATAGAAACAACTTGCCCTGCAGAAGGGAAGAAGTGCCATGCAAGGAATGTCCTAATCTTCTAGGTTATCCACTCTGATACTTTTATCCTTGAACATGAATAATTTATGGTCAGGAAGTTGGTTTCACTGTGACAGACAAGCATTTGTTGAGAAGGCTCAGTATCCGTCCATTCAGAGATATCCGAGTGCTTCCTGTTGCCATTTTAGAGAAGAAAAAGATGGAAAATTGAAAAAAGCTCAGGCTTGTTCTGAGGGAGTCTAACGGAAATGCTCCTACCTTTTGATTTTCTTTCTTTTTGTAATTCTGTTAGGAAGCTCATGAAATGCTGCTGACTAGCAGACACTATTGCTGTCAACACTTAACCATTTCAAGATAGATGAACAAAGAAGTGTTAGTCTGAAATGGTTAGAAATAAACACTGATCTTGTTCTTTGCATACACTGAGTGTGTTTGTAATTTCCAGGTTCACTTTATCTCCTGCTGTTTGCCCTCTCTTCCTCACATTTGTAGCACACCAACTTTTTAATGAGCTAGTGTGGAGCAGACAAAGGATTCCAAGGCCAAACCTTAGTCTTCAGCTTGAGTGGAAAAGGGAATAATCAAATGCTGAAAAGGTGATGCAGTCAGGTGCCCTGGAAATGAGGGCAGAAGGCTAATGAACGAAGTGAGGCCAGTTTTGATAAACCTCTCTAGGAGTGGTTTCTGACAGTCAGAGCCACTTTTCCAATATGGTATGGTATGGCTGTACTTCTACACACTGAGGGGGGATGCTCAAAAAGTCTTGAGCAAGGCTGAATGAGACTTTCTTTGCTCAGTTTGGATGTTGTGTGGAGAGAAAGTGAGCCCTTACCTTGAAAGGTAATGCATAAAATGCCAGTTTTCTGTCTCATAGAGGTAGATGAGCTAGAGGGGTTTGTGCTTAATTGCACTCATGCTCCTGGAGGATGGGAGTGCAACATAAATATTTTAACACTCTGAATGGCTCTTGTCATATGGTGAGGCAGTACAAGAAGCAGCTTAGCCATGATTAGGAAGGGATTTTCAGTAGCTGTGTGTGTAGGGGAAAAACACCAATGGGCTGTGACACAAACTGTTACAGATAACATTTCCCAAATGCTGGCTAGGCTGAAGAGCCATCAAGGGAAAGAGGAGGAGCTGCTGTAGGAGGGATCAGGCACTTGAATTAGGAGAATCAATCACTGGTTGATAAGTGGCCATGGTAGCCAGCTGTCAGTGTGACTGTACACTGCTTTGATCCCCCTGCATCTGGACCTGCAGAGATGGGCCTCTACAGTACCCCTATTGGAGACAGTTACATCACTTTGTCTCAAAAGCAGGGGTTTAAACATAAATCTGAATTAGAGTGCAATGTCATTCCTAGTTGACTAAAGGGTGCACAGGGACTCAAAGATGCCCTAGAGCAAAGCTGTCTGTTCTGGCAGTTTTAGGAGCACCCATGCTGACCGAGCCAGCCTGAGGATGGGGTGAGGTGGTAGATATATCTGGCTTGGTTGAGGCTGGTTCAGCTCCAAATCTATTGCCTGTCCCCACTCCTTACTGATGAGCACTGGCCCATCTGTGAGCATACAAGACAGTGACACAGCCAAGTTTTTGCCTGTGGCTCTGGACATCAGGTTTATGACTGCTGTAATCCAACCTTCCCCTGACCACCCTCAGATGAAAGACATGAGAAGACTTTTGTTCTAAAATTAAGCAGCTTTGTTTCACCAAGAGCACATCACAAAGCCAAAAAAAAAAAGGTTGCTTTTGCAGTCTCCCTTAAAGTATGCCAGACATGGACTGAATCTCTTAGACAATCTGCAGCATTGCCATTCTGTTGTTTTGTTACCCCTCCCCATCTTCATCACCAACATCTGCAGGACTTGCGTTTGTAATGGTGACAATGGTGTGGTGTGGTGTTTGTTTGTTTGTTTTTCTCTTTGTTGTTGGGTTTTTTGTTTGTTTTTTTTCTTCTCCTTTCCTGCTCTATTGGGAAGGTAAAACATGGTGGTGGTGGTTGTTTGGGTGATGGTTTTTGTTTTGTGGAGGGGTTTGGGATTATTTTTTTTTCCTTGTTTTATATTTTGTGATGCTGACCCACAAAGTGGAGTAGGTCAGATCCCTTCTGGTCATACATCTCACAGGTACCTGAGCAAATGTAAAAGGAGCTGTACACACTGAGGAGTGGAAAGAAAATCAGCTCAAGCTGTTTTTTGGGACTCTTCATATTGGTGTGAGGGCTATCCAGTCTCTGATGCCAACTCCTCATAATGTTGTTGTGCAGGAAGGATGTTTGGAGAAGAGGACAGAATCTCATACCTACTTGATTAGGCTTGTCTCCATACCTCTACCCCTAGGGAAGTGAAGAGGAGAGGTCTAAGTGAGATCTTAAACTGCTGAAAAACTCGAAGGGTTTAGACTAGTTGGATTAATATTTGCTAGTGTTACCCAATCAAAGGATGAATGTAGCTAACACTTGCTAACTAGTCATTTCTGGCTCACTAGCATGAAAAAGGTCAGGTTATAGGTAAAACTACAGGGGTAGCCTTTGTCGTGATTAGAATTAGATAAAATTCATCTCCCTTAATCCAAAGGATGATGATGTAACATCCCAATTTGCAACAACATACGCTGTCAGCATGAGTGTTAAAAATGAAACTAGCTAAAACCCTTATGGCTTAGGTCTTAAAACATTTAATCTGTAACAAGGAGCAAATGCAGAAGAACTAGCAATAAGGAAGGAAATTAAATTTCTGAAAAGGACCTAGCAATGTGCTGTCACCAATATGTTACAGACACAATGCTGGTAAGAGCACAGCTATTCAGCTCCTGAGATGTGCCTACTGCAGGGCCAAGCAGAAGTACCTGAAGGTAGTGTGCCTTTTCTAGCATAATACTGAAATTACACCAATTATTCCTGCTTCTTGAAAGGGCTAATTAGCTCAAGAGTAGAGTCATGCAGAAGGGCTACCTACTTTCCAAGGTCTCAGTTACCTTCTTTTCACCTGAGGCCATTTAGGCATATTGGCTAATTCAGGTGGAAATACCTCCGTATCATTGCACATTGCCCTTAGCAATTGTCAGCTTTTGGGAAAAGAACAAACAACATTATATAATTAGCTTCATTTTTCTACAGACTCTGATTTCACTGGCTGTTATTATAAAGACAGTCTCTTGGATCTTGCCTTTTTAAATTCAGGACAGACAGCTAGCTGCATCTTTGGGGGGAGATGTTTTGTCTTTGCCAATTACTTCCCAGCTGGAAGGAGTATCCAGCAAGCAGTTACCTTTGCTCATGTTGTATATTACTGAGTATTTATTTTCAAGTTATTTTTTGTGGTAGTGACCTTTTTTCTGCATACAGGTGTATGGTTTCCTTGGAAAAGCAAAAATCATGTTTCCCATTTAGGTAGTTAAATTAGGAACAGGTTTAACAGTATGACAAAGTAAGCATTGGAAAAAGTTATCGAAGGAATATATGGTAGATTCACTATCTCACAAAGCCTTCATCAAGATTGGTACTTCTCTACAAGAAATTTTCCAGCCCAAAGATGATATTTGGTTTAATATGGGAGTCTGAAGGATGTTCTTTGATCTGCATTACAGAAAAAGGCAGATACCACCACTACAGTAACCTTAAAGGTGGTGGGTCTGATTAAATTGCAATGGTTCAGTAGGCAGTGAGAATCTTAATAGTCTCCTGTGTGTCCAGTGCTGATACAACTGAGAACTTGGCTAAGGGACTATGCAGTTTTCTGGAACAATCAGCTCTTAGCTAAAAAATTAAATCGTGTTAGAGGAGAGCTGAAAGTTTTACATGTGTTTTTGCAATTTATTTCCCTCTTGTGCCTCTCAAATGTAAACTGCTATGCTTTTCTTTCTCCATATTTTCTATGGTGATCTGTTCCTCCTGGATAACTCTTCCTTGAGTCTACTACCCTTGCTGTCTATATCATTACCTCATCATGATGTTGCATTTTGACCATGTGTACAGTTGTAGAGGTGGAAAGGTGTCACCTTGGGAAGGATGCAGTAGGTTAGAGAAAGAAATATAGGGTGGGGGTGAAGATAAAGAAATGTAATAAAATATGAAGCTTCAAAATAATATTTTCTACCTTCAGATTTCTCATGTACTTAAACCAGATGTTAAGTGAACTTTTTGCTAACTTGCGGGCTTCCAGATAGTGATTCTGAAGGGGAATAAGAACACTGGCTGGAACTGAGTTGATTTTTGATACTTTAAAATCTTACCTCCTGCTTTAAATGACAAGAAAAAGATCAGTTCTTTGGGCTTATGTAACTTCTGATTGGAAGTATTAACTAGAAGATTGCACATAATATTATGTTGCACAAAGCATTAAAAATCTGAAAAACCTATGTCTTATTCACAGTTTAATTAAGATGAGCATAGCTATTTTCATTAATGGAAAAAGTGCAGAGGTCAGTGCTTCAGAAAAGATATGACAATTTAAAACCTTTAAATTTCTCTTAAAATATATAGAACTGAAAGAGATCACGAGAGATCATGCAGCTCATCTCTGCCCTGTGGCAAGAACAACTCAACCTGAACTCTTTCTGACAGAAGCGCATTCACCCTCTTCTTCAAGATATCCAGGCTACTGAGAATAGACACTCCATAGAAAGCCTCAATAACCTATTCTCATGCTTCACTGGTATTGCTGGAATGATGTTTCTCTTAATATCTATCTTGTGTTTCTTTGTAGGTATTACAGTTTTATTCCTGTCGTGCCCACCACAAACTTGGGCAACAGTTTGTTCCCTCTTTGAAACAGCCCTGCTCAAACTTTTCCAAGACAGGATTATGATAATGCATTAGGATGGTTTTAAACGTTTGAAACTTTAAAAATTTTTTTGTGAGGTCTGAAGTTCACAATGTTGCAAAGATGTGGTATGGAAGAGGGAAGAGAAACATCAAGAAATGAACTGGTTTGTATAGCTCAGCAAAACCAAAAGCAGAGACCACCCATCCTGACTCCAGATTCTGTTCCTTGTCTGTTACATCAGTCTGTCGTCTTTACCTAAAAAGTACCAAGGCACACAAGGGACACTTGTCGTTTAAAGCAGCCTATTCTAGGGACAGTCTGGTCAGTTTTTGAATCCAGATGCTGGTTGTCCTATGCAAACCAAATTGCATGAGATTTGAGTAAGTGCTCTTTGCTGCAATAACTCTGATAAATGTGATATGGAAGGAGGCAGGTAGCCTATATATGGTGAAGAGAAGTACTGAAAGGAGATGCTGCTAAAAACTTAAAAGCTGTCTCTGAAATCCCATCATTTTTTATTGCATAATTAAGCACTATTGCTGACACATCCTCCCTTATGATTCCCTTTAAGTTGGAGCATCTGGCCGGGTGTTGCACAAGAGCCCAGTTTTCTCTTCCCTATGCAACAGAGTTTTGATTAATTAATCATTGCTTCTGTTTGAATAATACATTAAAGATGCACTTGAATGTTCTAGGAAAAAAGTAAAATAAAATAAAAAAATCCACACAAAAGGAAATACTGCTCTGGCTTGTGAGAGGATGTACTCTTCAAATGACAAGATAGTTGTAAAGGCAAATGTGTTACTGGTCAAACTGTGTTTATTTTCTGTGCATTTGACTGGGTGACAGTCACTTGCATCAGCAAGCTGTTAAGTCACAAAAAATATGAATTTCAATACAATAACATTAAAGAATGCTGCAGTTGTGGTGAATAAACTTTGTCAGTGTTTTGCCCTACTAAAAAAAAAATAAAAGCGTTATAAAATATGCATATTTTTGGCTGCTGTCCATCATTATTTGTGGCTTCACAATATCTGTTTCATGCTGATATGACCACAAGTTGGGTAGTTATCCTCCTAAAAATCCTGCTATGGTCTCAAAAGTGCAGGATTTGTTTACTCGACACTGAACCTGCCTCTTAGCAACTATTGCTGGTCCTGTGCTTGTGTAGGAACATTAATTCTACCCAGTGCATATCCTTCACAATCTGGAAGCAATGAGACAAAGCTTCTGAAAGCACAAAGCAAAACTGTTTGTATCCAAAGGCCAGGCTTTCCTGGTATTGCAGTCTTTTTTTTTTCCATTATCTAACTACAGTCAGGGTTTTCAAGGAAGACATTGCCCAGCTATTGCTGTCATACTGCATGCAGTCTTCCAGTGTTGGAGGGCTCAGTTTTTGAAAATTTGAATGTTAACTTGTGGGCTCTGACTTTTTGGAAATGCTCAGGGTTAGCCTAAGCTTTTCTTTAGATAATTTGAGCTATCTAGAGATGCTCAGTGTTCTCTGTAGAAAGCCAGAGAAGCAGCATGTTGATGTTGGATCTGGCTTGTTCTGGGTATCTGCTAAATATGATTCTCTGTAGTCCTGTTGTATTAATACTTTTTAAAGAATTCTTAGTAGCGTTAAGGACAGAAAAGAGAACACAATGCAGAGTGCTGGGTGACAGCTAGAGCCAGGGTAATCCTGATCGCTGAAGAGTTGGGATGCTGGAAGAGCTCACTTACAGAAGTCTGGCTGTGCAAAGCTGAGGTGGCCTCTCTACCTAATCTTGAGTCTATGTGCTCCCTTCTCGCTGAAGGATCATGGGGAAATTGGGAACCAATGCAAAACTAATCCCACTTTGTGCCTTACGAGTGCAGGCAGCAACAAGATACAGGACATGCTTGTGGGGCCAAATTTGGATCTGCCCTCCTAGGTGACTTCCTAGGAGGGCTTTCCAATCTTTAGCATAGACCCATTCCTGCTGTCAAATATGACATTGGCTAAACCCCCTACTCTGAAAGCCAAAGTCAAGCCCAAATGACTGCTGTGATCTCACTGGAAGGGAGGGCAGCACTGCTGGATTTTCCTCATGGAGGCTCTTGCAAGAGCTTTCTTTCCCCTGCTGTCTGTAATCCATTTTCAAGCTTAGCAATGCCTCATGTTTACCCAGCAGGCCCATGTGAAAAGGTCAGTTTTATTTCTTTGACCTTTTTCAGCTCAGTAAACATTGGCAGCTGGAGGTCCTTTCTGTAGACATGTCAGCTGCAATGAAATGGTGTTGCAGGTATTGACATGCATACGGAGTGTTTCTCATCTTTGCTGTTTGCCCATCAGCATGGTAGTCATCCCAAAATCCTGCACACTTGAAAAGTACTGAGACTGATTTGCTTTCAAGGAACTTGTGGGTGGGTTTGGCATTGTTTGGGTTTTTCCTTTTTTTGAGTTTAGATCTTAGACATTCGTAATCTTAAAATTACAAGTGCACAGATTGCCACTAGTGTGTAGCCCTGGGTTTTATGTTTTATCCTTGGTATGTTAGTTCCAGTTAGGATATAGAAATATTTTTTCCACCATTAATAGCAGAGTTTTGTCCTGCTTCAGTTTCAGAAGATAGGCTCCAGCATCTCTGGTCCCTTTTTGGACCTTCTTTCTAAAACAAGTTACACCATTATCCATGTCTCCTATGTGGCACTTAATCTGTGGCCATGTGTTGCCATCAGCCACTGCGTAAATCCTGTGTCCCATCAGCAGGAGCAGGTATGGGAGCTGAAGGAAAGCAAGTTGTCATGTGTTCAAATTGCAAGTGCTTCTTGGTGGAGTGGTAACTACACAATTCCCATTAGACAAGTGATGTTTTTCTACCCACCCTGTGTAAGGCTGAGCCCCATTTATTGCATTTGATTTCTGATGAACATAAATATCTTTACTGACTGAATTATATCAAGGGGTTTAATATGTAGAGTGTTTTTCATTTTCTGGAATGTAGTGAAGAACTTGCTTTGATAAATTTTGATAGCATTTTGACAAATTTTATATCTCGATTAATACAATACAAAACTTAGGAGTGTGTGTCTCTGGGTGAAAGCTTCTGTTGCATTTCAAATTAATGATGTCTTACTAAACTTTCAGAAAGCACAATACCTAGGAATTACTTTTAAGGTTAATGATAGGAACGCTCCTGGTTACTCTGTAAGTCCTTCTGTCCCTTGATAATACCTCATTTTAATTACTACATTTTTAATATTTGGTTTAAGACAGTGACATACTCTGATCATTTCTGCTGAATGCGTGAACATCTGTTTTTTGCTGTGGTTTAGTGTTGTTTGCTGTTGGCTCGGGATGAAAGGAGAGATCAAATGGTTTGATGCTGTCTTTTTTTTTTTTTTTTTTCAAAGTTGTCTTTGTTCATAATCTACAACCCAGAAACTGAGCAGCAATTGTAATTGTGACTGATGTGCAATGATGGGAAGGAGAAAAATGTGAGTGATGATATGTTAACCATGCTAGCTAAGCAGTGAAAGGAAAAAAAAAAAATCTTACAATTGCTCCTTAAAATTGTCCATGCTTTACCTAATGGAGAGATGAGGTTGCAAAAAGAAGGTACTTCATTATGCACTGAGCAATCTGACTGAAAAGTATTTGGCATCTGCAGCCTGGTGACCTGAGGGTGAGGACATGGGTTCTTTGACTTGTGCCAGCTTGAAGTTGTAAAAAGTGAAATCACTCTGACTATGGATTATTGAAAGTTCAACAGAAGCCAACATCCTTTCAACAGGTCACAGTCTGTAAGCTTCCTTCCTTGCCCTTCCTCTCTTTGTAAATTTGGGGGTTTCATATAGTAACTGGATGGTTATTACCTTGTGCTATTAAACAATAATATCAAAGAAAGGCCATTCCACCCTGTGTGTTTAATGATATATGAATAGCTGGCAAGCATCAGTGTCTAGGGAGAACTTGGAAAGCTCAGGGTACAAAAGTGGGTGATTAAATCATCTGAAAGTATGTACAATTGATTGCTCTGTGGGTGAAGTACTTCTGCAAGCCTGAAGAATATAGTTTCATGCAATGTGCTGTATGCAGCTGGCTAAAGGTTTCTTTAAATACTTCCCACATCTCTCATGCTTGTTGGAAGGACTGTGCTGTCAGCTATGGAGAATAGAGAGATCAGTCTCTGCTACACTTGCTTTGAAAGAACACCCTTTTAAATGAAAACACCTCTCCTGTGTTTAAAGTTAGGTAAGAAAAAAATCTGCCCTACTGTAAAAACTGGTGTCTGAGCTCCTGCTGGGCAGAGAGGAGGTTTCCGAAAGATGAGCCAGAAAATTTCATCAATATTTCTGTAAGAATGGATGACTTTTTTCCCCTCTAGGAGCACCTTTCTTACCTTTGTCCAGAAAAAAAAATGTCAGCATGACTAACTGTAATCCCTGAAGTTTAACTTAATTTCCAAGAGATGAAACCTACATTTAGTGAATTATAATCTTTATAACATATAATAATTTAACTTAAAAACTAGGCTGAAGGATAGGGGATGGTAAGTAGACCATCTCCTTAAGTTGGGGAGGGGTTGCTGCCAGTGTCCTGCTCAATGCAGAGGTTGGTGTCTGCATACTCAATCTGTTGGTCACTTCCCATGAAGGAGTTTACTTCTGTGGTCTGTCACATTGGTTTCACTTTGTTTTCACTTCTTATGCTTAAGGAGATTCTGACTTAATGTATGTGTACCTCAGCTTACTTAGGAAATTTTTAGCACTAAGATGATAGTCATTCTAGGTGTTCACAAAAAAACTTTCTGCTCTGCGCCTGTCATTGCACCATCCACTGCTGAAATGATGTAGCACAGCAGTGCTGCTGCTGGAAGGGACGTGAATACACTATGGCCCGGTACAACAAGCACAGAATCTGGGGGAAGAATGGGTTAAACGTGCTGGTGGTGTTAACAGGGATGAATTTGGTCTACTTAGGCCTTGTTGAAACAAAGGGAGGAGTTTGCAGAGGTAAATGGCAATTAACTCAATGGGAATATGGCCAGGACACTGGGATTGACATTAATGAGAAAATGCAATGGGATTGGGATGGATCTTTAATGATTCTTGAGGTTAAGACCTTGGCTTTACACCTAATCTGAATAGTAACAATTCCTGAAGCACAGCACAAGATGGCTTTGGTTCAGTATTAGATGAAAAAATGCTGCCCTGTTACTTTGTATTCTGCTACCTGTCCCTACGCTGCAGAGTACTGGAAGGGCACACAAAATGAAGTACTGCTCCATCCATACCTTCTTAGACATAGTCTAGTCGCAGTTGGGAGTGTGAAACATACGGTGCCTTTGCTCCGTCCTGGGCTCACAGTTATGCTGTTCTTCTGGCAGTGATCCCTATGAGCCTGGTTCTAAATAGTATAATATGGCTAAACCTGGTCACACTTGCACTTGGAGATATGCAATTCGTTAGCCTTGGTCTGTCTATGCTCAGTGGCTGTGGAGGTGACTTCTACCACCATATCATTGGTATAAAACCTAATTTGTTCCATCTGTTTGTAGGTTACAGAGAGGTACCAGTTATATTGCACTGTACTGGAATCCTGCTGTTCCAAGTTTTCAACCCTTTGTGGGGAAAACCAGACGTGCTAAGCAGCTTTTTTTTTTTTTTCCCCACACAGAGAAGTTCCCATTTAATATCTCTAAGGTAATATGCCTGAAAAAACCTCCGCTATTGAAAGCTTCCTTGGACTTGATGAATTCATTTGTAACCTTTGTAAGCAGAAATACAAATGTTGCTCACCTGATTAGCCTGTTTTATAGCATTTCAAAAGCTTTCATAAAGCTGGTCAATGCAATAAACGCCTAATGAGCACCGGGCCTCCTTCCTTGGCAAATAAATAAATAAAGCATAGTGCAGACTCTAGCTAGTGCTTTCAATCAATCAGCATAAATCCTCCTTTGGCTGCAAAAATGAAGCCTGAGATGATGAAATGCAGTGGCTTTGGATGTGCTACAATGATTATATTTCTTTTTCTGTATGGTAATAAGGACAAACACAAGTCACTTTCTTTTCTCTTCCAGTTTAAATGCATTCTGCTGATAGTTTCACATCTGCTAGTTTGTAGTACTTAGAGCATTGCTATTTTAGTATTTTAAAGGAATGTGAGCTGCTGGTACTGAATTTATTGGACTATATCTCTTTGAGGTACAGTCAGTGATGGCTAGGTCTCCAAAAGGAAGCTTTTTATTTGCTTGCGGTCCTGTTGCTATTCCTTATTTCTCACAACCCCACAGCTGCTTAACCAAGCAATATTGTTGGTATCAGCAGGTTTATTCTCGGAACACATATTTTGAGGAATAATACAGTGAGGTGTCATAACAGCAGAGGATGCTATCTTGATAATTGCTGTAGGAAAACATTTGAGAGAATGCTTGAGCTGGAGAATGAAGAGGGATACCTTAACGTTCATTATTCCTCTGATGTTGTCTTAATATGGCTAGGAACGACTGCTATGGTGGATGTAATCTGGAAGCAATAAAGGGTTCTGAGCATGGTTTCTGATAGGTGATCCATGTTATCCTTTTCGTCTTTGTCTTGACCTTCCCTGGTCATTGCACCATGTATTTTCTTTCTTAGAAGCTCAAGCTTGTGGATGATTTATAGAAATCCCATGTGTGTTAAACCACAATAAAAATGGATATGACCATTCTTACTGGTGGTCTGGTAGATTGGCTGAGTTGACCCAGCTATTAAGGATTCTAGCAGTAAGAATGAATGTATTTGGGTTTTGAGCAGAGTGATTTATTTCCCATGCTTGATTTTATCTAATTTTAGAGTGCCTACAGCACACTGCTCAGTCCTTGGCATTCCTGTGAAAACAGCAAAAATTTGGAATATTTTAGGCACATCCCTCTCAAGTTAGAGTGCAGCCTTGGCCTATTTCCCTGCAGCCACCTGTAGAGTCACGGTGGCACAAGCAGCATTAAAAAACTCTGCAGTTCCACTGAACAACATTGCATCAGATCTTTGTGAAAGAAATTGAATCATCCTTTGGATTTTTTGATGCCTAATAATGACACTGAACCACTTGCTTTTCATAAGCACGGAATTTGGCTTTTCTCTCTCTTATTCAGATCCTACAGAAAATTCACTTCTAACATTCCTCTTCCTTTGCTAAATTTAACTGAATTTAACAGATCTTTTCTCAAATGAATATGTCCTGTTTCATGTATAGGATCCTCTTAAAGATCGCAGGTAACGCCTTGACTTTTACTTAGCATCATAATATATGGACTATGGATGTAAAATTCTACAAATTTTCTTAGAACCTATGTGTAATATCCATAGTAAATTTGCAAGGCTTTTTTTTCTGGAAGCTTTTAAGACATTCCGTGACTAATCCAACCTACTGTAACATGACTAATTAAAAAAAATAGTGGCCAACTTCCAAGTAAAGCTGGAAGAAAATACTAATCTTGTCCTGAATTTTTCCACCAAAAATGATGTTAATCTGGCAACTTCCAAGGTTTCTCAAGTTCATTTAAGTTTCATAAATCCCTACACATCAGTAAAACAAAAAGCTCTGTCTTTGAAAAGAAACAAAAAATAGTGTACAAAGTTTCTACCTCAGTAAAATACATGAACAGATGACGAGGAATATCACTGGGTTTTGCATTGATTTAACAGGTTTTTTTTTCCACACACGCTAGTATAAATTTATATA
Organism: Patagioenas fasciata; assembly: GCF_037038585.1. Taxonomy (NCBI): domain Eukaryota; kingdom Metazoa; phylum Chordata; class Aves; order Columbiformes; family Columbidae; genus Patagioenas; species Patagioenas fasciata. Next base: position 31,607,689 of record NC_092527.1, on the reverse strand, counting down.
TATTTATATATATATATATATATATTTAATTTACATATACACATACTTGTATAACTGCTTAGAAAATCTAGTAACTTTGCAAGTCAAACATATTTGCCTCTGAGGAAAGGAGTCATGCATAGGCTGGTGTGGCTTTTTTTTTTTATTCTTCTAATTGCACTGAAATTAGCAATAGGAAAAATGTATATTTTTTTGTGTGCACTTTTCCTGGGAAATCATCCTCGTTAATAGCCTGCTCTTAGATGGGATGAAACATTAAGTGCAAAAATGCTCTTTGGTTAACAGGGAAAGTAAACTGAAAATAAAAACATGTCATGTAGTCTAATGTTGAAGCATATTCTGTTTATTGTAAAAAAACATCTCTCTCTTCTGACAAAAATGTACCTTTAGGCAATCTTTCTTGTAGCTGAGGCAATCTGCTAGTCTGGGTCCATAATGCAAAGACTGTCATTGTCCTGACTGTTTTGATGCCATCTTAAACAGGGTCTGAAATTCCCATCCCAATCCTTAAGACTACAGTCTGAAGAGAAAACTGAGGTTTTAAGGCATTTATTTTATGGATTGGTGTCTTTTTGCATATTTTTGTGCCAGCCTCTGACAAACGCTGGGGATATTTGAGTAACTGTTTCCCTATTGCCCAACATATCTTTCTTGCTATTAATATTATGACATCTATTATCTTTGTGATTAAAATCCATGACAAATTGTAAAGCAGTGCATTGTATAAAAAGAGTAGCCTTTTTTCCTCCCTAATGGCTGTAAAAGTAGTGCTCAAATTAATTATGTAGGTAATGGCTTTTGGGATCAGTGACTTTGCAAACATCAGAAACATAAATCCTTCACAACTTGGTTGTCTATGTCAATGATGCATTGAAAATTTGCAAGAATTAATTTTCTGGATCCACATAAGCCACTTCTTTTGAAGGCCACCATCTGCTAGTGACTGGATGCTCAGGGCAGCTCTTCCTTGATGGCCAGACCTTTTAGTTAAAAAGACAGTTCTATTCAAGATTTGCTAGAGATTTCCTTAAAAGAACATTCTAGCTAATTGGGGGAATTTTGAAGACCCTTTTCCCAAAGCCAGGATTAGTGTGTGAAGAGCTGAGTTTGGTCTTCCTGTTGTGATAGACAAATGAAAAACTATTCAGAGACTTGTGACTGTTGTACCCACTTTGAAGGAATATGGGTTGTTTTGGCCAGCCCTTGCAAGACATGACAGGAGGAAAACAGGTCTCTTTCACACTCCTGGTGGGTTCTGGCAGAGGTACAGTCCTGACACATGTGCCTTCTCTGAACTCTCTGGGGAGTGTGTGTGTGTGTGTGTGTGTGTGTTCAGAGTAAATAGATGTTTACTTCTAGTAAAGAAGCAGGACACCAGAAGATGTCATGTCAAGCCCTAGCAAGCAAATACCCAGCAGCCCAGCATGGGCAGCTGTCTTGACAATGGCGAAGCAGGTTCACCCACAGTAGAAAGAACTGAAATGTTAGTAAACATGTGAGGATAATTTGCATCAAAGGTGTGGAGAACTGAACTAGTTGAGGGGCAGAATAAGTAGGGAAAATTCATGCTAATGAAAACCTCCCTGATATGGTGGTCTGTAGATATTGTGATGTCTGACAGTAGGGCAGTAAGGGAACCAGCACTATGATACCTACTGAAAGGGTAAATGTGGGATTTCCTGCCGGAGGATGAGATGATAATTTAAGGACTTGCATACCCTTGACATTTGCACTAATAGATCAGGTTTGAGTCATTATTCCAGTTTTTTATGCTGTCATTGGAAAAGGTTGTCAAACAGTTGCTTAGAAGGGAGCATAATGGTTTATGACTACAGCACCTGAAGTCCTCTCATGGAACGAGTTCCCAGGAGATCCTAATCATGCAAAGCTAATATTGCTTAGCTAGTGATAGTGTCATGCTGCCAGGCTGAGTTACACGGATTGCTGTGGCAAATGCCCAACTGATTAATTTTAATTCAGTGTAAATAGAAACGGTATCAAGGATATATTGTAAATAAGAAATGGCTCTACACGTGAAGGCATTAGTGGGGGACTGATGAGCCAAGATGACATGACCATCACATTCTTCAGTCAGGTCTGACAATGTTGCTGATACGAGTGATCTGCAGCTCAACTATGAGAGAGTGCAGTGAGCTCTGAGAAGACCTGAACAAAAGGGATTTCTCTCTAGAGATGTGGATGAAAAAAAAAAAAAAAACAATGAAGTGAAGAGGAAAAGCAGTGATATAGGAGTATGAGGTTGAGGGTCCCAAGGCTGATGGAAAAACTTATGGCAGAGTCAGTGTTAGTGCTGCAGGCTCTGCCTTCCTCTACTGATTTCAGAGAGGGCTCTGGACAGTTAATATCCTGAGACCACCCAGACCTATAAAAGAAAGTTCAGTGTCTTCTGCTTTAACTGATGGGGGAGCTGAGACAGACTGAAGGGAAGCACCACACTTAAGGGAGCAAAGGCTGAAGCATGGTCTGATCTGTTCTCACAAATCACTCATGTCATGCGATTGAGGTGTCTCTTATTTTATGGAGGCAGAACCCAAGTGTGGCACTCCTCTCCTGGGTTGCTCTGCTGTGGACCCCTCAGCTTTGTTTATGGGAGTTAATTCTCCCTCTGAATTAACCCATCAGTGAAATTATTTCCTGTAACCCCAGGATACAGAGAGAAACAATTAGCTGCAGGTTTATATTGCTGATGAAATCAGCTAACAAACTGCTTCTATTCCGGTAGCAGTTCTATTCCTGTTTATAATTTACACCCCCCCCCCAAAAAAAAAGAAAAAAATCTAAATATGTATGTAAATGAAGTGAATCACTTAAGCTCCTGTCAAGTTGCCAGTTTAAACCTCCTTACTGTGGGCAGATCTCTTTATCATCAGAACCTGGTTGCTCACTTTGGACTCAGTCCCACAGACTTTCCTTTTTGTCTTTCAGGCTACACATAAGCAGTTAATCACATTACAGGCAATAAATGACTTCAAGTTGCAGTAGGTCATTAGATTTTTTTCTTTTTAGTAGGTCATTATTTTCTTTTTTTCTTTCTCCAGAGCATTCCAAGAGAGAAACTCTGATGTGAATATTCATGAGAATACTAAAAGTAGGCAAGTGAAAAGATGGGCCTGTTATTTATGTTTGAGGAAAAAACTGTAGCTTTGCTTTCGTTGTATTGACTTCTAGTAAATTGCGTAGTGGACTGAAATCATTTAATTACATGGGTTATAGGAAGAAAAGGATGGCTTTCTGTCTAGAGTGCTGGGTCAGAGTTATGTGTGCTCTGTTCTGTGCTCTGCACCTTATTTGACCTGGGCAAGTCATTATCATTTAGTTTTTCCACTTGTGCTAAATGGAGGTAGTAATTACTTCACAGCAAAGAGCATGTGGCTGAAATTCATTAATGTTTGTAATATACTTGATTTTCCTGATAAAACTTGTAACTCTGTTGCAGAGTACACTTATTTCTGGGTTTTGGCTTATGTGTATGCATGTGGCATACAAAGGTTGGCTGCAGTAGAAAGGGCAGTAAGATGCAGCCTTAATAAAATTCCTTGGCACTTATATAAGTGCAATTAATCACAAAAGATTTTAGAGCATTAATGCAGCTGATACTGGCTTTGCTGCTGAAATGTAACGGCTCTGTGGAAAACCAGAAGGTAAATAACAAGGGGGAAGGCTTGTGGTGTTTTTTAATGCAAGGGGTAAAAATATTGGCCCTTGAGGATAGCCCTCGGAGCACAGACATCTTTAGGACATGGAACACAGCTCACCTGAAACCTTGTGGATATGAGTGACTGAAAAATCTGGTCACTTGATTGACTTCAGTGATAACTTGTTGGAAGAAACTGAAATCCTGATTGAGCCTCAAATGCTCATTTTACAGTGTTTTAGTAGAAGATGTTATAAAACATATCGGTGGATATATAACCAATACATAACACACATTGTGGTGTAATGGACAGAGGATTATTTTTCAGCTGTATTTCTGTACCATCTGCAATCTTTGCCAAACTATTTTCTATCAATTACACAAATCCAGTGAAACATAATAAAAAGCTCCAGCATTCAGAATATTTGCTGGAAAGCAAACTTATGCAAAAATCTGCTCAAGAGTGAAGTCTTAGTGAAAAACATATTGCAGTGAATGAGTTGCCTTCCAATGTCAAACAAAAATTCTCCATGTGAGGGGCCCACTGACAACAAACCTGCATCAGTGATGATGTGTTTGCAACCAGCAATACTCTGTTTTAGCAGCAGGTCAAATTAAGCAGAAGCTTAAATCTTGTCAGTGCAATGGAAATTGCCCTCGAAATTAAGCATATTTTAATGCAATTTGTCAGATTGTGATGATATCAAGGAGATGTTCTATGTAAAGAATGAGTTTAAGTGCTTTGAATCCAGGCCATAATGGCCAAGATCTTCATCTTTGCCTTTCATTGGTATGATGGGTAGCATCTACCAGGTGAATTACTGCTCTTCTGCTTCAAACACTGAGCTTTTAAGCCAACCTTAACTGTAACATAGATTTTCAGATGAGTACTCTAGCATTTTCTGTATACTCCCTTTGATGCCGCTAGTGAATCCTGCTTAATTGATCTACCCAAGGAGAACTCCAGAGAACTCTTGTTTTGTCATCCTAGAGTGAGTTTTTATTTTCTAATAACTTCTCCCTGAATTTTGACTCAGATTAGCAGCATGCCTGCATTTTAATAAATGATCTTAAAGAGCTCCCTTCCGTCTTCCCCCAGCACTTAATTACAATGTGTAAATATGCACACAGGCCTATTACTGATGTTAATCCCAATACTGATAAAGCCAGATAGGAGTGAACAGAAATGAATTGGAATAAGGATAAGCACAGGTCTTTTATTATCCCAACTAAAAGTAATCACAGATCTCTTGCTGGTAATATACATCTTCCAGATAGAGCACTAATTACTTCTGGCAGTGCTGTGCTCTATCACAAAGATAGCTTTATTGTAATCCTGCGGTGATCTAATGCTTTCACGTTCTAGTTGCTGTTTTTCCTCCTTTCTCTCCTTGATAATGTGACCTTACAGATTTCAAACCTTCAAAATACACCTTGTGCTATCAAGACTGAGGAAATCTGACAAGTATATTTATTTATTTATTTTCCTCAAAGTTTTTCTCCAATGTTTGCCAGAAAGTTGCACAGAATTCAGGGCAACAATCTTGCATGTTACATATCCCAGACTAATGTTGTATGCACTATCCACTATAACTGCAAATGTGTCATTGATAGATAAGTCAACTACTCCTTCCTGCTTGAGGAACCTGAAATGCTTACATATGTGGTTTGTGTTACCTATATATTATGGTACCTAGAACTAAGCTCATGAGTCCAAATTTAGGGCCAAGCTCTCATTTTCTGACTTCTTTTTAAGGGATACTAAACTCTGTAAATAAAAGCTATTATGTACTGCTAATTAGTGGAATCAAATACTGCTTGAAATGTCTGAGAGAGCTGCTGGGATATGACCCACAGGAACCTGTGGAAATTGTCAGGTTTTTTGTGGTTGTGGGTGTTTCTTCTTTTGTGTGGTGTGTTTTGTTGTGGTTTTTTTTTTTTTCCCCTTGTTAAAGCTGTGGGAGTTCCGCCAAGAGGTGCAGCTGTTTGGGTAACTGATATTTTTGTTTAGCTAACTTTAAAGCAAGTAACAGGGAGAATAGCATTGTATGGGTTGATGAAGACAGGGGCATAGAGAGTTTGAAATGTCCTTTCCTTAAAATACTTAATATCCAGTGAAATTCTTTTGTTGAAGATGGATCACCAGACTTAGAGTGAAGTATTCATCATCAATGTGTCAACTAGCAAAACTGAAGGAGCTTTCAAGTCAAAGTAGTAATTTTTATTAACAAAAAAACACTCAACGTATGCCATTTACATGGAATCCCTCCTATATTTTTGATATTTTTTGAACAAAAAACCCAGAACACAAAGCTCAACTGAAAAGGGATTAATGAAATAACTTCTTGTCACTGCATGTTCCGAAAGGTTCTCTTGGCTTTGAGGGTATTATGTTGTGATATACCAAATCCAGTCAGCACAGGGTTTTGCCACATTCTACCTGGGGAATACTTGTGATCGTGTAGTTTTTTGAGACATTAATTCCCACCTCTGTTGCTAAAGCAGTTGTTAGGTTACTGAGAAACATTGTCATTTTGAGTAACATATTTTGCCTGAAGATAAAAGCCCTTTCTGTGAGTTTATGTGAATGATTTCTGTAAGTACTTGTGTGTGTGGAGATGAAGAAAGGTGCCAGAACAGAAGGTTGAAGAATATGTGCTGAGATGGAACATTTGCAAATCTCCCAGAGACTGACAAGGTTGAGAGACGAGTGGTATATTCTCATTTACAGCATAATAAAAGGTGTTGAAGTAATAACTTGTTGTGATTTGGTGCCCCAGCTTGATGCTGTGCTGGGGGTGCAGGGAAACAATTTGTTTATAACAGCTTGACTTCTCTTTTTCCAGTATCCACGACTTCTTTAGCCTTCTGTGTGAGGTGATTTCACATGCTTGTATTAGGCTTTCACTGTTTTATGGACCTGTCTTCCTGTTTTGGCTGCAATGAAATACTTTCTTGTGGTTTTCTGAAAGCACAGCAGGGCTTGGTTGTGTGACTGCTTCTTGGTCACATCACACTGCATCACACTGAGTCTTGGCTGCTTGCTTTAAGTAAAATGATGCCTGGTATTTTTCTCTTGTTCCAAATCAAAACAAATAATTTGGAGGAAATTATGTCTGTTTTGTAAACAATTTACTTCAATTACAGTTTATCATGGAACTTACAAAACTTGCACGCTGGAATGCAATTTAATGAATTATTAAAGACATCAATCTTCTTCTATGATGAACATGAACCTGTAAATATCAAGAATTGAAAGAAAAATCATAAAAGTTGACTTGTATTTTAACTAATGTCAAGAATTTAATATCAGATTTTGTCCATGCAGTTAGTTTCTATATAGTAGTTGCAAAGACTCAGTCAAGAGGAAATATTTCTGAAACTATATGAGATTTTAAACTAACTTATTTGCATAGCGTCCTATTAAAATTTCTAGAAATAGTCTATTTCACCTCTTATGAAAAACTTCAAGACTTCTTGCATAAAACACTTAAAATCGGTTGCTTCTCAGCTGACAAGGGCTATGGTAACATCAGTAAGTAAGGTGCGAGCTTGCAAAGAAACAGACAAGCAGAAAATAAAAACCTGGTTACTAAGAGACACTTCTTCAATATCGCAATGTAACTACAGAAATGTTGTTTTCTGGTGTGAGAACTGGGGATGATTTTGCTGTAGGGCAGGAGCTTGGAACATCTGGACCGAGATTTCCAGTTCCCAGTGGAGCTTCTGAGCTGCTTACCATGGGTGAGTCAATTGTGCCCAGTAACTAAAGGCAGTTCAAGAATGTACTACCTTGCATTGTGCTGTCTAAATGAAAACTGGGAGCAGATGGCAGGTGCATATCTGTCTTGCAAGCAGTGGCCTGAGTTGGTAGCTCTATGATGTCCCCTCCTGTGTTTTTTGATGCCAGGCAGCACCCCAAAACAGCACCTCTTCCACACAGCTGCTATGTGAGATAGCCAAACCATTCATCTCTCTATGTTAATGTGCAAATTATGCTGCTCAGGTAATGACAGCACCCTGTTTGTAGAGGATGACAGAAACTGGGGATTTGAAGTGCAAGCTTATGGTGCTTATCATTGATTTTTTAAATTTTTTTTTTTTTTTTGGATGGCTGATTTTTATTTCCATTGCTTACATTTTTAAACCACAAGTTTGCCTAAAAATTAGACAAGAGATGACCAACATTCTTGTGTTGTGCTATTCCAGTGGCCCTGTGAATTATGCTACAGGTCTGAAGATAGTTTGCTTCACGCAGAGTTGCATTCTCAAAACTTGCTTTTGGAAGAACAGGGGGGCTCTGACACTGCTATACAGATTCTGAGGTGATTTCAGTCTAAACCAGGGAGAAAAATCACTTTTGATATCTGATTTTAGGACTGTGATAAGTCTTGTGTCTGTTTTACAGGCCAAGAGCTAATAAATGTCAGTGTTATAGCCAGGGAAAATATTGTAGAATGAAACACAAAGAAACAGTCCACAAATACAGTTTAATTTTCTGTTTGATGTTGCTGCCCCCTGTTTTCCTTGAACACCAGAACGTTAGAAACTCTTCATCTCACCTTGGCTTTTGCATGATGCCTGAAGAGTTAAAGTCACCTACATGTGATATGCTGAGCTATTGTTTTATATTTTACATGGACATCCACATCCTTTTGTTTCCAGATATCTAAATCTAGATCTCTTCAAAAATGAGAGGAAAGACTGATTGACTAGATTTGATTTTTCTTTTTTTTTTTTTTTTCTTTGAGAAACAAATTTCTGGGACCTCATTCTTTCATTCTGTTAGAAAGTAAGAGCTGCCAATACAAGGTGACTCATAGGTACAAATGACAGGCTCGCAGAAGCTAGATTTAGACAGAAAAGAAATGGTACTGTCTTGCAGTTGGAATGAAAGGTGAATCTATTTTTTTTTAATGTAGTTTGCTTTATTTCTTCAGTATCCTGCATAAAATTACATTCTTTGACCTGTAAGGAAAAAGCAAAGGAGAATAACATCGTTTCTGATTTAACACATTACAGTCAGGTGGAAAATCTCAGTTTTCTAGTCACAAATGTTTTTAGTTGTCTAATTCGCTGTTGAGAATAAGGGACTGAAATTCTGTCATGGGTATGGGTCTCTGTTACTGTGGTGGCTGGAATAACTAATACCTTGGAACAGGCAACTGTTTGAAATGTTAAGAATCAGACAGTTCACAGGAGAACTGATTGTGAACCCCTTGCTGCAGGGGATTTTGCTTTGTCTTTTCATGTTTCGTTAGTTTAGGGTTTTAACTGGACGGGAGGATGGAACAGTTCTAAGGAAAATGGATAAGTGCAGAAAACAGCTGTTTGGAGATTTTTAAAGCTGTTGAATAATTCAATTTGATTTTCTTTGGGAATAGTGAATGAGACTGCCTTTTTAATGTAAAAATAGACAAGTTCAGTTGAGATTGAAGGCAGTTTAGATTGCTTATTTCTGTTGTAGCCAAATCATCAGCATTTAAAAGCAATTTAGGAACCTGCAGTCATAATAGTCTATTTACTTAAGAAGAAAAAAAAAATATATATATGGCATTGTGTTTAATAAGTAGAAAGTATTTTATTTAATTGCAGAGCAGTTGCCCTCAATCTAGAGAATGCTGATGGGGTACTCACGTGAGGCCATAAGTCTATGCTAAAAGTCCTCTGTGTATGTAGATATTTTTACATGTTGTACTGATCAAGTGCTGTCTAAACACATGTGGCCGTGTTGACAACATGGTGATTTGCACTGCTCTGATGGAAGTAGCGCTGCTGTCCCTTCACTGAATTTGACCAACACAATCAATGTAGCTGTTAAGTGCTTCCTTGGGGACCTCTGTCCACGCAGGGTCACATTGCTGGTCAGTGCAGGCAAGCAGAAAGATAAGCATACCTGACACTCTGGATTAGAATTTAAGATAAACTGAGAAAAATAATGTTTTCACTGCTATTTTCTCCAACAAAATTCAGAAGATGTGTCTTGATTTGCATCTAGAAGACAACAAACTGTCAGTTTTGAATGGTAATGTGATTTTTGAAAGCTTTTATTCTGCTTGTTGCGTGTGTGGTTTTTTTGTTGTTGTTGTTGTTTTTGTTTGGTGGTTGGTTTTTTTCCTTCTTCCTACACCATTTTCCTGTATTTATCTTATTTTCTAACAAGAAATATTGGAAAGAGTTTTAGAAAGGCAAAGCGCAGTGAATAATTCCTTTCTGTTTATTGTAAGTGGTGATACAAGATACAGATTTTTGTTTCATACTATCTTGACTTTCTGCCTCTTTCTTCAAAACAAACAAAAAACCCCAAAAAACACACAAAAGCCACAACCGCCTCCCTGATGTGCACACACACCAAAAAAGGCCAACAAACCAACTAAACTTCTTAAAATTTACTGTGAATTCTTGGTTGTACATATGGAAGGAGGAACTGTATTAATCAGATTTGCTAGCCAACTAGAATTGGAACAGTAATTTGCTCCTGTACTAATGCAAACAACTCGTCACTATAATGCTACATTTCCTTGATCTCTATACACTGCTTTTTTAAAGTTCTTGAAGGCAGAAATCAGAACTTTGGTCCTCAGGAAGTGAAAAAGAAGAAAGTGAATTTGTTATTCAGCAAAACAGCAGTATCTCCACGAAATGGACAGAAATCTCCAGAAAAACCATGGTCTACTGCCCTTCCTGCTTACCAATCTTTCAGTATCAGCCACAAAGAGCCTTAGGGCCAGATTTAAAACATAATAATAATTGAAACTGCAGATCACTGCATAAACAACATGCTCACGCAATGTCATGTCTAATTTGTGCATGGAATTAGTGTAATTGCCAGTGCAAGTTGGGTAATTGGGTGTGGAAATTATAACCATGATTTCCTCATCTGCACAAACTGCACTGAAAATTGGTTGCACTTTATTTATTTAAAGTGATCATTTCCACAATAGCTTATCCTTTGGTGTAGATGAACTCAATGGGACCGATCTCTCTTTGCTGGCGCGGCATGTGGCTTCAGAAGTCTAAGGATAGTGAGCACAATGGGTTTGGAAAAGACAACTGAATATCAGAGAGATTTTCCCTTAAACTGTCAGTGCTGTTCAACCAGGATCTGCTCTGTTCCCTTCTGATTATTTGCATGCATCCTCCCAATGAAGAGAGAGAAAGGCGTTTTCTTGAGTAACTCCAGCTTGTGTAACTTTTCACTTGTGAATGATGTTGGCATTTTAATGCTTCCTATTGAACAAGAATGAAGTCTTGGCAGTGTTAGGTTAATGGGTGGACTCAATCTTAAAGGTCTTTTCCAAGTTAAGTGTTTCTATGAAGACACCAGTGTGTCACTGCTCTCTCACCTGGCAGTTCTTGTAGGCACAAACTCTCCCGGCTTTGCAGAGGCACTGGGGGGTTTCTTGGTGCAGCAGCATCGAGCTGCCACTTGTCCCATCCTGTGTTCTCACCGTGGCTGGGCTGAGCTGTGCTTTGTGTGACCCGCGGCAAGTACTGCATTCAATCTGTGCCTTTCTCTCTGCCAGGCACTGAGTCCCTTGTCACTTCGCTAGTTTGACATGAGCAATCGCTTTGCTTTCTGCATGCAAGAGGAGGAAAGAACAGGGAAAACTGGGAGGAAACAAACAACATAAAAGTCTTTGGGTCTGTTTTTGACTCCAGGGCATCTGCTTTTTCCGAGCAAGATTGGTATCGGTGAACCAGTTATTGCCTCTTCATGTGTTTCTTCTCATGCAAAGTGTTCTGGTTCATTTCATGCTGATATTTTCTGCACCTTTTCAAACTGCACTAGAAATTTAACATGGAACTAGCACCAAATAACCTGTTTTCTCTGTAGAGAAAATTAAAGCCAAAGGACCTGAATTCTTTCTTTGGGAAATAATGTGACATTTTCTTTTTCAGCCTGGTTTTGCTTTAATCATCTTCTAAAATGCTTCATGTTCTTCTTCGTATTGAAGAAGAAACTGGTCTCAAAAGAATAAGACAATCTTTATGAAAAGATTTTACTGGTTTAATGACCTGTCCGTCAGTTACAGCTGAGTAGTGTTTAATCTTTAGATGCACTTGTGCAGCAGTAATCCCTTTTAAAATGGTAGGAAGCTCATTACATAGAGCTGAATTTTATTTTGGGTTGTCACAAGTAAATCTGTAGAGCTGATACCTTTTCATGCTGGCTGTAATTTACCCACCAAAAAGGAGAGACCACTGTCAGCTAATACTGTGTCTTGGTATTATATGTTGTTTAGAAAAATCATGACGACAGCTTAGGTTCATGAGACATTTCTCCAGATGAAAGACGGAAAGTTTGTCTCTGCTTCGTGAGATTCTTTAAGTCAGTTTCTGTCCTTTTAACAAACACGGAAGAAAGCTTTTTTTGTGTTATAAAATTGCACATAAGCCCCAGCTGTAGGGTCAGGCAACTATTCCTGGTACAACAGATATTGCAAGATCTGTGATAAAATTGAGGGAATTTTTTCATAGTGAAGGTGCATACATTGTTACTTCTCCCATCACCTTCCACCATTAGGTATGTGTTTCCTGTGAGCATAGTGCAATCATCAGTGTTGTCTTTTGCAAATTAGAATGTGATTTTTCAGCAGAATTTTGAATTTATTTTTACCGAGTTCAGTAACAGAATTCTTTCTTTGTTTCAGTTTGAGGTGTAGCCTTCAAATGCATGCATTAAACTTCCTCTACAGTGGAGGAGAGGGGAAAAAAAATAAATAAGCCCCCGAAGAGCTAAGCTTTCTGCAGCTTGTAAACTTTTTTGGGGTCTCCTGGGCTTAGTGCAGTTTGTGAGGCGGAAGAGTAGAGCCCTTGGGGACATCGTCTCTTTCATTTGGGCTTTCCAAGGTGTGTGTGGTTCAGTGAGGCGAATCTTTCGGTGAAAGACATTGGAGGCAATAATTCATCATGTTCTGCTGCTTTCCACTGGCTAAAGATCCGGTCTGCAGAGTGCATTATTCTGGCTGTAGGAATCTCTCAGAATGTCTTGCCCTCCCTGAATAATATCCCCAACTGCTGGAAATTGTTGGTGCTCCACTAGAAACCTACAGAGTGATACCAGCTTGTCTCCTACCTTTTTAATCTCTGGGGAACATACACTGCTAGTGGTGCTTATGGTACAATACAAAGCTACTTGATTAATAGCAAGCCAAGGGTAAAGGCTAATAATCTACTTTCACTACTGAGCTTTATGGAACGGGCAGTTGAGGATAAAGGTGGTAGCTGACATGATGAGAATATTTTTCTTCCACAGGACCTATTCAGTTGCTTGGCTATCTCAAAGGCAAAAATGTGGAAATATCACTCTCCCTGAGAAGAGGTGTTGAGCAAAGAGCAGGGATTCTGGGGAAAAAATTGTATGTGCTTCCATGGAGGCACATGTGTCAAATATAGAACATAAGTCAAAGGGAATGGTATATAAAATTTTGTTCTGTACCTGTGTTTGGCTGACTGTAAGTGTAAAACAAATTAGTTTAGTAGATGGGTCAGTGAACTAGTGACAGGGCTGAAAGTTTGTTAGAAATAATTCAGGAGAATCCTCTGCTGTAATATATGAATCCGTCATATTTTTCTAGTGGCTTTTTGGGTAATGGTTTACAGTTGAGAGGAATGGAAGCAACATCCAGCTTTGGGGCAAAATTCAAATCTCTAGAATGCCTTCTTAGCTGAGGCCAAGGTCAAATTGCCTTGCTATAGGATGAAGTTTGAGTGGAAAGGTCAGGGGACTAGAATTTGGGATTATAATGCTGGAAAATCAGAAACATGACACAAGTGGGAAAGAGATGCTTGTTTGACTGGAGGCTTGTATTCAGAAATAAAGTATTTCTTTTATAGGAAATGAGTATCTGAGTGTAGGAGAAATAATTTCCAAACCATTAAGTGCTACTGAAATAAAATCTCTAAACCAAAGCTTTAGCATTCCCAAATTATCTGTGACTTTCCAGGCTTCAAGAGTCTGGCTCACATCAGACCTTGAGAGATTAATCTTGTCCATAGGGCTTGGGAATCAGTATTTCTGTATTTGTAGGAAGGAACTTATATGATGTTAACATACTGTGGAAGGACACCCAGAAATGCTTAAAACCTAGTGTTTTCAGTATAAAACATTTGTATCAGTCTGAAATTCTCAGAAGACCTCAAAATATGTTCTCTTTCCTCCAGCTTTTACTGTTGTCTGATACAGCTGATGAAACAATACACTTCTCTGCAGTGTGTTGAGAGGAATGGGACATTTTTCTATGCTACACCAATCAGGGAAGATAGTTAATTTTGTTGCTAAGCACCAATAGTACTTTTTTTCAAATTATGTGAATTTCGAAAGTGACAGTTAATACACTGCTTTCTAACAAGCTTAAGGAGGAATACAGTAAAGCCAACAGGGAGATTCAGATGTGTGGGCTAGGTCTAGAATCAAGATTATACCCCATAAGGAAATCATCCTTGGACCTGTGTGTTGGTCTGCTTTGGTTTAGTGTAGAGCTGTAGGTTTAACCCATAGCTAAAGGAAGTGATGGAGGGCCAGACAAAGGAGCTTACACAGAAAAAATACAATCTCAGCAGTGGGAATGGCATACCAGTGCTATTTCTTAGCCTAATGTCTGGAAGTCCAAAAGGACATCAGATTCCACAGGAGGTTTATAAAACATCATTTTTTTCTACCTGGAAGACAGCACTGTGATCAGAAATGATCATTGGTTTGGGTGCTGCTGTCCCACCCAGCAGCCATTTGTTCTTGGTTTTGCCCTCTGCAGACAAAGGAAGTCAGGAACTGACTTGGCTTTTTACCTCCAAAAAGACCCCATGAAAACTCTAAACTTTAAATAGTTTATATGTAGTAACTGAGAGTATCTCCTCCTTTGTCCCTCTTGACGGTAAATGAGAAGAAATAAAGATGGTCACCAGTCACTTCAGACTACTGTGCTTCTTCTACACTTTCTTCCAAAGCCTTGCAGATACACACAGAAGGCAGATTAGGTTTGTTATCCTTCAGATAATAGGGTCTTAGTCATACATCTTAGTGGGTTAATAAGATTTTTGTGCTTTGGTTTGTAAGATGCTTTGACTTCCCCCTCCTTTTGAGTTAGCTTCTTGACAAAACATGTGCTGGGAAAGAGAGGAGATGTGAGGTGCAGATCACTATCCTGCCCCTTAATTTTGAGAGATGAACCCTCTGCAGGAGATGCGCATGTGCCTTTCTTTTTATTTTATAACTAGGAGGCAGCTAAAATCTAGCAAGTTGTCTTCCTGACAGATAGGAAGGACCTCAGGTCAGAATGTCTTGTAATTACAAAGTCTTAATTGTTTTATCTTTCTTTTATTCTGTTTTATCCTCCTCATCCTTCCTGGTTTCAGTCAGAGTCCTGGAGGGGTGTAGTTCCTATTCCTCGTTACTTGGTGGAAAACCTCTGCCTGTTCCACCAGATCTTATCTCTCCCCCGAGTCCCCTCCAGCATGGTTAAAAAAATACAGCAAGAGAAATATGAGATTGAAATTTGCAGGGGAAGGAAAGATGTAGAGGGCAATGAGCACCTTTTTAAAGAAACAAACTTTGGGATTTGTTTTTTTGACTTGAGGGGATGGTTGTTTTGGCCACAGTGCCACTGAAAGTATCTGAGGCCTAATACCTTCCCTAAAGATATTTAGCATTAATATGTCTTGAGTTATACAGTAGTTGTAAATAGTGTGGCCCATTAGAAGATAGTCATTAGTTTCTGTTGAACTTCTTCCCAAAGGCATAGGAATGTGAGCTGAACATGCTTTGAATCCTGTGGAGGTAAATATCCAATACATTTCTTGTATGTGGAGGGTGTAGTTTAATACAAACATCTGTCTCTGTGCTCCAGTCAGTGGTGAGTCTGCAGCTGGTGCAGATAACTTGTGAGGTAGCTCATGGGCTGCTGATTTATCTTTTGATGGGAGGCTCAGTAACAGGTTTTCTGTCCTGCACAGTTCTATCTTTCTTCCAGTCCTGCTGTGTTCTTCAGCTTTTGCTATATCTGTGTGGCTGTGTTATAAATGAGATCAAAAGAATGAGAATGATCTAGCACTTTTGTCTGGAGGATTTTTTCCTAATCAGGTCGATAAGTCCCCCCACCACAATACCAATTTCAGACTTCTCAGATAGTGAACTTTCAATGCTGTCTTTTGACCAGGGTCGCTTGAACTATTTTGACGTAATAGTTTTTCTATGGGGATATGACCGTACAGCTCCATCTTAATGTTTGTGTGATCTGCTTCTTGATGAAGTTTGCATCAGTGCTGCAGGTCACCAGATGTGCTCAGTTTCGCAAAGCATTTTGCGAGCACTAATTTTATGACGCTAGGGTTGCTATTACTGGCTGTCAGTTGATGATGCCAGTGGGAGCTGGTCCATCTTTAGCTGGTGGCTCTAATTTGGATGGGGAGGGAAGGGGGAAGACAAAAAGGAACAATTTGTAATTCATGTTATAATGACAGGATGTTGTGTGATGTTGTGTTGTTGGTGGTGGTGTGTGTGTTTGTTTGCTTTTTTTCCCCAAAAACACTGGGGAAAGGATCTTGCTTTGAATATATCTCACTTCCTTTAACAAGTTGGTTTTGACTAAGTCCTCCTCTCTTTCCTAAAATACAATAGTTTTCATTTTGACAGTATCAACCTGTTCTATAGAATATAGAGCCCCAGTGAGAATAGACCTTTAACAAGAATTTATATCCCAAGTTTGAAAAGTGCACTTTATATCTGTTATGATCTCTGGGTGCCTGTTAAGGGATTACTTACATCTTACCATCCTAGGTTTCTTTCCATAAACAAATGAAACCTTTGAGTCTGAGGTTCAAGGAATATACTCAGATGAAATATGGTTTAACAGCTCTTTGGGGAGAAAGAGATAAGGTGGGAAAGTGAAGAATTGATGACCTATTAACTGTTTCAATTTCCCACCTTGAATTATTGACAACACATGACATTACAACCTTACAAATTACCATCTATAAACAGGTTGGAAAATATGACCTTTGCATCACAATTGGTCTCAAGATGCCTTCCAGCTTATTAGAAACAGCTGCTACCAGCATATTTTGTTGCGGCTAGAGTGGGTGAAAGAATGCAAGGAACTGAAGAACTTTTCTTGTATAATCAAACAAATCTTCGATGACAAAATGTACTGGGTGATGGCTGAAATGTCCTTTTTTGAGACTGGGCTCACTCCTCTGGGAATTTAGGAGTCACATAATTACCAAGTAATAGATATCCAATTAGCTAAGCTTAGTTGTACCTGTGTTGTACCCTGTTTCTTTCTAGAGCAAATGGTGATTCTATTCAGAGCTGCTAGAAAGCTTGATGTTACTCTAAATCCTCCCACCTCCTTGACTGTGGTGAGCAGTGAGTACAAGCTGAATAGATGGTTTGTCTCGTTTATGGCAAACCAAGAGCACTAAATTCTTGCTTTGTTTTGTTGTTCATGTGATTAACACACAAACTAAAGTAAGTGTTGTGCTGAATGGTCCTGAGATTTCTGCTGATTTGGGTGAAGTTGAGAACACAAGGACAGGATTTTGCATCTTTTCCTTTTAGCATTATTGAGGAGTAACAAATTAGTGTTGGCAGCCAGAGAGCTCATGAGGCACTTTCTGAACCCTAGGTCTGAGCCAAATTAATTTCTAATATAACTCCATTACAAAGGGTTGCAATAATACGAGACCTGCCACGTTTGCCTATGGAGTGATGCATTTTATTGTTATTTGTTAGTGTAAGATGTGTAGGGAGTGCTAGAAGAATGTTTTCAGGGAACTAGTGTTTGGAAGAATAGATGTCCCCAATACAGTGTAACAAAAGACTGTGCTGAATAAAAGTCATCTTTCCATCAAGCTTGTTTGTTTTCTCATTTTCTGAGAAATATACCTTGTACCTGTTAGTATGGTGGTGTTCATCACTGACTGAAGATCAGTTGAAAAAATATGTGTGTGTTCCTGTTTGTGTTGATGCAAAGAGGCAGTAGGATTACAGGGAGGGGAACAGAAAACTTGAATTTGATTCATTTCCTGTTAGAGCTAGACAAAGGTGGCAGCTGTGATTTAAAGAGCAGGTCAGGACCTTATGAAGTCCATCTCTCCATGCATCAGAGGGCAGGGAAGAAAGATTTTGAAAGTGAAGACCCAGGAGTTCATCAGAGTAAGCCTTCCCTCCCTGTCTTCCATAACAAACTCTCTTAAACTCTGCATGTTTGATGTGTGTAGCAAAACCAAGCTGTTGTTAGGAGTGATCAATTTATGTTTTCAGGGCACTTTTGGGACCTAAAGATTCAAGGCACTTACAATCATAAGTTTCACTACCCCTGCTGCCCCAGGATGAAAGTTTTACTTTAAAGATTTAGTATCTTCCCTGGGGTGAGAAGGAGGCAGTCCATTATTCAAGGACATCATCCTTATCTCTGTTTTAGTTGCCTTGTGGCCATGCAACATCATTCAATAATTCTGTCAAGTAGTATCTTTTGCTTGTGACAGAGTGCTAAACAGTGATTTATTGCTTGAATACACATTGCTTTCATGAAAGTGATTTGTTTAAACAACATTAAAGCGCTAAATAAATTATTCATTGCATGCTAATTTTTCACTTTTATATTCTGTCGTGAGCTCCAGAATAAGCAATCTGGGTATTGTACATACCACGAGTCCCAGGGTTTTTTTTTGGTTTTATGTATCCCACCTCCCCCACTGTTTCCCTAGGATACAGTTCATCTCACAAGGAAAGATTTCTAGTTTCAGCCTTTCTCAACTTTGTTGTCTTTTGTGATATTTTTCTTCTTCATTCTTTCTTCAGGCAGAGTTGGGTGAATTATGTTCAAGTAGAGGTTTGGATTACTGGTTTGGGAAATACTGTATGTGTTCGGAGTTTATGGGTATTTCTAAATCCTTCAGAAACTTCTGAGTCTTAACCAGAAGGGCACCACCATAAATACAGCTTGCAAAGCAGGATCTTAATGGCCAAGTGGCATGTTTTCATGAAGTCTCATCTTGCATGCCCCTTCTTTTTCTGCACGTGTTGTATGCTGCTCTCTCTTAGCTGCCAGTGGCTATGCTGGAGCACCAGTTTGCACATAAGATCAGGTGACCGAGAAACTCCTCAGAAGCAAGGTTTTTTTGCTTATAAATGTGCAAGCTTTCCAAATCAGCTTCAGAAATGCCTTTTCAGCATTTAAAATCTTTGTCTATTGGCAAAGCCCAGAGCCTCCTGAATGTCTCTAAGTGTTTGAATAGCAAGCTCGAGAGCAGGTCAGGTCCAGAAGAACTTAGTGCTTTTTGCCAATGGATCCTTTTGCACTTTCTGGGTGTCCAGTCTAAATCACTGGCAGTAACTGCATGTTCAAGCAATAGCTGCTGATTGACAGCAAATATAATAGGGCACAAGAGTAGAAATTTCCTTCCAAGCAGTTTAGGGCTTCACCCTCCTCTGGTCTTAATTCTGAAATAATCCCCCAAAGGCCTATGTGGGTATTGAGTGAAATGAATAAACAGAAGGCTTCATTTCCCTCTTGAAACATGCACAGAGCTCTCATGCTAATGGCTTTTAAGCATCAATGCAATTATAGTGTGTAATTGATTCTCCTTATACCAACTTTTGTCTTCTGAAATGAAACCTTTTGTCTTTCTTAACTATTTGCCTTTGTATAAAAACATTTCAAGATGACAGGCAGTGGGTTTTTTTTCCTTGTTTTTTGTCATCCTTCTCCTCTTTCATGCCTACTTCTGTCACTGGAAGAAAATCTATTATTGCATTTACTTTGGAACCTAAATGTCTTTGCTTTTTTTCCTACAGTAATTTACTCCTTGGAATTTCCTTTTTTTTTTTTTTTTAATTTATTTGCTTTGGGATGCTTTTAGTTCATTAATTGCAATATGGAGCTGCTCAGAAATATTTCCATGAAACAGATTCTCAGTGAATGAAAGGAGAACTTGTGAAAATGGGTTTCAATGTTGGAAAAGGGGTTAAAGCAGGATATTAACTCTCCTTTTATAAGTTATTCAGCATGTCAGTGTCTAAGTTGTTTCTCTGGAATGTGGTAGGCCTAGATTCAGGTCCCTTTTGGAGCCAGGAGAAGTAGCAACTCAGTGTCTTGACCTTCGGGCTTTAACTGTTACAGAAACATAATTTCCTTACCTCTTCTTTGGTGGTGGTAGTATTTGAAATTATTTTTAAAGCATAATGAATTTCTCTTTCATTCTGAAAACAGGAATGAAGACTGAGGCTATCTTTAAAAGATTTGAGAGAGATGCTTCTTTTTGCTTCTCATTATTATAATTCATATTGTAATCTCCTCTAAGAGTTGTCACCTTGCCAGGGACTCCTCTAAGACAAGTATAATAGAAACCACTGTACATCTTGCTCTACTGATTAAATTATACAAGACTGAAAAGGAAATACTAGTTTCTGTGTTTGGCAAACATTGAATTTCTTGCTTCCAGGTGGTTTTTATAGATGCCAAAAATATGAATAACTATAAATGGATTTAGACAAAATCATGAGGGCTAAAGCCGCCTTGGTAGATACAAGAACAAAAGAATTGTCATACTTGGCCCTATTACCTCTGCAACGGTGACTGAAATTGTATGCCTGGGAAAACTTGCACTAACATGCTAGATATGTTTTTATTTATTTCATTGACTTCAGTGCACATCTCTTCCCTGAATTTCTCCTGTCTTCCCTTGAACCAACATTAAGTTTTCAGTATCCACAAAATACAGTGGGAAGGAATTACCCAGTTCATGTATATGTAATATTTTGAGCCTTCCATTTTCACTTGCTCTCCTAGGTCTTGTGTACTGAAAAAGAGTGAATAATCAATTCAGGATAGTTTTGACTTTACAGATGTCTTTCATGTCTCCTTTTCTATCTCTTTCTTGGATTGAGAGTCTGAGCCATTTCCCATAAAAACAAACAAACAAAAGCAAACAACAACAACAAAAAACAAAAACCAAGCAAGCAAACAAACAAAAAAAAAATTGCACATCTTTGATCATCCTTGTTTGCTTTATTTCTAATGTTTTATTATTAGGCACAATAGTGGCAATAGTTTTTGAATTAGGAGGAGTGCAGTCTGATTGCTGAAAGTTAATAAGCGGAAGAATTACCCTCTATTTGGACAATTTTTAATACTTTCTCTCTGAACTTCTGCTATCATCTCCTGTCACAAAGAGAATAGTGTGCAGAACTGGGCCTTTTTTGTCCATTGAAGGATGCAGAAAAATGAAGTGTTTTTTACTTTTTTGGGTTCTTCATAACAAAGACTCTGAAATAGTCCAGCTGTGTAACTGTGTGGCTGTCCTTCTCTATCATCACATTTTTCCTTTGCTTGCTGATGTATTTATGTAAGGAAGACTGTTGATCTGTAGTTCAGATGGAAAAAGCAAATCACAAAGACTTCACATGTCCATAGTTCTTGCTACTTGCATAGTTGTTAAGGACCCTGGTATTTGCTGACTGGTATAAAATTGCTAAATAATAATACAAAGAACAAGGTTTGTACAAGTAATTTGCCCCAAATAATGAGTTCTCTAGAGTTTGTCTTTTTTTTTTTTTTTTTTTTTTAATTCATGAGCAGCCTGTAAAATCCTCAGTCATAAATTATTCAGGCTTATTTATGAATTTATTTGAAAACATTTCTGCACATAGCTGCCACACCAAAGAGCTCAATGAGAATATTCTCACGTTCGTGTTGTGTTCCCCCTTTTTTTTTTCCTAGTCCTAAAGTTCTGTGCTGTATTGGGAAGGTAGAGATGAAGGGAATGGATAGGGATTGCCTAATTATTTCTGGTCTTTGAATGGTGCAGGCTCTCAAACACAGCGGTCTAGCTCAAGAAACATGGTTTATTAACACGTAATGCGTAAGAAAACTTCAAGTCATTTAGCTTCCTGCTCAATTATAGCAGACCAGC
Organism: Patagioenas fasciata; assembly: GCF_037038585.1. Lineage (NCBI taxonomy): Eukaryota > Metazoa > Chordata > Aves > Columbiformes > Columbidae > Patagioenas > Patagioenas fasciata. The sequence goes on along the minus strand of NC_092527.1, from coordinate 31,586,118 downwards.
GAGCTTGTGAAAACTTAATTTAGTGCTTATTTGTTATTGACTTATGTTTCTGCTAAGTTGGTGATGGGAAGGATCTCTAGAGCTTAATAAGGGATTCATGGATCACTGCGCACTGAGGTGTACTTAAACTGTCTTGACTGTGGCTGGATATTTGTTTCACTCTTCCCAATTAGAAGGTAGCTTGACAGTTTCATCAGGAGTGTCTTGTAAAGATAGTTATACCATTACAATTTTTTACATAGCTCTATGTATTACAATACCTTATTAACAAAATATTGTTATATTTAAGACTGTTCTTGTTCTGTGTGAGATAGCCCTTATGCCAAAACATTTACAGCTCATAACAACATAGTGACCGAACTACAAATGTGGTGTGTTGAGTCCCAGAAGCTCTGGTTGTGTTTCATGCTCCTTGCCTGGGTAGAGAGCACCATAGGGGAGGAAAGACTGTTGTGCGTACTCTTCTGTCAAATTGTGGCACATCCTGAAGATCAGGTCACAGTGTAGGGTGTATAGCTGGCACATGACTGAAATTAGAAACTTTCAATCTGGTTATTACTTCTAATACAGGAATAATGCTGGAGTTCCTGGAGAGCATCTCAGATATCTTATGCTGGAAAGAACATGCTCCTAAGGCTTGGGACAGAAAAATCCATGGTGCTGGATAAGCAGTCAGGACAAAATAGAACCTGAAGGCTTTCATTGGATTGCAGGGTTGGGGGGAGAGGAGTGGGCAACCTTCGTTTTTTTCTGGATCTTCTGTTGTCAAAAAGAGGTGTCTGATCGCTGTACTAACAGTCCACAGAAGAAACTGATTCTCAAACTGATTCAGAAAGCTGCTGTAAATGGTTTGCAGTCATGTATTAGAAATATTTTATCAAATACACCATTTGCATCACTTCAAAATTATTTCAACAAATTATTGAGTAAGGAACAGTCTGTACACAAGTAACACTGAGAGCTGATGGTGTGCAAGTCAGAAAAGTGGACTACTGACTGTTTTTCAGTTATATGGCTTATCCCAGAACAATTGCAGTCTTGGCTTAAACAGACATAGCCATATGTGCAAAGCATGGAAGTCTGAAAACATTAAAGCAGAGGTTATACCTTTGCCGCCTTAAGCAAAGGCCTCTTGCAATTTCAAAATGAGCGCTTTTAGATCAGTCTGCAGGTAACATTGTAAAAATAAGAGCCAAGGAGTTACAGTGAACACCTTTAAAAGAATTGAGTTCTTCTGTTGGAAAAATCTCTATCAGCATGAAGCTATAAAAGTTGTTTGTTTGAATTTAGCACCCTGTTGTGCTGTATAGAGTGGAAAACATTTGCAGAGAGGACCTGGGGGGTGGTGGTGGTGAGAATGCAGCTGGCAAAATGTATCCAAGAGAAGAGCACTGTTGGTAGAAATGGGATCGAGCTGGATTATTACAGACCACTTTGCATAGATGCATCTTTGGTAATGGTGATCAAACCTTGAACACGACAGTTGTTAAAGTCCACACCCTTGTTTCGCCTAGTTTGAGTAAGTATGGACATGTTTTAACATAGTGCTCATATAGTGTTCCCAGGAGTAAATTTTGCAATTGTCAGGGACTAGTGTGGAATGTTACAAACCCTGACCTAGTGTGCTATTAGCTGGCTCACATACTGGTTTCTGTGTAGCAGTGGCAGAAGATAGCTCAGTGTGGGCTTGCTTGCTTTCTGGACACACGTCATTAGCAGAAGATGAGTTACACAGCCACAGTGTAGCCTGTCTCTTCCTTTTTAATGTGTTATGAGCCTGATCAACAGCAGTGTGCACACTTTTGTTCACTACCTTCCTGATCAGCTAGTTCAGTACTGTTCTAAAAGGCAATATTTTTTGGCCAGGGGAGAAGTGTCGGGATAAATGTAATCCTTGCATTACATTTGGAATTGGCGCTGTAGTAAGGAATGTGGTTTGTCTGATATCCTGTAGGAGCCTTCCTACTCGTATTTGTAAGGCAGTTGAAAACAAGTTCATGACAAATATTTAAGCCAGTACTAAACCTGGGTCAGAAGCACAAGGAAGGGTGCCGTGAGACAGCATACACCAGTCAAACATGAGCCAAGGTAGATCTGGGAAAAATTTAGCCATGCTTACGCTAGAATTTCTCCCAAGATAGTAAAGAGCCTCCTAGGGCCTAAAGTGGCAAATTCACAGAGCAATCTCTTCTGTCCAGCCACTGATTCCATCTCAAAACATATCCGAAGTCTTGAAAAGCAATCACAGGTCAGGAGTGATTAACAAAGTATGTTTTCTTTGAAAATGCTGTTTTAGTTTGAAGAAAAACCTAATGGTGTACAAGATGCAAATACCCTTGCCCTTCCTAGATTAGCCACTTGGAACTTGTTTCCTTTGGGAGATGGGTGAGCCAGGTTTAAGTACCTCTTTTGTCAGTCTGTCTTTTCCCAGGTGAATGTGCTAACCCACTAAACCTTCTGTCAATTTCTTGCCTGCTGGGGCTTTTCTACTTTATGTAAGTAATTCTAACAAAACATTTTTAGTGGTATACCTCATGGTTAGTGTACTCGCTGGGGATGTGGTAAGCCCAGGTTCAAATATCTTTTGCTCTGAACTGTCAATGCAGAAGTGAAGAAGTTTTCTCTCTCCTTCTCTTCCATACCTGCTGTGGTAGAATAACCCACTTCAACTGCTGATCCTAACGAAGAACAGACTTTCTGAAGCTTTGCATTCCTATGCAATAGGAAGGCTTATCTGTATTCACAGCAGAGCTGGCATAAGACTGGATTTTCAGCTCCTTTTCCATTGTATTTCTAGTTTACTCGTTCTTTTCTTTTTGCTCTTGTTAGCTTGCATTGATTGGCAAGCGGTAAAGAAGGGAGAAAAAACAGAGTCCCAGAAAATGAAAAGAAAGGAAGAAATAAAAAAAGGCGAGACAATATTTTTCATTTTGTCGCTGTGCTTCAGAACCCCTATTCTGACATTTAGAACAACATAATATGCATGTCTCTGTTCATTAGGTTCCTCAGTACTACATAGTGACAGCCACAGAGGGAGAAAATAAAAGAAAAAGAAACAATCTTAAATGGGAATTAACCTTTGCAAGCTAAATAACAAAGAAATGAGAACAGCAAAGGAGAAATATGTTTTCTGAAAAAGTAAATATAACCAATATCATGGCCTTGCATATGTTATTCAAATGTCATTACAAAGGGGAAAAGACAATACTGAACTCTAGAGCAGATATACCTAATTTTCTGCCCAATTACTTGTTTGTTTTGCATGTACATGTTCGAGCAAATCTATTGTTAGTATTTGAACTACAGTAAATGACATGAGGAGACTGCTGAAACTAGAGATAAGCTTAAAGATATAAAAGATCTGATACAGATCCATGAAAATGAGAAAGCTTCCTCTAGGAAATTCCTTCTGTGTTTTAGAAATGGGATATTTGCACCAAGTGAAGATATGTAAGCTATTACCCAGCAAACTGGTGCATACCTATTCCACAAATACAAATATTAGTTAGGATGAAATCTTAACATTTAACATTTCCAAAATTTACTAAGTCAGGATATAACAGTATTATTTGAGGTTCTGGATGTAGTGAGTCTGCAACTAATAGGTATGGTTGGATGGGTCCAGGGATGCCTCTGCAGAAGGACTATTAGAACTATATCAAAAAGAAGTATGATGGAATGTAATTGGGTTCCACCCTATCTGTCAGTTCTAATAGAACTACTGCACTTTAAGCATGTATGGGTTTTACTGAAATTTCTGTGGGAAGAAAAAAAGAACAAAAGAGATGCTTCAGCTCTCTGGAAGTGAAATATTTTGATTTCTCATATTGACACTTCTGATTTTTTTTTTTGTTCTTTCTTCTCAAGAGTGGAGATTAAAGTTCTCACTGCAATTTTCTGTCATGGAAGTTTGAAATTTGTGAATTTTGCCCAGTTGGAAAAAGTAAATTCTGAGCAAATTTTGAAAAATAATTCTCAGAATTCTCAGTCTATTTAGCACCAGTAATTACTTGCTGCTAATTTTAGTATTCCATAATATTAGCCTGATGCTAATTCTTGGGTTTTACAGGTGGGAAAAGTGTTTCTTGATTCTTGTATGGTCTTCCCCAAGATTACATCAGCCAGTGGCAAAGAATGGGCAGAAAACACTGCTCATTTTCCTATTTATTTTGCTCAGTTTCTCTCTCTGCTGTCTTCAGGTCTGCTTCTAAAATGACTAGATGTCAAAATATTCATTAGGGGAGATATTAATTCATCATTGACATCTCTAGTTCCTCTGGCAAACAGAGGAGAGGGCCAAGAGAAGACAACAAGGCTTGGAAAAAGATGTAAGTAACTGACCAGCTGCTTTGCAGATCCAGGAGAGGCTTGAAGCCAAGGGTGTGTGCAGCTCCCACATTGTAATGAAGGTCTCCAGGCAGGTTGGCACTGAACTTCATTGAGTTCACTGCTACCCCTTATTGGGAGAGTTGTTATTCAGAAAGGCCTTATGTGCACACCCTTTCCTCTTCCTTGTTTTCCCTCCTTAATTTTCATTTATTTGTTAAGTAGGGGATTTATAGATCTGTATAGGGTGTGCTGTGAGGGATAGCAGTGACACAGTTCTGGATCTGGAGCAGACAGCTGCCCTGCTGTCTCTGATAAGCATTCCTGGGAGGGCCGAGATTGAAATTTAGCATGTTTTAAGCGCTAATTGGCACAAGCCTTTGCAAAGCATATGTGCCCGCTGCTGCTCTGCCAGCTGATGCCTCGGCAGGTGGCCGGCACTTTGCATGTTGGCCAACTCTTCAAAGAAGGACTATTCAGGCTGGAGAGATGCGCCTCTCTCATGACAATTGGGTTGTCTGTTTGGGGGGTGGAGAGGACATCCATGTCAAGGTGCTAAGGAAGGTTCACGGTGGTTGTGTGAAGTGCCCCCATTGTAGCATGGGATGCACGTTGTCCTCTGGACCTTTGGCCAAGGCAGGAGTCACTGTGGTTTGGGGCCACTGTGGATTGGTCAGCGGTTGCCACAGGGTGGGTGCTGCTGGAGGACATGGTGGGGTCCAGATTGGTGGTTCAGGCACCTGGAAGGACCCGGGGATGACTTGCTGCTGTGAGGCCATGGGCCAGGGCTGGTGGGGGAATGTGTGAGTGAGCTGCTGTGGAAAGCAGGATCTGGGGATGGACTGGGAGGTCATGCGAGAGGTCAAGGCTTGGCTGAGCCTGGCTCTGGGGGGGTGGTTTGCCCTGGTAAAGCACTGTTTTTTCAGGTGTCTCTCCTGTCTCCATCATCAGCTGCACATGACTTGTCTTAGTGCAGATTGGAAACACTTTGGGCAACCTCTCTCTATGCTGTGAGGGATTCAACAGTTGTGCTGTAGAAACAGATGCCTGTCAGATGTGTGTGCCCTGTCCCCTATACCTTACTCTGTTGTGGTAACTAGGTGCTCACTTGAGCCCTCAGCTCCAGCATCGCTTTGCTTTTCCTGCTCTGTCTCACATGCCGAATGTATTGGAAAGACACAGTTCATGGTGTGGCTGATCTGGGGCTACTGGTGTGTAAGAGATATTACAGGATGGGTTTTGCCTTTGGAAGTGGCAGTGGTGAGGTCTGTTCCTCTCCCCCAGTGCAAGCAGCCACATGGCTATTCCTCTGTTGTTCTGGTGCCAGCTTGCACAGAACTTACAGGGGCTGAATTTGCTCCAGTACTTTGCTTCTCTGCCAAATTGGCTGAAGTTGGCAATGTTATCAAGGGAACAGGGGGATATGTATTAGTGAGTCTCATTTCTTAAGAACCCAGGCTGAAAATAATAATGTAGAGGTATATAGATCAGGGGTTTTGTCAGATAAGAGGTGTTGTGCCTCTTTAATTTACTGCAGTTTTAATGGGATAGAGAGGAGAATAAGATATACAGTGACTTGGCAGGGTGAAATGCAAAATAAATTAGTAGCAGTAGTAATGATCTGGTAGTTTATGTCCCAAATATAGGTCTTGTTAAAGGAGCCCATCATCTTGAATGTCAGTATTTTTTTATATATATTAACAAAAGAGCAGGCTGAAATGCTTTGCTGGAAATTCTTTTTGCTAAAATTGCTTTCCTCCCCGTGGTAAGATAATTTTATTCTATAAGTGTCTGTTTTGGCAGGAGGGAAAAGATGTGTATCAAAAGAGCTAATAAACCCCCTAAACCTGGAAACACTTCCATTCTGGCTAAATCTCAATCTTATCACTGAAGTCATAGAACTGTTGATTGTTAGAGACATTTTGGAGGTCTCTAGTTCAACCTCTTGCTCAAAGCAGGGTTACCATTGGGCTACAGATCAGGTCAGCTATGACTTTGTCTAGCCAGGCCTCTAAAATCTGCAAGAATGGATGCTTCATAGATGTTCTGAATAGCCTGTTCCAGTGTTGAACTGTTTTCCTTATGGAGATTTTTTTCCTGATGTGCAGTCTGAGTCTCCTAGGCTAAGAGTCGTGATCATATGCCTGTGTTATCTCATTTGCTACAATCAAAAAGAGTTTGACTGGAGACAGGCTGGTGGGTTATCTGTGGACCACAGCTGTGGGAAAGATCAGCAACTTCAGTGCTTGTGAAACAGAGCAGAAAGTAATCCCTATTTCTGTTGCATACAGCAGATCTCATCTGGTATCCTGAAATATTGTCTAGCATGTCAACTCCTTCCCACTAAACTCTGCCTCCCAAGGTTAAGGCAAGAACCTGTTGGCAATATCATGCAGAGGAGCTGAGCAAGAAAAAGTCTGATTGGCTCAACATATATCTCTGCAAATACTTCCCATGTCAGTTTAGGCAAATGCTTTTAGCAATTCATTCAATTATGTTAAGCACCCATTAAAGGAATTCTAAGCCCTCCCTGGGGTCATTTCAGTTCTGTAAGATTGTAATTGTTTGAGACTAACCATGATTTCTTCTTTTGCCTTCAGGTGATTCTAATTCTGACAAAGCTGTATGACTACAACCTGGGAAGCATCACAGAGAGCTCTCTTTGGAGGTATGGAGATAAATTGAGTTAATAATCACCACCTTACTTAAATAGAAAGAGCCTGATACAATTATTTTATTGAATTTAATTGGATTTTTTTAAAATGTGCTGGAAGGTTTGTAGCTGAACCCTCTCGTTTCTATTCTTTCATGCTCAAGGACAAAGAGACTGAAGTCTGATTGTCTTGTTTCAGCTAGATAACATATTTAATGAACCTGCTATCATATGATTTCCCCTTTCCCATCTTATTCAGAATCAAATAAACCAAATGGCTTATTTTTAGGAGAAGTTAATAGCCTTAAGTCCTTGTTTGTAATGAAGGATCTTATGGCTGTCTGCTGCCCAAATGATCCTTATGAAAAATCAGTGCTACTAAGACTGGTGGAATACCTGTGAGCAAGTATTCCATGTCTGTTTATCCAGAACTGATAGTATTAGCACAAGGTAATTATTACCACTGGTGTGATGTTTACTACTAGATTGATTTATAGGGAATGCCTTGATACTTTCATGATTTCAAAGCGTATCATGCACTCTGTGAACCAAAAGAAAGAGAGTTGGACCATGTTCTGTTTCTTAAGGCTATTATTTGAATTCAGTGAGAGTAGATGGTGCCTGTTTTTCTCTCTCTTTCATGACCTGTAATTGATGAAAGAGAGGTTTTCTTGTGGTTCCATCTGTCAACCATTGGTGGGAAGTCTAGCGGTTTTGTATGCAGGTGATTGATGGAGGTGGACAGGGTGCCATCTTGATACAAGAAATCTTCGGGTATTTGAAACTAAAACTTCTTGTTAGAATGAACTTGTTTTGATGAGCTTGTTGAAGAAAGGTTTTTCATTTCCAAGGAAGAATTTTTGGTCAGAAGTGGAACAAATAACCTTTCTGTTCAAGGTACTGAGCAAGGTTTTACGAGAATGACAGAGGAGGGATTTGACATGGAGTATGTTCTGAACTCAGGCCAGGCTAGTGCTCTACTTGCTGGCCTGAAGAAATAAAACAAACAAAATACTTCAAAAAACCATAGGAAACAAAAAGCTAAAGAAATTCAAAGTTTCTAGGATTTGTTCTGAACAGCAACAGGAACACATTACTGGTTTCTAGGGTTGGATAAATGGTTTCTCATCCTGCAGTGGGGGGATACTCAGATCTTTCCATTTCATATATGTTGCTGCTATGTTTTGAGATCAAAACTGATCCCATTTTCTCTACTCCCTTTGTCTTTATGATGGTGTACACACCATAGTACAGGACCTTTCAGGACTATGGCTTTGGCAATGTTTTTCTAAAAGGGTTTTGGGGTAGATTGTTTTATTTCCTAATGGTTTTGAGAAAGAATCTTCATAAATAGGAAATATTTTTATTTCCTCTTACTGTCCTCTATCAATTCAGCCTGAAAAATATTAAACTCTGTTTCATCAGTCATTGAGGAAAGTGTGGTGTTTCAACATGTGGAGACACCTCTTTCCTCACTGGTGACAGTGTTGAAGAATTAATTTACTCATGTAATGCAATGCAGGATTGCGTTGAGGCATTGGTTTTGGACTGAAAATAGGACAGACAGATGACAGTGGAAAACAGTGGGCTCAAAATTGTGCTGATGACCGTATGCTGTTGTCTTTTTCAGAATTGTTTTTTTGTGGACCATGTCCCAGTGGCATAGATTTTATCCTGATTGCAAGAAAAGGGACTGTGGGGATGTCATTGGAAGATGGAACAGAAGCTGGGGCTTGGGCAGTGGAGCAGTCTTAGAGCCAGTGAGTGAAATGAAGTTGTCTGGACTTCAGACAGTCCTAATGTCAGAATGTGATTAACAATAAAGTAATAGCCTGGTTGTTTCCTTTAGTTTAGTGCCGTATTAAAAAAAAAAAGTCATTCTAAGAAAGAATATATGTACAGGTGTGTCATATCTGACACTTCCTCCTAGTGTTCTCCTAGGATTTGTTCTTAGGTTTGGGGGTCCTTCCTCAACCTTCAGTTTGAGGTCTATCAAGATCTGAATATCTTTTGGAGTTTAGTATATGCCAGGGGACTAATATCCCAGGTGCTCACTTTCTTGATGTCTCTTGGAGTGTGTTAAATTTTTTGATACCTGTGGCATCTTAGAGTTAGAAGTTCCACAGATTATGTGAGGAACCACTTGTCTTGCTTTGGACCTATCAGCTTCAGGTTCACTTGGCACATGCCACTTGTGAGGACTTGCTTACAGTTCCATAGCCAACCATCCAGAATCCCTGGGCAAATACTTTGGACTGGGAAATACTGAAGGAGAAACAGGATAGCTAAAATCAACCGCTTATCTTTGTAGTGCTCCATTATTCTTGATTGGCTCTTCAGTGCTTGTGACTGCTCTGAAAGTTGCCAGTGAACTTCATTGTTGTTCCTTGGTCCTGTTGCCTTACCCATGCCTCAGATGGTTATGTTGTGCTCTGTCTTGAATCTGTCTTTGGTGTTAGATCCCTGCTCACCATGCATGCATGCATGCCTTCAGGTAACTAATCAATATCCTTGTGAAGATCCCAGGACAGGTTCTCTGTTCTTAGTGTAAACAGAAAAAAATGACAAGATGGGTGTATCTTATTATTCAATGCACCTGACAGAGGTTATTAGCTGTTGCTCCTCCTGGCTGCTTAAGTGATATGTTAATTTAAATCTCCCTGCCTGTTTTAAAACATTCATCTTCTCCTCTCACTTCTGGTATCTCATACTTTATTTCATGCCTCTAGTTTTGATGCTGCAGAATGGAAGAAAGCATGATCTCATGTCTGGTTTGATTTCTGATGTCAAGAGTTCTGTTCCTTAAGGACAGAGGAGAAAGGTAGTTCTGCAGGTACCTGTAACTGAAGAGGAATCTCTGCCTTGAATACATGACAAAGAAATACCACTCTCTCCTCTTGTGCAGAGTGCATTCTCAAAAGGTTGATGAATGATGAGGGGCTGTTTAGAAGCATGTCACAGAAACTAGTCATTTATGCTATAGCTAGTTATAAGCATATCTGTCATTCGAAGATGTAGTTGGATGATTTAAGCAGTCTTGTGACAGATGGGACTGTAACCATCTATAACACAACTATGCCATTGCCTACAAAATATAAATCTATCTTTTTTATAAACACACCGCTGCCTTATAGGATGGCATTTCCTTGTAATTTTTCAGCCAGTTTAACTACAGCAGGCCACAGTGCTAATGAATGGAGATCACCCTTCTAAAACTACCAATGAATTAAGAGGCCACTGGCAATGGACATGAAGGGATGAAATACAGTAAGAGAAAAGAGAGAGAGAGAATCTGTACAATTTCCTAGAGTGCTAAGGCTCTTTGCTCACCAAGCTTGGGATGGTAAGTAAGCTGCTGCTTCTGTATGTGGGAAATGAGATTTTTGCATCAGGCTGTGCCTGACGTTAATTATACAGTTATTCTCTCAGCAGACATTTTCCACAGTTTTAGTTGTGGGCTTTTTATTTACTTCTTGTTATTCTTTTTTATAGAAGAGGAAGAAAATGGAGGAGAAAGGATTACCTGTCACTGAGCAATTAACTGAGTGCATTGGATTTATTTCTCTTCTTCTCCTAGAGATATCTCAGATCACGAAGAGGATTAAGCTGTGAGAGTTAGGAGATGATGTTTTTTACTACCGGAGTAAGATAAGCTTACGTTTCCAATAAATAAAAATGTCAGAATAGTGACTATGTTATCCATGAGCTGCAGACAGCTGTGGGGAGCACTAATCTTTTTTCTGTTTGTGTAAATATGATGCTCTGGAAAGATGTGTGTGCAGGATGCTTTCCCTCAGGGCAGTGAGATACTGATAAGCAAGGATGGCTGCCACTCACTTCTTTGCCGCCTTATAACTCTGTATTTCATCATGAATGAGTAATTTATTGGAACTAGCTGTAAAAATAGCAGTGACTAAACATTGCTTTTCATCCAGAAAGTAGAAAGATGTAGAGTTTGCTTGGTTTGAGAGCATTTGTATTTTAAATCACGATCTGTTGCTCTGTTAGTTCTGGAAGTTGTTGATAATAGTCCTGCACTCCAACACTGTGCCTGAACTCTGAGCTCCCTGGTTCAGGAGTGCTTAAGACTCCAGCCTGTCCTTCACTGCTCCTGGTTTCTGCAGTAAGGAAGCTTTAGCACATATGCCGTAAAGGAATCTCAGGGACTCTGAAAAATACCTATGCCTCATACAGACCTAGCTTTAACTTCCAATATGTAAAGCAGGATATTTTAATAGTTGCACTTCCCCCTGCCACTCCAGATATCTGAGAATGGATATAGCTAACTGGCATCTGCAATACTTTGAAGAATGCCTGGTGATAAGTATTAGAGGGGTTGCAGTAAAATAAAAATTCTCAGAACTCCAAGACTCTGTTTCCAGTGTTTTTACAGCCCTTTTGTTTAACCAAGAACTAGTGCTGTAGCCCTTCCATCAGTTTATTCAACCCACCTTCCAACACCACCAATGCACGTATGCAACTCTGTCCTTTTGAGAAGGGAAATTGGGTAGGTAAGCCAGAGAAGAATCAGACCCCTCAGAGCATCTCCACCTCTCAGTATTGGAATAAACTTTATTTATCCTGTGGGACAGTTTGATGAAATAAATAATTCACTGTCCTTACCTTGTTCTTACCCTCTTCTGCTCTCAACCACTGCTGGAGACAAGATTTTGGGCTAATATAGACCAAGGTACTTGGTATTCTACAAAGATCTAAGTACCATTGCTTTATGTCTGTCTGTTGGGTAGTCCCATAATCTCCATTACACATGGGAGTGTTTGGGTTAAAACACTTATTTGTTGGAGATGGGTTTACATTAGTTTGTCAGCTACTGAAAAGGAGCAAAGGCCAACAGGAATGTGTTTGGTGGTTTTTTTTTTTTTTTTTTGCAGCTGTTCTATGGCTAGAAGCCTCAGGGAGACAGATGTGGATTGAGGATCAAATCTGAATACAACCTTGCAATATTAGCCAGATGATCTCTATTAGGCATCTTTTTCCCTTGAATCCTTTTGTTTAAAAAGACTTGGCTGTGAGTTGACTTATGTGGTTATAAATACCGTAGATGCTTTGAAGCCTCAATTACTAATGTTTCTGCATGCAATTTTCTGGCTCCTCGCTATGTAAAAATGCTATCTACAGATAGGAGCTATAACCACCCATGTCATCTTCAGTATTTTTTATGTGATTGTGAAGATTTTCTTCTCTAGACTGGAGACTTCTTACAACAGGAGACTTTAAAGACTGTCAGTATTTGTTTACTTCTTTTGGGGGAAATTTCTAGAATATGTCTGGTGTATACCTAATTTTCTTGCACACTTTATGCTGGTTCCTTACTTCTGTTTTGCAGATGGGCTGTTTTAAACTCACATTTATTTTCTATCTGCTGAGCCACATTAATAAGGTCATAACTTGTGGCTTAGTGACACAGTGTGCTCTGCAACAGCAGATTAGGGCCTTTTAGCTAAAGCAGGTAGAAGAAACAAATCCATATGAGAGAGGAACTGACAAAATGAAGGGAGGGAGAGTCACATTAAGCACATTTTAACCAGCAGTTTCATGGGAAAGGGGAACTTGAAAAGGACTATTTGAAATGCATTTACCTATAAATATGGTGCTTTGGTTGCTCAATGTAAGTCACTTTTCTTGATTATGAGAGCTTGATAAATACTGCTACAGTACCTGCCATGAGCATTTAGTGAAACTCTAACAATGTGGTTTTTTATTTTAATTTTTTGATATTTTTGTTCCCGCAAACATATGAACCCCTGGCTGCTCAGTGTGTAGATGCTGGAGGGCATCTGGGGGGAAGGAAGAATGGGCTTGCATACTCAGCTATTCGCAAAGGAAGCAGTATCTTTTTGTGATTCGATTGCAGCAGAATACCTTGCCCTGGAAGCAGGCTTAGAACGTGAATTTTGTTTGCTGACTGAATCTGGAGCCAAGTACAGCCTTTTCTTGTGTGATGGGACACTGTTCAGCCATTAGGACCCCTAGGGACCTAGCAGTTTCTATACCTATCATTTTTTTTTTACATGAGGGAGCTTATTTTACCCTGGTAACTAACAGTAATAATAATTTCTAGCACAGTCAGTTCTTCTAGTTGGTTGCCAAAGTTTCCTAGAGTCTTTTGCCTGCTATCAAAAAGGGTTCCAATAACACCAGAGAAAGGGGGGGAAAAAAAAAACAAACCAAAAAACACACAGTCAAACAAAAACCTTATTTAATTTTACCACGTTCTTACCTTCCCTGAAGAATGAGGGCCAGTATAACTCTCGCATTTTGCAGTGTAACATTTGTCTTTGTTAAATCAGTCTCCAGTAAGTTCTGCCTTGGCATGCCTTGAAGAACCACACCCTGATATTCTGAAGGATCAGATTTGGCTGAGGATTTAGTGATGTGCTCCTCATTGCCTGGTCAGCACTAACGAAGATACAAATTTATTAAGCATATTAAAAATGTGTTCTCTGTTGCAGCCAGTCATGAAATGTAGAACTGTTGTCAAGTAAATAAAAAAGAACCCCAATACATTTTCTGCATGAAAAAAACCACATGTAAATCAAGATAATAAATATTAATACTGACATATATTATCAATATATTGTAAATAACAGATGCACAATATTCCTGCCACTTTATAGACATACAGTGTTTAAATGTGTTTTTTATTCTTGTTCTGCAAATTAGAAGATGGACTTGCACATCAGTTTCCTAGACTGTACCTATTTTTACAAATTATATTGGTGAAACATAGCAGAGCTATCTCTGGTTCCGGTCCGTGGGGTTTCTCCGTCTGTGTGGCTGTGTAATAATTGCAGACAAGCTGGACTGGAGCTGATATGTAAGAGGAAAGACAACCAACACAGTAGTTACCCGTTCATAAACAGCAAGTAGTACACCCTTTATGTTCTGATATTTCAATCTCTTTCATATCTTTGCAGTTACTCTTCCTTTTGCAAAGGTGGGTAAAATTGTACATATCTTTTCAGAGAGATATGTATTCACAAAGAATAATGTAATATATAATATATAATCACAAAGAAGAATTAATATATTTGGGGCTGAGCTTGGGTAAACAAAACACTACTCTAGCTGAGTGAGTTATTCTTGCTTGACATCCGAACTCCAAGGTCTTCAGATCTAGGTCCCAAAGGAGGATAAAAGGAAGCTGTAGGCAGGTTTGAGCTCCCATTATGCTTTACCAACAAGTCACTGCGTTCTTACTGATAGTTTGGGTGTGTTTATTTCTGTCCTTGCTTGTAGGAAGCAACATGTCGTCTGTTGAGAGGTGTGGAATGGGAACCAGAGCTGTGAGTCCCAGCCTTCCTGCACACAGCTTTGGGAAAGCTGTTTCACCATTGCACGTGTGGATAATAGGGTTATGTTACCTGTCTGCAGTAATGAGCTGGGAGGTTTGGATGAAAATGACTAATTAAAAACAGTCCTGAAAGAGCCTGAGTGGAAACACAGCTGCGTAAACTTACGATCTCTGTCCATGGTTGAAGACTAACACATCTGACCTATGCTTTACCAAGACAAAGTTATGGTCTGTTCTCATCCAATTCCTAACAGGACATTGCAAAACACTTGGATTCTCTTTGTAGGCAGGGTGAATTGTCATCTTTGGGTCAGTTTATGACATCTTGAGTTTGGATTTTGCCTGAACAAAGATTGATGCTTGCAAAAGGGTAAGAAAAGAGATTCAAAACTATTCTTCTAAAATAATCAGTTCTCTTTCCAACGAAGGAAAAACCAATGCAGAAGGTGTTTTATGACCATGGACTGTGTGGCATTGATTTTCCCATCTGGTAGCTCTTTCCAGCATTAGAGGTAGCAGCAAAGCGAAATCTTTACGAACCTCACTTGTAACAGCTGTTTCTTTATGAAGATATGAAACAACTTTTATTCTAATTGTGTTTGTACCTTCTCAGCTTCCCTGTTCTTGTGTTTTCTGGACGGTGAGAGAGGTAGAACTGCAGCCTTTTTTTCCTTCTTGCTATTACTATTCCACTGCCTAAGTGGAAGCAGCACCCTTCCATGTGGAGTTTTTTGCACAGTTCTTCCTCAAAATTAGATTTCCTTGCTAGAGTCTTCAAGAGGTACTCTGCTTTTTTTCCTACCCTGCCTCCAGCAATGCCCAATAAGTGACAGTTGTTATCAATGTTAAACTCTCAAAAAGAAACCTACTATCTTTGGGATAGTTTTTCTTTCTTGCCCTGCTATAGAAATGAGATTATTCCCTGAAGTTCTGATGACCTGCCATATTAACATTAATACCTAGTTAAAAATGTAAGTTTTATATATTAAATCATTAAATCATTTTATATATTAAATCATTGGCCAGTAACCACATCTATGGTTTGCAAGACTCTGACCTTGTTTTTCTGTGAGCAGTGTGCACTGACTACAGGAATTGTGAAAATATAATTTCTTTTTGCTTCCCTGCCAATGCTCAAGTGAGGATGTGCTCACTTGTTATGAGGCAGCATAACATTTAGAGGCTAGTCACGATGAAGGTAGTAAGAAAGAAACTTAAAGACCTCAGTAAATTTCCCTTCTAAGTGTTCCCTTTTCAAAGGTAAATGGTCTTATTCTTTGTAATCTCTCTTTGTGTGTTAACAGCTTTCACAATGCTAACTCTTTTGTAAGAAAAGCACATTACAATGCCAGTCTGCTTTATCTCTGGTAAAGGAGCCAAGGGAAGAAACCAATATATTTTTTATTTTTTCTTTACAGTCTACCACCTACTTGGCACGCATGTACTGTAAATTAAAGACGTGAATGTTACTCAAAGAAGCAAGTGTGATGTCACAAGTGTTTTAATAGCCTTTGATTTATTTCCCTAAGTGTTTTATTAAGATGATGCACAACAGTGTTTGGAAGCCAAATGCAGTCTTGGGAGAGACTTGGAGGAGTTATTTTCAGTCTCCTGACTTTTCTTCCTGAACACAGTGATTTGTTTGATTGAGGAAGAAGGGCCTTGGATTCAGAACAGGGATTCTGCTTCTTATTTAGTGTTTCTTTGTGAGTTAATCAGCCCAGTTTGCGATCTGAGTGAGCAGGAGTATGAATGAACTTACTGTGATATCAAAGAGCTGCATGCTTCGGAGAACAGGATACTGGCTGGGTTTGGGAGATTAGTGTTCTGTCACTGTATGGGCTTGTGGCTGTTAGATGGTGACATACTTTGTTAGGCATAATCAAGAATCAGCAAATTCAAGCATATCAAAAGTCAGCTGCAAGGGATCCTCTTTTGGCAAGATATTTATAATGACATTCTGCAAGGTTAGTTCTAGGTGCAGTGATATAGGCCATTTTTGCTATTAGTCTGGTAATAAATCTGGTATAACTTCCAAGTTTTAAGACAAGTGGCATAGTGAATCATAAAGAGACCTGAGGTAGTCACAGTGAGCAAATGGATTACTTACTAAGCTGAGCTCACTTGAAGAATGTGTTTTAGTCCAACAAAACATAAGAGTAGGACAAGAGCTGAAGGGTTGTACTTACAGTACTATGTACTCTCTCCTTACAGCGTTGTGAAGAGCTGCAATCAGCCAGTACATAGGAACTGTAATAGACAGAGAACTGAACACCATGTCCCATTGTGAAGGGGCCAAAATTGACTGCTTTGATCAATGGCTATGTAAGCTAAGGAGCCAGGAGCTGAATTTGTAAAGAAATTAAGACTAAGAAACATTTCTTTTAAGACAATGATTTGGCATGAAAAACTTTGTGACAATGTGCAAAACCCTGCGCCTAGGATGGAACTTCTGTGCAGAATTGAAAGACAAAAGGGAAGTGCAACAATGCATTGCACAGTTTAGGATGTCTATATGCTCCAGAAATAAGTTAAATATGCCTACGGAGTATGGCATCTGTGGTCCAGAAAGTCACAGTATCGCAGTTATTGGAAGCTGGGAGAGTATTTAGAGGAAATACAAATTCATACTTCCTGAGGTCTTACACAGTCAACTGTTATTAACCACTGTTAGAGCCAGGGTGCTGAGCTAAATGAAATTCTGCTTTGACACAAGATGCACACCTTGACGATGTGGTAGCACAGAACTCTATATAGGTAAATGTACACAATACAAGTGTCGCTATTGTGGTGTAGTTGCATCTCATATCTAAATTTGCTCATTTTCTTTTTGCTAAGATAATAATTTTAGGTTAATTCATTCCAAATTACCCAATTCAGCACAAGGCTAACTTAGTGAAATGTTGATTTGAATTAAAGTATAGACATAAAATTAAACAGATCTGAAACACCTCGCTAAGGTCATGCACATAGCAAACACTTGAAACTGCAAGTGAACCAAGTTTGGTGTCTGTTTATAAGAATAGTGAGTTGGGAGGTGAAACAAATGAAAGAATAGTGGAATGAATAGTGAATTAGGCAGGCAAAAGATTGCTCAGGCCAGGTGGAAAAAGACAAGTACAGAAGAAAGATGGGGGAGGAAATCTAGTTTTTTGAAGCAAAGAAGATTAGACATGGTTAAGATTAGAGAGGTTGCATGAGGAGTCAGCTCTTTTGCTTGTAGAAACTTGCATTAATTCACTGACCTGAGTCAAACTGCACCACTTTCCACTAGCTGTTGATCTGCTCCAGAAATGACTTCTGGCCACTAATATAAAAGCAGCATCACCTTCTTGTTAGGTTTTTCTTCTTACTATTGATACTGTTATGATAGCTGCTATAACTGCTTAGCTTTTTAGCATTATGAAAATGCAAAGTAAACAGAAAAGGTGGTTGAAAATACAGCAAGTGTAGCTATAAAGTCAATTCAATCTATGTCCCATTAGAAAATAATGATCAGCATTGTAATAAGTATAAATCCATTGTCCAGCCACTCTATTAACATAATTAAAAAGGTGTTAGGTTTGGCATTTGGCTTGTCTTACATTCAGTAGTTGCTCTTTATTGTTTCAGAAGAAACCTGCTGAGTCAATTGGTTTAGAAAGAAAATAGAATAAACCTCTCAGAGTAAACAAGGCTTGTTAATTTGCAGAATTTCTATTCAAATTGCTTGAAAAAAAACCCTTGTATAGAGATTTAATAGCCTAGTTTTATATGTGTGTGGATTATCTTTGATGTACAGCAACTCCTGGAATGTTGGTTGGTGCTGTGGGAAAAAAAAAAAAAAAAAAAAAAAAGTTGGGGGAGGCTGGGAATGGAGGTTTTTGTTAGTTTGATATGGAAGAAAAGGGAAGATCTAGAATTATTCATGAAATGGATTCCAGTGACAGAGGAGCTCCATGTTGCAACTTTCTTCCAAAGCAAATCTGAAATCCAAGTGTCTCCCTTAGCTGAGGGCAGGTCTGAGGCTATTTATTCCTTTTACAACAGCTGTAACTCTAGCCTTTTTTAAAAATTATAAATAATCCTATCAAGTCTGTAAGAGTTGATCATTGAAGGAGGTGTGTGATACTTACTTGATGTAGCCTTCCAACTAATACAGACTTCTGGCTCCAGCAGAAGAGTTTTAATAGAGGTGTTGATTAGCCTTTGGTGGGTGTGGTTTTGTGCGAATTATTTTTCCTTCATTTGAACCAATGTAAACTTTTAGTGTCCAGAATGGTGGGCAGCTGAAAGGCACCAGGTAGTTGTTGGGCTATGTCAACTGTTGTTAGAGCTGAATTAATGCTTGAGTAAGACGTTTTCTGTGCCTTCAACCACCCAGTTTCTTTTCCCACGTTTCTTTATATACATGAAGTCCTGCTGTATGATGATATTTTATTATAAAATGAACTTTCCGCTCCCTAAATTAGACTGAGTGCCCTATGGAAATAAAAAAAGTAAATGATACAAAACTGCAGTTGTGTGTAGCCTTTAGGGCAAGAAGCTACATATGGCAGATGGAGTACAGTCTGTCTTTTGAGTTTTATTGATTGCTCTTTAAGCATTGCCTTATTCTTTTAATGAAGGGAGAAAGCAAAAGGGATGCCTTTGGAAAGCTCCATTAAGCAGTAAGGAAAAATTCTGGTTCTTTAGTAAACTCATGCTGCATAGTTTTGTACCATGCTGCTTACTAGAAAATGGTAGTATGGAGGAGTAAAGTGTGTGGTGGTCCTGGACGATATTTGCTTCTGTAGTGCTGCCAGGCTGACCATGTTGTTCCTACAGCCTCAGAAATACTTTTCTCTTCAGAGAGGTGTGAATGACCTTGACTCTGAAGACCCAGCTACTTGGCGCACATGACTCAGTACCTTGGTGACTGCTGTTTCATTAGTATGCCTGAACCTACAATGGGGACCTTATTGGCTTGTTGATTAGTTTAATTTTTGGGATGAACCTGTTTTGCCTTCTTCTGCTTGAATATGATGTAGAGAATTGAATCTACATCCTCTTCTGTTTGATAGATCAGCTCTCCATGAGAAAACTCACCCCCCCCCACCCCGTTCCCCCCACATACCTGCGGAAGTCTTGCCAGAAAGGAAAAAAGCAGGAGGAGTTAAAATTCTAGCAAGCTGTGTGCTCTCTGTTCTGAGAAAGAAATCTGAAAGGCAGCCTTAACTTCTGCAAAGCTTTGACGTTCACCATCTGATGAGTCAGCCTCTACTGGCTGCAAAATATCTATTCACTGATGGAGAGGTAAGTTGAGGAAAAGGAGAATTATTACCAGTGTTACTCAGTGGATTCAGGTAACATCATACATGGAATGATGCCAACACTCACTGTGTCTACCCATCCTTATGCAGGAACTCCCCCTCACCGCTAAAAGATTGAACATTGATACCTTTGATACCTATGTTAAAAACTTTAAGGACCTAATTTTGATGGAAGGATTTTATTACTTCAGAAAACATAAAAGATGTCGTAGCTCAGTCTGGCACATAGGGACAGTACACATAGGATGTGTGGTATAAATCTGGCTGCGTAATTCCATTCATTTTGGCACCTGTTTTATTTCACTTAGGAACCAATGTCTTCCAGCTGCACTTAATGAGCTCTAATTCATCCAGGAAGCGGGCAGAGGATGCTGAGTGAATCAGCAACATCTCAGCTACCTTAGAGCCTTAATTTACATGTGTATTTGGCCTGTGCTTGACAGTCATCACATACATGCCTTAACAACAACCCACTGGGCATTGTCATCCTGACAGAATGTTGTTTTTTGTGCTTTTGTTTTTCCCCCCCATGCCATCCATAAGTATGCAAAATTCTTATAAATTGAATTAGTATTTGTAAAATTGGATGCTCCTTCCTGTTTGTTTGCGCACTTGCCGGTAATGTACCTCCTATGAAAGCAGCACTTGCACTAGACTGTTGCAGCTGAGTATCCAGCAAGTCAGGTGAGCCTGATGTAGTGGGGAAGAAAGAGTTGCTGGTGCATCAGGCAATGACTGACAGCTTTCTGCCCTACTTCTTGGTGGAGTTCACACCATCTGCTGTTTGCATCTGATTCCTAGGAGAGACCTGAAGTATGTGAATAGGGGGTGAAGTTAATAAGAGAGATTAGTGAACCCAGAGGGCTTTATGGAGAATCAAACTCAGTTGCCTCAATAGTGTGAATAGGCTTATTGTCCCAAGTGATTGGAGATGCTAAGGCAGAGGTAAGGTCTAAGGAAGCATTTGAGGCTAAAGGGCTCTTCTTCTTTTTTCTTTTTTTTTTTTTTGTTTTTTAATATATCTGATGGACAACTGCTGTGCTCTGTCACAAAAATTAAATGCATGCAGCTGGGTAAGTTTGATCACTGGCCAGCTAGGGCTGTTGACCTTGGTGATGTGTTACCAGGATGACTGTGCCATCTCTGGGAGACAAAAAGGAGAAAAAAAATCATCAGACATCCCACAGTAACTGTTAGACTCTTCTGATCAAGCCTAGCTCCTGCTCTTCAGCAGGGTGCCACGGCCAATCTCTTGCTCTGGTGTAGTGGGTGCAGGTTGTTGCCCTGATATATTTTTGTCACCAACTGTGCCTAGTATGTGGCTGTAACATTGCTGTATAGCTGTGGCACAGACCTGTGGGAGATGAATCTCATCTGCTCAGATCATGAGCTGGCAGTAGTCCTGCTAAAAGGCTGAAGCTTGCTGCTGCTAATTCGCTGAGCTCACAGAACAACTTCTTCAGAAACTCAGCTGTATCTTAAATATTGCTCTGTAATGTCTAAATGCAAAAAAAAAAAAAAAGTAAAGATGGGAAAAACTGCCAAGATGCCTAGATTCTTTGTGGGAACAGAGTTGGCAGCATAACTCTTCTACTGACAGACTCCTGCAGAAATGAGGTAAGTTACACTCAAAGAGCTGAACTTGCTGTCCTCTGAATTGGGAAGGAATTGTCAGCTTTATGAGCTGAGTTATGCCCAGTGGTACAGTAAGGAAGATGTACTGTTAGTGTTGCCTTTCTGCCAGAGTCACTGAGGAGACAAGTAATAATGTCTTCATTTAGTATAAAAAGACTGTTGCATTAGTTGAAATAATAGACTAGAAATGGGTTTTTCTGGAGATAGAGAGCAGAGATCTAGTCCCAGTCCCAAGGTGTATGTGATTTAATCACTGTTTGTGTTCTAGAACTGTCATTTGCTGCACTCTAGGTTGACTTTCTGTGATTAATAATTTATTGTGCTTAGTCACCAGTGCTTTCCCCTAAAGTAGTCTCTTTACTACTGAGTTGCCCACCAGCACTGCAGATCAGGTAGTCTATTAATTGCTAGAAGAATCACTTATACTTTTATACCTGTCTTCACTGCTAATTTTCTAAAGCAAACTTTATTCTTACCTGCTGATGCTTTTCCTGCTTTTTTTGTTTGTTTTGTTTGGTGTTTTGTGGGTTTGTTTTGTTTTGGTTTTGTGTGTTTTGGTTTTTTTGTTTGTTTGTTTGTTTTTTTGTTTTGTTTTGTTTTTTTTTTTCCCTTTGTCAGCCAAAGACTTACAGTCCAGTAGGTCCCAAAGGTGTTGTTTCTTCATTCCCTGGTTCATTTTGATATAATTCCCCTGCTGGTACTGATCACTGGGATGAATATAGGTATGCTGATTAGCTCTTGTGACAACCATGTCTAATTAGCTGAGCTGGTATCTCCCTTCCTGAATACCCAAAGGAAGTGTTTTATTTGAAGGTTTTATTTAGATGAGCTGGGAGTTAATCATTATGCACATGTCTAGTTGTTGAAGACAGTTCAGCTTCTGATCTAGCTCAATAGCCTTAACTTACAGAAGCAAAAGTGGCTTTGTATTTCAGGGCTGACAATGCACTTACTAGAGTTTTCCGTTTGTCCCTATCTGTTTCCTTACAGAATAAGATTCTTTTCCCTGCCCACCTTGCCCTCGGAAAACATGTTTGAGGTCTTTCTGGCTCAAACATACAGAAATAACACCAGGCATTTTTCCCTGACTGTCCTCAGTAAACTCAGTAAAGCAGAACTGAGACCTATAATCCAGAGGAATTTCCCAAAGGATTGTAAATGTCTGGAATGTACAAGTGGGAATGTAAGAGTTTTGGTCCCAAGAGTAGACGTATTTCCACTTCCTGGCCAATAAAAGCTCCCAGCATTGATGGCTACATCTGTCCTGCAGAATTCAATTATCTTCCTGAGTCTTGGCCTAAATACAGTTTGTATTCTTCCATGCTTATCAGCTGAAGAAACATGGTAACATGTGCTCTTTTCTTTTGGTGTATGTAAACCACTGGTGAATACAAAGGTAAGTTTCCTCAAACTGATTTTTTTTTGTTTGGTTGTTTGTTTAAACAGTAAGACAGTGTTTAGAAAGAATGTTACAAATCTCAAGGTGATAAAACCATGTGTGGAATACCCAATGGTAAAGTAGTTCAGGGCAGTTTTTTGTAGCAAAGGTTTTTGTATCTGGTGTTGCAATAAGAAATTTTAGATGTGCAATTTCTCTTTCATGCTCAGATTCCTTTGACTCTCCCACCATCACTGACCAAGCCATAAAGTAAGTCTTTGGATAGCAGTCCCTTTTTTGGCTGTTTTTTTTCAGCATTTGGGAATATTTGTCCCACTTGGATGCCTTTCTTAGGGATTTTCATGGTGGTTTGAACTAGTTTGGATTGTAACACAGTTCTGCAAACACAATTACTCCTTCAACCTCCAGTCAACACCTGTCGTTTACCTGATTTACCTGATTCAGTTAATGTCCCTTAATGATCCTTAAGTGCACTTAAGAGACAGCTTTTCCTAAGCCTCTTTTCTCCTTACTTATTTCCTAGTTCTCTTCACCAGCATTCTATAGGTACAAGGGCTTCCATTTTTGCTGATTTTATTTGCTGATCCTTGGCAATGAAGCCAGAAGAGCCAGACTAGTCTTAGCTGTACCCTACACCTAATTTTTATTATCTATATCTTGTTCATAGTTGAGATTATTCAGGCTATTCCCTTTCCTTCCTTTTTATGGACCAGTAAATCCTTTTTGTTACACTAGAAAAATGAACTTTTTATTTTAATGAACTGCTGCTGGGAGAGTCCTTCCCTTTTTGAATGCAATCACTTTGTCAGCTTGATTAGTCAAATTGCTTGTGAATCTATTACTCTTCCCATAATCATGGGTGTAGTTGCATTATTAAACATCTCTTTCTGTCCTACACACAGAGTTCGAAGAGCTGACGGAGAGCATCACCCCACAATAATAAGTAGTATAGTGGCTCAAAAAGCTCTGTTCAGATTGAGGAGGCTCCTAAATTGAAATTTTGTGTCATTCAAGAATGACTTTATCTCAGTGTTTGCCTTGCTGTAAAATGATTATTTGATAGAAACTCAGTGTATTGGTGGTTGCTGCAATAACAGCTCCAGCTGTTGTTTTAATGCTTAGACAGCTACAAAAGTGTCAGTACTTTAGCTGATATTTTGCTGTATGCTGTCCTTTCCTTCCACAAAAGCCTAGACCTTTCACATCTCAGGTGGGTATCTTCGTAGAGCTAACTAATCTGTCCCTTCTGATGTTCTGCCAGGAAATTCCATTCATGTGCTTTTCTGAAAAGTTTTGCTTTGGCAGGTTGGCATTTTCTAACATGAAAACATGTCTGAAATATTTCCAAGCAACCCTGCAGATAACTGAACTTAATTTCAGTTTTATCACTGAACTTTCAATGTGTTTGAGGTCTTGTTTTGGTGTGGTTTTGTTTGGAGGTTTTTTGGGTCTGGTTTGTTTTTCTTTCAATCACCGCTTCTGGGCAGAAACACAAGCCCATGAAATAATGAAGGTTGCTCAGACAGTGACAGTACAGATGTCGAAGGTACTCTTTGAAACCTCTCTAGGACTCCTGGAGAGCTTGGAAGTTGACAGGGGAAATATACACCATGGTCAACTTACTTAGCTGGCTGGGAAAATAGAATTTCTAGTTTGAGGAATTCTGCACTTCTGAAACTGTAATAAAACACAGCAATGAAAAACACTGTGAAACTTGTCACAAAACAGATGATGTCATTCTGTCAGCCAGCTGGCTAAGAAGGTTGGATATGTCCCTGGAGGATGTTTTGATTCTATCCAGGAACTGTCACCTGATGTAAAACATCCTGAGGGAAAACTTTATTTCCAATGAAAAAGTCTATTAGGACCCGTTACATTCTTGTATGGGTACGACAGTAAGAGGATGTCTTAGTCTCAGTGACTGTTACCAACAAAAGGCTCGGCAGCAATGTGGAGGTGCTCCGGGATCTTGTTACTGTGTGTTCTCTAGAGGCTACTAGTTCAAATATTCAAATGCTACAAGTTATTTCCTTCTTTTTATTTGTGATTGTGCCAGTTGCAGGGTACAGAGAGGGCACGGCAGAGAGGTAGCTTTTCTCCCCTTTTTGCGTTGAACTTGCTTTGGACTCCCACAGAATATTTTCCTGCCTCCTAGCAGGATAACTCTTGCTGCCTCCAAGGAAGTGTGAACAAAGGGACTTTTAGCACCACAAGATCCTGCTGAATCCATGGGGGTAGGCACATTCTGAGTCTGTTGAGCAACTTCGGAGCTCAGATGTGTGATTCACGTCAGTTGTCTATGCACCACTTTTTCGCATAACAGCAGGTTAATCTTGAAGATCTTGTAAGCGGTTAAACTCCAGAACTGAGTTCTTGGTTCAGCAACCATACACTTGTAAAAGGAATACTGGTTTGCATCCAGTTTCA
This sequence comes from Patagioenas fasciata, assembly GCF_037038585.1. Lineage (NCBI taxonomy): Eukaryota > Metazoa > Chordata > Aves > Columbiformes > Columbidae > Patagioenas > Patagioenas fasciata. Next base: position 31,561,072 of record NC_092527.1, on the reverse strand, counting down.
GTCTTTTTTGAAAAAGTGTGTGTTAGAAGTAGGGAAGGTTTGGAGAAGAACAGTACGGATGGGCCAGGATGTGTGTGATTTGTGTGGATGGAATGACTGAGCTGATGAGAAGCCTTTGGTCTGGAAACTGATAACTAATCGGGATATGTCAGACTTGTAAAACCACAAAAGTCTCAAGGAAGGCAGGGATTGCTTGTTTCCTCTCTTTTCTGTTACAGGAATTAGACACGATAAAATAAATGTATCAAAAAGCAAATTCAAGACAGAGGAGGTGTGTTAACGGATTATGCTACTGTCAATTTCAACTCTCTGTGGTAATGTAAGATTGGAACTGAGAAACTTACCAAACTTGATCCTATGGTATATGTTACAGAGTTACAAACCTGGGAACCTGTGATTTTATGAGGTGGTCCCCTGATAAAGACTGTGTAAAACTTGAGAGATTGTGCTGCTCAGGCCAGCTTCAACAAGGGTAGAAAATTCTCTCTACACATAGCGGTTTGACTGGAACTCTGGAGAAGACTCTTGGGAAAAACAAAACAAAAAAGTGCATGCTGGTTTTCTGTCCCAGTCAGAGAAGAGAAGGTAGTACCTGCCACATGTGGTCCACTCAGGACTTGTGGTAATGCTCCTGTGAAGCCTTTTAGTAAAGTGAATCACAGAATGTCAGGGATTGGAAGGGATCTCAAAAGATCATCTAGTCCTATCCCCCTGCTGGAGCAGGAACACCTAGATGAAGCTACATAGGAATGTGTCCAGGTGGGTTTTGAATGTCTTCTACTATTTTGTGGAAGAGTTGTCTGAGTGACTGGTGCAGGGCACTTGTCTTCCTAGGATGGAGGCAGGACCATCTCCAGCTATAGGAAAATATTTGGCTACTGCTGAGGGTGCTGCTGAAACAACATTACAGGTATCACCTCTCTGCTTACCGTGCCACTGTCCTGGAAAGCTGAACTGCCTCTGTCAGGAATGGAAGCAATAATAAATTCTCATGGGACACACATACAATAACCCCTTTCTGTAGCACGCAAGGTTGTTCCCACTGCATTCTTGTTGCTGCAGCCATTAGAAATGAGAAGTCTGACTTGTCAGGGTCTTGCCTAGACACTCCCAGCTCTGCTTTTGCAGCTTTCTGTGCTGTTGTCTGGCTCCAGTCCCAGTCCTTGAACAGTGGGGCAGGAATATTTCAGTTTTGCCCCACATGTCTGAGCAGCCATTGGGCTGGATGTGTAGGGAGGAGGCATCAGTGAACTTCATCCCTTGGGCACCTGACACTTTTCTCTTTTGATTGACGTGCCTCTGAAGTGGGCTTGAGGAATGTTTGCACTTGAAACAAGTGAAGCAAATTCTAATTTGTCTGGAATGGGCCCTCCTGTTAAATGTTAAACTGACCTTTTGAAGAGAAATTTACTTGATAGTTCTAAATGAAGCCCCGCTTTAAGCTAAACCTGTCACTACAACATGATTAAATTCACTTAAATGTACATCAGTTGCACATATTATTAAAGGAAATTGAAATCAGACTAAATGGTAACCATAAATTTTTAAATGGGGGAAGAGGATGGAGATAGGGAAAAAAAAACACCACACATGATGTGAAGGTCAATGTATCTTACTCACCCGAAGATTAGATGGGCTGAATCGAGAATTTTATTCTGAAGGAATGAAATATCATTGACTATGTTTTTTGTATTTACAGTGTTCCAATTCTAATTTACTGGAGAAGGGAGATTCAGTGCACTTTTGGCAGGGGGTTGATCTGTGGAGACCTAGAAGAATTGGTCAGAGTTGTCTGGTCTTATTTCACCTGCTACTGGACCTTTAAGCAACAGATGGTCAGATTTCTGGCAGCCAGTTTGATAGATGGTGGAGGCATGTGTGTAGATAATGCTGAAAGTGGGTTTTTAGACATACCTGTGACATACTTGCTCCTCAGTTGAACTACACATTTAAAATCTTGCACCTATTCCTGCCTCCTTCCCTTCCCCACCATCCAGAATGACAGTTCCAGTGTTTGGCTATTGTGATAACTGTTCCTTAATGTGCCTGTTCTAATTGTGCCTTAATAAATCAAAACTAAATTGAAGACCTTCCACTTATGGCCATTTATCAGTGACTTTCCATCAAGCAGAAGGACAGGGCTTGGCAAGCATCTCTCAGACAGATGTCCAGGGACTTATGAAGGTTCTTTTTGAGGGTGTTATCTTTATGTAGCTGTATGACCTTTGTGATTCAAAGTGCAAATTTGAACCGTTTATAATTTATAACTCTTGTTCTACCAGACTTGGCTTCCATACAGGTGAGATAAGCATGACTTTTTCCAGCTGTTTTGGGACATGGAACGCTTGCATGTGGCACATAAAATACTCCATAAATACAGCCAGATAAGCTCTTTGGGTTAGCAGCTAAGTGGTCTGCATTGTCTATAGCCTGGAAGTGAAGATTGAGATCTCATCTGTTCAGCATATGATAGCTGTTTTGTTTCTCTCCCTCCCCCCCGCCACCCACTAATGCTGCCTCCCCTTCCTATGATAGGAATGTGAGTGGGCACATATAATATATTCCACCAGCTGTGCCCAGTGTAGTAGTATGCACATATTTCAGCCTGATTAAATCTATTGCACTAGTAGTTGCATGATTGTGTTAGCATACAGCACTGATATGCCTGAAAGTGATGGCCTCTGGAGGCACGCTGTTGCATTAGACGTAAATTTGGGGGTTTACACAGCTATTGTGCTCACGTGTGATATTTAGGGGTCAGTGATGCTGTATTCGCTGACTTATGAGCATGTGGGACAACACGCCTTTTTTTTAAAGGAATTGGTGGTGGCTGAGGATGGTAGGTCTCTTATGAAAAGGTAGAAGAACTTCTCAGGTACTTGTCTCATAACTTGTCTCAGGTACCTTTCTCATAATTTTAATTCCAAATAAGTTAAAAACACATGACTTGGTGGGAGTGAATCTTCTGGTCAAATTCAACATTTTTTAAAGACTCTTGAATATAAGTTGTGAGTAGTAGACCAATATGGCCCATCAGTAAGGATTTTAGTATCAAGCAATCTTTTCAAGATGTTTCAATCTGCAGTCTGTATTTTCTCACAGACTGAAAATATAATTAATACAAGATGTTTTTACAATGCAGGGCAAAATTGTAGTTTGATCTTGTGCAAGATGTATCTGATATGGAATTTACAGCCTAGCTTTAACTTCCTTTTGTCACTTAACAGTAACATAAAAGCAAGATCCCATTTTATCTGTAGCTGGCACTGACTTAAAGATGACTTTCAAAATCAAAGAACCAGAAGAACTGAACTCATTTCTAGACGATCAGCCTGCTGTTCCTCTATACACAAATGCTGGTGTATCCATTTGCTAATAGACTGTTTGAACACCTCACCTTCACCACATCTTGCTCTATTTTTAATACACAGCACATGCTCCTGACCATTTTTTCTGCAGAGTGATTGGGGGCATACATTCTCCTCAGGCCTAGGAAATGTTATTAATCTTCTGCTGTGTACTTTCATTTCATTTCCTGTAAAAATCCATCCTCTGCTACTGGAGATGACCTGAGGTTAGATGTCAAAGGAACAAATTATGTCACCTGCTCGATACCCTAAGAGTAGCTATAAATAGCAAGCTTTATAACCCACTGATCCTTGACAATACATAGTGATAAATATGCTTCTACCAACCAACAGGAAAAAATAAAGCTGTGTGATGGCTCAGGGTGACAGATATTATTTGAAACTCACACAAATGGTACAGCTGCATCATTCAAATAGTTTTAAAAAGAAAAGAAAAGTAACAATCCTTGTATTCGCCTGCTTTGGAGCTTGCTTTAGTAAATCTCGGGTACAGTAACCCAAGTAATCTACTAACACAACTTTTAAATCCAGCAACAGCAAATTCTTTCTTAGGTGATGTGGTAGAGTAACAGTCTAGCGAACAGCTTAGCCTGTTCACTCCTAGGACCCAGAGAACTGATCGAAGTCTTTTCAATGGAATGATTTTCTGCTAGGAAATGCAGCATCAGGTAGATATATCTTCTGCAATATTTTAAAAATGAAATCTTGACAGAAAATGTCAGAATGATTTGAAACTAAAAGTGTGTTTCATTTTGATCTTCACCTTGTTTCATTTGAGCTTTTTTTCATGTGGAGTGAAAACCAGACTGTAATATAAAATATTCAATTGAATGTATAATGATAATGCTGGCACTAGTGGCATGAAACACTCTGGAATTTTTAAACTTTTTGTTTAATCTTTTTTCCAGCTGTATTCTTATTCTATCCAGATTTTGAGTATCATGACAGTTTAAAACAGGGCAAAAAAAAAAGCATGGCCTGAAGGATGTGAATTCCATCATCCAACTAACTTTAACAGAAATTAATGCATGAGGCACATTTGTAACTGGTTTTAAAATGCTACTGGTCTTTGGGAGTTACTCCAGTATAACAAGCAAGAACCTTGGACAATGATTTTGATAATAATGTTTGAGCTGTCTGGATCTTTTAAGCTTTCTAGCTGTTGATTTGTACTGGCAGGATAGAACGAAGTTTGCATATTGTGTTGTAAATGCTTGGATGGTGCTAGCTTAGAAAACCTCTTCTGCAGGGTATGTACTAAAAACCTGCAACTTTTTTATGACACAGTGATGCTCCTTCTTGCTTTTAACTGGAGATAGGCTAAAGCAGTTTCCTGAATGTATAATGTGACTATGGATGCTAAGTAACATAGCTCTGCTGAGCTGGTACATCAAACCTTGTAACTGAGCTCAGCCTGCTGTGAGGATTGGGTTTTTTTTTGCCTGGCAACACCCTCCTTTTCAACAAAGCTGCAATGACCTCAGTGTTATGATGGGATGGGGAATGTAGGACATGTATGGTTGTCTCATTTCACTGATTAATGGAAAAGCTTCCTGTTGCTCTGCCCTCAAGCTACAAAATCCATTAACCACCCCTTGGGGTGCCTGAAATTTATTCTGGCCATTACCATCAATTAGAAAGTTAATAGCGTGATGATTACTGGGCTGCAGTCCTAGCTATTTGTGTGATTTACACCAGACTGGGATGGAAATGGGAAGATGCAACACTGGAAGAACCACTTTATAAGCAAGAATTTGGCATTAAGAGCACGGTGATGTCAGTATGCCCCATGTAAACATATGGCAAGAAGAATCATTAGTCATTTTCAATCCTTCTAATTCAAAAGCCATCTTTTAATTTAAATGTAAGGAAGAACAACTTCAATATGTCACAGATAAGCTGAGACTTTTTGTTGTTTTTGTTGATGACCATAAACCTTGAGTCAGGCTGGACCAGTGGAAATGGCTTCATTCTGAATTGCACTGTCACCTGGTAGATAATACTCTGATGAAAGAAGGGTGGAAATTGGCGTCCTAGCCTGCTTGTTCACTTTGATAAGAGAGTCAGGTGGACAGGGAGATCTTCCATACCAGTGCATTTCTACTTGTGGTCCACTGATCCCAAAAAATTATCTGAGGTAGCAAGGAGCAGGTCTGTTACCAGTAAGATTTAATTCCTTTAACTGCTTTCTTCTTTCTCTTTCATCAAAAATAATGCTGGCATGGCAAATGGAAAAAAATATTGAAAAATAGCACTACTGACTTAGGGAAGGAGAAAATGCTTGTAGTGCACATACAGTCAGATGCACAAGTGTAAATAATGTATCAACTTTTGGTATTTATTAATTAGGTCCCAAAAAATTAGTGTTCCTACTGGAGTTACAGATCCTTCTGACATGCATACCAGGCACTGTGGCACAAAATGGCTTATAGGAAGGACAGGAGAGATTGCACTGGTGTTTCAGCCAGAACACTGCTAGTGCCAACCTCTTGGGTCTTTCACTGAGAGGGTCAAGTGGAGGTCTTGCTTTGATGCCTGCCCTTTTGTTTCTTGCTGCACCTTTCACCTGCCATTGGGTTAGAACAGTTAAAGTGATTATGATTGCCAGTTTCCCTGCACTCTTCTTGACTTTTGCTGCTTCTGTCAGTGAGGGCTAGAGATGAGTCTTTCAGGCTGCAGGTGGAAGGGAGATTTGAAGGGGAGAGCTCTGGAGAGGCATCTTCTATGCCACTCAAGCAATGGAGATGAAAACACCAATTCCTTCTACTGTTAACATACCTTGCCCTCAGGGGCAACAGCCAGTAACAGGCTATTAAATTGTGACCTGTACCTACAGCTTGTGTGAGCAGATGGAGGTTTAGCCACATGGATGCTGATTCTGGCACACCCTTAACTACATATATGCAAAGAGGTGGATGGTCTCTAGATACAGAAGAGACAGAGAGACAGGCCTTCTTCTCTTAAGTTGCTAACTTGAGTTACTAACTCTCAACTAAAATAACAGTGAAGATAAGTTCTTCAGCCATTATTTTAAGGGGAAATAACTCAGTCTCCACCCCCTTTATTTCCTTTCTTTCTGATTTGGGTGAGATTTGAATAACTATCCAATGCAATATGTAAACTCTGGATTGGCTGAGAAAATATCAGCTGCTCCTACTACTCGTCACATCTTTAAATTATTTATAGCAATAATCATCTGAACTATATTAAGCCAAAAAATTGCAAGAAATTTGAATGTGTATATTTCTTTTCATTTAGTTTACGCCAAATAAAAGTTGATTAAAAAGAAAATGGAATTAATTTAACTGATTATGCAGAGAAATGTCTATTTCATAGTTTCATATTGTTTGGTTTTGTGTGGTTTTTTTTTTTTTTTTTTTGCTTCTTCTCATCCCCCAAGTAATTTTGATGGGTTCTGTAGATGGGAAACTACTTTGTGATGAGAAATTTTTTTCTGTAAGGGAAAAAGTACACATTTTGGTAAAGTCATATAAAAATTAATATCTTAATTTCTAGTAAAAACTCAAACTAGAAGCAAGACATTTTCAAAATGAAAGCTTAAATTGGTTTTAAAATGCACATTTAAACTATATTTAGTTTTGTATTTCTTCCTTTTGACATTGATATTAAGGCTCTTGCCAATCCTTTTTTACACACATGAAACTCCAGAAAACTTATGCTGTCAGGGTAGAGTGGAAAGTCTGTGGAGCCTGAGGGCACTTGCATTTGGCTCTGTCACAGACTTTCTTCAAATGTAGGATTAGTTATCTAGTCTTTCCCTCTGTTCCCCCCCACCTAGGAAGTGGGAACAGTGATACTTGCCAGCCTGCTGGGGCCTCATGAGAAAAAAGTCATCAGACATGTCTTCACTTAAGGAGTGAGACATGTGGGTCCCTGGAGTTTTGAAATCTCTTCCTTTTCTTTACCCTGGAGATGTCTTTAAAAGTTAATTTCAATCTGCCAGGGTGAATGTGAAGTGTGTTAATGCTGTGACATATGCAGTGCCAGTACAGACGTTTGAAGAAATGCTACCCAGCTCTTTGGCTTGTCACTATTATCAGGCCACTTAACTCTGCCCTCTTAAACCAAACTCTTATGAAGGCAAAAAAAACCTCTTGGGACTAGCTTCACCTTAGCTTAATCCCTGCTTAAAGCCAATGAGCTATAGCTAAAAATCAGCCAAGATGCATTAGTGAAGTGAGGAAGAGGAGGCCGGGGTAGGCATAAAGACACAGTATGGCTGGTCCCAAGCTGCAGAAAGGCCTGTGGCAGCAGCAATGTGTCAAGGACACTAATCGGTGCAGTGGTGAAAGGCCTGGGCTGCTCAATGAGATACAGGAGTTTTATTTAAAAATTCTGTGTCCTGCCTTAAAATGTTCATGGGGAAAAATTCCCCGTATTTTCTAATGTGACAACCTGTGTGCTGTGGGGACCAATAGCCATTCAGAGTGTGACCTCAGGAGAGAAAACTGTACAAACGAGAGCAAAGTCTCCGTCTTTGCTACGTGGAAACTGTGTCCAAGGACACAGGTTTCACTGTGTTTATATCTTGTAATTGGTTTTCAGTGTAGAGATGTAAAATTCCCCTCAAAATATGTCAGAGTCTATGAGCTAGGCAAACAGTTCCTATTAGAAATGGTAAAGGTCTTTGGGGAATTACTTATACAATGAGTTAGAAATACAGTCTTTGGTGAGAAGCATCCAGGTGAAGCAAGGTAATTTGTAAAGAGTAACTTTCTATGAAAATAAAGAATGGGAGAAAAACCAACCAAACAAAACTCCCTGCACACAACTCCCAGTTCCTCCTGAGAAAAGCTGAGATCAGACATTATCACTTTCTGGAAAAAATACCAGGGTTACACATGAAGGAGTTAAACCAAAACAGGCATCAGACGAAAAGTGACATCTATCAATGGCTTTTGAAAGGCTTAATAGGAAGAACATGTGAACTGAAGTGGTTAGCTGTTGAAGAAGACTTTGACATTACTAGCTTTTGTGAAACATGGTGGCATGGCAAAAATCAATGAGAAACTTTAGTACTTGGCTATAAAACCTTAAAGGAAAGAGTTTCAATCTAAGTGATGAGGGAATAGCACTTCAGCCTAGAAATATCCCCAGAAAGAAAAAAATGCAAAAGTCAACAACTATACAGCAGTTTACAAATAGGCTTAAAACATTGCACACAGGAATACAAATACTCCCTAGAATTACCAGCTCCAGTATTTTTCACATTCAGACATGAAAGATAATTTTTAATGTCCGAATTATTCCTCTATTCAAAAACTTGGTCAGTGAAAGCCTTTTGTAAGTGCAGCCTTTGACTTCACAGTTCTGCCTTCTGTGATCCGAAAGCTTTCTATCCAAAACATCTACTCATGTAGAGATTAATATGATAGCAACTGGCAAATTTTGTGCTCAACCAGCCAGTCCCTTTGGAGGCAAACCAGGTGGCATATGTTGTTATGCAGGAGGTTGGAACAGATGATCTAATAGTCATTGCTGTTTCCTACTTACAACACCTGACTGCTGCCAGGGGTGAATTCATGTGTAGAAGTGAAAAACAAGCTAGAGTCCATCTCTGCTCTGTTTCTGGTTTTGAGAGGCTGCCCTGCTTTGCTGCTCTCTAACAGCACTACAGATGCTTCTGGTCCTGCCTTCTAGGGCTGCTGAGACTCAGACAGCAGTTAGAGCAGCAAATTGAACAGAAGGGGGGTGAGGACATGATATATAGACCATCTTCTCATGGTGGAGGTGTGCTAAGCAGCAACATTAATATCTGAAAACAAGGCATAACTGGTGGAAAAGAAATATAAAATAAATAGTAAATGGTGCCAGTTAAAGTGGTTGCTTCTTAATGATGTCACATAACAAGGAACTTTATCTGTTAACATATGTGTTTTATGGGAAGAAATCTGCACTCTAGTAGACAAGAGACATTATGTTACACAGCTTGAAGTCTATATGTCACTTTTTTTTTTTTTTTTCTCATGGACTGTTCCAGAAAGATCTTGTTGCAAAAGAAACCTTGACCAAACAATCAACTGGTTGATTCTTCAAGTGTTCAGCAGCCTATGTAAAATAAGTACAGACAACCTTAAATTTGTAACGAAGGAGAATAAACAGCAACTTGCTATGGAATTTATTTAATCTGTATATTCAAACTGACAGTCCTCTGAATTTCAGTCTGCGCTTCTTGAGAAAGAAGAAAATTTCCATAGGGTTCATATTACTGGTTGATTCAGAATGCCCATTATAATTGTGAAATATTGGTAGGAATGGATTGAGATATATTCATGACAGTAGGTGGACTAATGGAATTCAGTGACTTTATTTAAAATGTGCAGGAGTTTATTATAATACTGTAATAGAAATGTCATTTACCCTGACGGGAGGAGAGCAAAAAGTCCTGTCAATGAATAATAATGAAGTTATTTAAATGTCAACTTTCTTGCAAATAGTTTGCAAAATATAAATTATTCTGTGTTTCTAGTTTTGTTCTAATTTATGACTCAGGGAAGTCAGAGCTTCAGTCCCACTGTTTTGGTATTTTTTTATGCTGTCAAATGAACTACTAATAATTAAAATGTTTGTCTTCTTGAGTGTTTGCAAAAATGATTCTGCTTTACTGAAAAAATAGGTAGTCTTATTCTAAACAGCTACTGGTAAAATTTGGCATGGATTTAATGGGAGCATGTACACAGTCTCTAAATTGATAGAATTCTTTTGTTCCATCGTTCTGTGTGTATCTATCACTATTTCTTTGTCTTAAAGCACTTCTAGGTACCCATCTGCTGTTGTGTAACATTTACCTTCCTGTTAAAATGAAGATCAATTGTAAAGTGGTGTAAGAGACAACAACTTGTACCAGGGCAGGTAGAAGGATGGGCTGTTGCCTGTTTTGAACATGATAATGACAGTAAGATCTAACAGTAGCTTCCTTGCCTGTGTATTAGTTCATCTCAAACAAACAAAAAAAAAAAAAAGTTTTTCTAAGCTTTCCAATGTTTCAGTTGCTTTTATGGATGGTGACAGAAGCACAGACTTCCTTCTGTATGTAACATTACCTGTAAATAAAGCTATGAATGCAAAATAATTGCCTAGAGATTTGAAGTGAGAAATGGCTGGCAATTCTAAGAGTATCATTTGCCATAGGCCTTTGACATCTGTTTACCTGTGCTGTGGCAGGGGTACTGTCTGCTTTTCTTTAACTATTTCAAAGCAAGATTTGTGTGTCGGATTTCCTTTACTCCTATCCCCATTTGAAATCACGGTCACTGGTATGAAGAAGAGCTGCATTACTTCATTAATATATATTTTTCCTAACTCATCAAATCAGCTTTAGTCTTTAAATGCCTCTATTTGCCCAAACTTCACAAAGGATAGGCTTTGATTTTTAGGCAGACTTCAACAAAAATAATAATTTTTGAGAAAACTGCGTGTTGAGGTGAACAGGGTAACCAAAGTGAACCAGCAGACCTTGACAGGACTGTGTTCAGTATCCTGCTCTGGCTTCGTTCATCTGAATGCTGGAACATCTCTGACATATTCAGTACCAGAAATAACCATAACAGTACCCTCCTTCTCAGTCCACTGAGGAAATAGCTCAGTCAGTTTATATGTGCTCCTGAGACAGATGACCTTATAAAAGGGAAAGATCAATCAGATGAGAATTTGACATTAATGTTTTAACCAACAAAGGTCATATATGTGCACAGGGTGCCTGTGTTTATTGGCAGGAGGATGGGAGAGGAAGAAAAAAGCTATGGTTGTAGACCACAGGTCAGCGTTATACACCAGAACAGATATCTGCAAATGCTTTGACAAAATTCCTGAATAGAAAGACTCAGCTTTAAGGCAAATACACATTTTAGTGCAATTCATCTCAATGGGTGAAAACCCAAGCTGCTGCCTTCTTGTTTTATTCATGTACTGACTGCAAAATCTGAAATTCCAGAAGCTGTGATGCAAATGTAGATATGGAACGTGATCCAGAAATGAATACCCTCCACACCGAGAGGGGAAAAAAAAAAAAAGTAGACATTAAGTGTCTTAAATTCCTTTGTGAATGTAGCCATTGTTTCCCAGATAGGAGAGAACCTGGAAATAACAGGTGCCTAGGGTTTTGTTTAGAATGACTAATTTTGGAGTGATTAGCAGAAGGGAAAATTCACATTACTGTTTGCAAGTGAAGTTCTGTGTGAACCCATTAGCACATTTTAAAGACAAGACATGGATTTATTATTTGCAAAATAATGTTATACTTTTAAATACCTCTGTTACCCAGATACATGTCACTTTTCTGTAATTTGCGGATACCAACTGTACTGATTTGGCTGATTATCTAAATTCTCTGGATATTAGGATATACTTCAGGCAAGCATGAGCTGCATAATGAACAAAACCGCTGCTGATAATTGATCTTGGTTCCAGTTGCATATTAGGAGTAGATGTTTACAGGGACTCTGCACAGTCTGTTTTGTTCACTCCTTTTGTTTTTTCCTCCAGACATGTAGTCAGTGTCTCTACAGGCAACCCTCATATCAGCAGTGTATGGTTTTCACTACTTAATGGTGGCTCTTAGAGCAAGAACAATGCACATCTGTCCATATTCCCTGCCAGTCCCTGTGAAAAATCCATATAAATTGTAGGTGTAATGCTCATGTATATAGGTTTTCAAAAGGACATCTATGTTATTGCAGAAAACTGAACTCCAGTTTCACTGAACAATCATCTGGAGCAGTTACTTTGAAGTATGCTGAGAAAATACTCTTAACAAAATTAGTCTAAGCTTGGAATATACAATGAATTGGTAACTTTAGTCTCTTGCTGTCTGGTATTTGGCTTTTCTGACGATCATTATCATCGTCAATATGCAGAATTTAGCATTTCTTATTGTACATGTTTATTTTCAAATGCTTTAGGAAGATGTAGGTTTAATTTTTCCTGATCTAATTTAAATGCAAATTATAAGCACTCACATGATGCTGTGTGTATATAATTAAGTATCATTATATACTACATGAATCATTCAAAAAGCTCTAGAGAGCCATTCCACTACATAAAGCATGACTTATATTGAAAAACGGCCAAGTGACTTGTGGTTTTGTGATTAAGTGTTTGTACTTATGAAATCTCTCTTTGAATTGTAGGTCAACAGATTATGGGACAACATATGAGAAACTGAATGATAAAATTGGCCTGAAGACTATTTTGAGCTACTTGTATGTTTGTCCAACAAACAAACGTAAGGTAGGTGATAATGTGGTTGGTTCATTTTGACTTTATGATGCAATTTCTGTCCTAATGATTTCTCCCACTTTCCTCAATATCTGTTACTACTTAAATGACCAGAAATTCACTGTTTCCCTTCCCTTGAAAAAATACATAGCTTTACCAAAATATAAGCCAGTTTGTACCACCTATACTAACTACCAGTGTGCTTCAGGGAATATATATTAGCAAAAGATGGCTATTAAATGAATGGGCATAATAGGTATCTTGCATGTAATTGTTTGCTTACCTTCTGCATGGTAATGGTTTTGTTATCTGAAAGTGAAAGAGACTCATTAAAACTGCAGAAATGCATCTACAATGACCAGATTGTATGTAAAACTGTCTTTTAAGTGCTCCCAATAGTGAACTGAACAGGGTTTGACAAATTCCTACAGAGAACATGCCTTCTGAAGCCTAGAAGGTTTTAATCATGCAAGGACCCTACTGACCAACAATCTACTAAAAATTTATAACTCTGACATATTCATAAAAAGAATCTGATATCATCTTTGAGATACATTTTTTGACAATTTTTTTTTTTAATTTGGAGTTATACAATAGGAAGTGATGAAGCATAGTTTTTAACGATGAGGAAGACTTGTATTCTTATTTATGTTAGTGTATGGATATGCTAGCAAACAATATCATACTTAAATGCTTTCCTTCATATGTTGCCTAAGAAAAGGGTTTAACTCTCATATTTGGTGATGATCAGTTATTGCCACTGGTGTTTTGGTGTGGAAGCTAAGAAATAGTTTAAATCACCCTGAAGTTACTAGCAATTTTATTTCAGATTTCCTCATGTGTTGTTCTAGAAAAAATAATAAACAAAACATAAGTAAATAGACAGCAATGGTGACGCCATTGTCCTCTCGAGTTATGAGGTCACAGTATGCATGCAGTGGGTGGAAGACCCAACTCCAGCTCTTTACTCTACCAGAGGGAACATGAACCTGGCTAGAGTAAGTTTTCTCTCTTTTTGCCTTCTGTCTCAGTGGAAAGTTCAAGTTACTCCAGGCAAAACTGTTTTGCATCATCAGAAGATGCTAATGAAGGCTCACCTCTAAAGGAGGCTGTGTGTATTTGGGCAGCTGAGGTCACTTATGATGCTCTTTAAATTTTACTGAATCTTCTATATATTAAGAGAGGTTGTGAAGGGAAGATGGAGCTGTTCTAACTGGAGAGAACAATACTTAGCTTTATTCTCTTATAGTTCATGTTTAACTCTTTGTTCAAAAGAAGGAGATGCTTCTAGGCATGAGACATTTGACCTGCTAAGAAATTGACCCTGATATCACCTTCTTCTCTTGAATTGATGTAGGTGGAAGTCTGTACCACCACCTGAGGTGCAGACACAAGACAGGGTACACTTGATCTTACCCTCTACTTCCCCACCTCACTCACCCTGGGAATAATTCATCATACAACTGACGTTGCTATGATTGTACAAGATTAGGAAAAAAAAAAAAGGAAAAAAGCATAAGGGTGGAGAAATAAATGACCTTAATTAAAACAAACAAGAAGATGTGTGGGTTCAGATCTCCTGATGGAAGTTGGGACTGGGATTAAATGGTCCCAAGTTTGTGATGAAATGTCATCTCATTGCACTGGCCCCTGATGAAGAAATGAAGCTTTTTACTAAAAGCCAAAGAATGAAATTATCAGATCACTTAAATATCCCTTGGGTTTGAGGTTTAAAAGGTTTGTCTCCTGGCTCAGAAACTGTAGTGTGTGGTGTATATTATGCATATAATATATATATGTATATAATCATGCCTGATGTTTGTTGGAGAGTAATAATACTCTTCTCTAGAACTAAGAAGGTTTTTATCTGGGCAAAATCTACATGAACTCTTAGCTATTGTGGTGCAGAGAAACCTAAGAAGATACTAAGGGATTTGCAAACATGTTAAGCCAACTTAAGTGCAGACTGGCTCTAAAAAAACTTCACCACCTCTGGCTGCACCTTCCCACTCCCTCCCTTGAACTGCCACCCTTGTTTGTTTAGCCATCTGGTGATCTGGATCAAGGACTAATCTACCTGAAAACTAATCCCTCTCCAGCTCAAAAAAAAAAAAACACCAACCCAAAACAACAACAAAAAACACAGGTGAAAGGAAAAAGCTTTCAGGTCAAGAGGTGGAACTGCCTGTTCTGGCATTAGACTGCACTGAAGTTGGCCTATAATCAATATGGGACAGTGCCAGAGGAAAACTGCAACTCCTGTGATGAAAAGACCTATGTAAAGGTCTAAGATTGGATTTTTCAAAACTTATTTCAGTAGCAGCAGCATTAGGCCTTTAGGGAGAACTTTCGGAGGTCCTGCTTATGCTGTTTATTTGTGTGGAACATCAGGTCATTCCTCCAATAAATGTTTGACTCTAAGCACCTAGGTAGTCCCCCATGATTGAAAGCGTGGGGAAGAGATCGTAGAGTTGTATTATACTTCCACACTAAAAATACTTTATCAGTGAAAGCAAAAATACTGAAACTCATGATATTTATCATACTTGCTGTGGAATGGAAAGCAGAAAGAAATGTATTTACACATTTTACCACCAAAAATATTTTTCACAAAAACCTATGGATTCTGAGACCAATTTTCTCCCCCCCACCTCTGAATTTCTGATAATACTGTGAGAAACTCTGGTTACCCTGAAAGTTGCATCTTGTTTCACTGATGTGGGTTGGGTGAGTAGATGCAGACTTTTTTTTTTTTTTTTGGATGCACAACTCAACTACTGTAAAATGGATGGATTTTGTAACACTGATACTGTTTGTGTTAAGGGTTTATACACTGTTGCAGTTAACACTGGGCAAATGCTATAATGTTTTCTCAAAATATATATCTGGTAAGTGCTTTTTCTGACTGCACCTGTAGCCTTTGATATTATTTGTTCAGCAAGGCATTCCTCAGCAGAGAGAAAAGGCTTCTTCAGTAGTGGAAAAGAAATGAAGCATTTTTTTTTTGTCTGGAAGCTATCGGAGAAGAGACCTTGCTATAATACAACACTAATTCATTGGTGGGGCCAACATGTCCTTAACTTACTGAAGCTGCCTTCTTATGAAAAAAAAATCCTTTTAGCACATGCTTAACTTTTAGGAATAATCCCACTGAAACAGACTGTAGATGTTGAACTTTACTGACTCAATACTGATTGCTTCTAATGAAAAAAAATAAGTGTCTCCTGTGCGTAGTCTCGTCTGTTCCTTGCAAAGCAGAGCAGTTGGAACGATGAACTGTAGAATGCATGTAATTGGATTTATTCAAATAATTAATAGATTTGTTTATGATTTTCTGATGATTTTCACATTCTGGAAAAGAACAAACAGTAACGTGTTGAATAAGTTGTTTTAATTTATTTGCTCTTTTCCATCTAGAAAAATGTGTCTATAAATACATGAGATTTTCAGAGCTTCCCACAGTCTGTGAAGGCCAATTTCTTTCAAGAAGCTTCTGACTTCCAGTTCTTGTCTCTTTATTGAGCAAAATTAAATCCTTTAACTAGGCATTGCAGGCAATGTCATATTACAAGAGGGTGCTTTGAAAATAGAAATGAGAACAAAATAAACCATTATTTACAGTTTAAACTGAAGACCTAATGACCTATTGCTGTTGCTCAATATTTTTCTGAATTACAGTATTTTCTTAAGTAAACCGTGGAAAACAGTGAGTAACATACTGATGTAGAAGCTCTGGTGGAAAACTTTGTTTTCTATATTCTTTCTTTTCACTGAATTACTGTACTACGCGGTTGTATGACTGATGACATGGATTGGTGGAGATGGGAATTGTAACACATGCATCTTTCCCAAGACACAAAGCATGTTTGAGTATTTGTCAACAAGTCTCCAGAAGAGAGAGAATCCCTGATGTGCAGTAATTCCCTAGGCTTAGGTATGTCAACATTGGTTTATTTGTTAGGGCCGTAGAGCCTCTTGTGAGGGGAAATAAAATTATTTAGATGTTTCTACATGAGGAAATAGTGTTTGGAAATAGTGCACTGGTGGGTTAAAAAATAAACTGAAATAAACTAAAAATTCAAGTAATTGTCTTGGAGATCTATTTTCACAGAAGTTTGTCATTCACCTTCCTAGAAATTCACGTGCACTGTTTTATGGTCTTTTCTTACAAAATCCTTTCAGGTAGTTGCTTTTAAGCATTGCATGGAAAATTATAGACCTGTGCAAATTAAAAGTGCCTGAGGAGTGGCCGGGACTCTGCAATTGCCTTACCTATAGGTTTTATTTTCAAAAAGTGTTGCTACTAATGCAGACATTGTATCCATGTAAGCAGACACTGTGTTCTTTGCAAAGAACCAGTTTGTGCAGCCCATTTGTTCCTTGTACTTTCAAACCCCTTGTATCCATGTGTCTCCAGTTAATTAATAAAATGCTGGGTGATAGTATCTGATAGCAACTTTGTTTTAGCAGAACTAGTGCACCAGATATTTCCTGTAGATTTGAATTTTTGTGTTATTTTTTGTTTTGTTGTCTCTCCCACTTCCTTTCTGCAGACCTCCCTTGAATTTTCCCTTTATTCCTCCAACTGTTCAGATTTTAATTGCTTTGTGGTACAGTGTCCTCTTTTCTCTCTAAAGATGAATGGATTACAGACGCCTTCCTCTTCTTTTATATTTAGTGATCGCTATTTGCACCTTTATCACAGTGTGTTAAACACTGCCCTGTTGTGCGTGTAGCTCCAAGATAACAGATATTTATTGTAAATATAATTGCATGAGTTTCAGTGCTGGCTAGATCCCCAACTACTTCAAATTCATGTCTATTAATGAGTTTTAAATGAAAGGAATGGTGGCCCAGCCTTCTGTTCTTCCTAGCATCAGGGGGTGGGGATGGAGAGAATAGCTGGCAAATGTTGCTTCAGTCAAGACAGGAGATTTATCCTTATTAGCTGAGATAGGAATGATTGAGTGCTACTTTGTATCCTGTGGTATTAGATGAGTTCATTTGCTTCAGGGAGCTTTCTGGTCTTGGAAAGTAAACTGCCTAGCTGTGTAAAGGCAAGACCCAGACCTGTGTGCTTTGCACTCACTTGAAAGTTGGAGAAAACAACTGTAGAAATGAACAGTTCCACCAGATGTTGTTTCTATAGAAGCTGCTACCCTCAGTTGCTGAAATCAGATTGGGGACACTTCTAAAAATCTTCTCTCTGACTTGTCTCACCATAGCAGCTTGCAGAAGTCTGATGTGATGGCAGGACTTGATTTTTTTTTTCTTTTCACTCAGTGAAAAACAGTTATTTCCAGTGTTGTCCTCCTTGTAGGCCTCTATAAATCCTAGTACCAAGACTATCAGTTTATATTGCAGAGGTTAGAGCTCAGTAGAGCTCTGAGCACACCTCACTGTACACTGAGCCAGATCCTGTGACTGCCAAGGGATGGCATCCTTAGCAAATTAGGCACAGTGAGAGACTCAGGGTCTACGGTCAATTGGTCATGCCACTAGCCCAAGTGCTATTGCAGTCCACTCTTGCAGAGATAAAATCAATTATTCCATTGCTCTCCTCTTTTCATTTGGAAGGAAAGGTCCTTGTTAGCTGCAGGCTGCGAGTGCAACCTTCAAAGAGACAGTCATAAGAGACCAAAAAGAAATTGTCTCACAGATGTGAATGGTGGTGTTTTGTTTTTAATGACATGGTGCACAGGAAATTTCAAGGAGATGCTTAATATAAGTCTTTTCTTATCTTTTGGAAGGGAGGGACCACCTTGTATTAAAGTCTTTGGCAGATTGAAATATAAACTTCATCAAATGAAACTTCTGGATTAAACCCTGTGTAGCATAGGAAGGGTATATGAAGAATCACCCAGATTTGTTTTAAATGTCTCCTATGCTATGACCACAGATAGTAATTCTTCATAGCCTCACCTTTTCTTGGGAGAGGATATTTTGCAGGGAGGGAGACAAGAGGATGTTGGGTGGGATTCATCAGCTGGTTTTGTTGATCTAATAGGCAGTTTGGGATAAATTGCACTACATGTGTCTTTTCTCCAATGGTCTTCCAGTGAGAGAACATACGGGTTCTTGTATCTTTTCTCTAAATACAGAAGTCTAAATAGTTTTTAGCAGTTTTGGCTTAAGATTTCACAACCTGATTAGAAGAGAGTTGAAATCCCAAACCCACAAGAGTCAGAATTATTATCTTGAACTGCAGGGGTGGTTCAGTGGATGTCTGGTAACACTATACACATGCCAACAGTTCACTACCCACAGGAAGAGACATGTCTTACCCTTTGAATTAAAAAATCTTCAGTTTTTTGCAGTTCAGGAATAATGATTCAATTGAGTATGTCTACTGCTATATACAAGCCACTATTGGTGGTGACTGGAAAGTCTTATATCATTATGATAATACATATATTAAAGTTTTCACTTCTGCTTGTATTGTCTTTAGATTCAAGACTGATGCCTCTACCTGTGCACCATATATAATATATAATTGGGCAAATACTTGATTTCTATTTCAGAAGACTGTCTATTCTGCCCTCCATCCCATATGAAAACAAAGATAAAGCCAAATTGTTGTTGTTGTTGTTGTTATTATTATTATTATTATTATCATTATTTCAGAAAGGTAGATTGTTCCTCATATCTTTTGGATATGATCTAACACAGCTGCAGTCTGGCAGAGTTTCACTGGAGAGTCAATGAAGACCTGTAAATGGCAGTGACTAAAGAGCTGATGCTGTATTATTAGTTTTTACTATTGAGTTCATGGGAAACCAATAATTAACAAGTATTTGGTCCATATTAACAAAGTGAAAGGAGAGTCTCATCTTTCAAAGTGAATATTTTGACTTTTGAAGTGTCTGGCAGCATTCACTACCAAACTTTGTGATTCATGGCTATAGTATATGACAGCTCTCACAATAGCCATTACACACAAAGCCCTTGCCATTATTCTACATCCATATCTCTCCTTGGATATGAAGTGAAATCAAAGCCCATTTATTCTACTGCTGCTCTTGTAAACCTATCAAAAATAGTGGCAGTTTTGACATTTTCCCACTAAAACTAGTACTACAGCATGCTACTGTATCTCACAGAAGTCTCCAAAGGCACACGGAGTGTTGAAACTAATGATAGGGAAGTATGAGCCATGGAATTCATCTTTAGCACTAAGATCCACACAGACCAAGGAGGGTTTTAAAGGGGTTATTCCCATTCTGACTCTCACCCCTGTTTTCTACAAACTGGACAGTTAAAATTTATGCAAGATAGTCTCTTGTTGAACATCCTTGAATTCTTTTATTCCTTTTTAATTCCTCGGCAATTTACCAGGTATTATGGAACAAATTGTATTCCTTTTGGCAAGGGAGGGTATATGCCAGGAGCTTAGAGAGTAGAGGAATGATATGTTGTTAGTTGCACGCCAAATACAGGCAGCTGGGATTGATGGTAGTGCAAGAATGTGTCTAACTACAGAACAGACCTGTCTTATTGTCAGACTTGTAGCTCCATCAATTTTTCTAAGTAAGACAGGCTGTTTAAACCAGGAAAAAAGCCAGTTGCCATAATATTGTGTTTTGGTTTTTATTTCTATGAAAAACTAGCCTCAAGCAAAGGAAAATTGGTTTGTTCACTGTCCCATAAAGTTGGATTAAAAGTATGTACAGTAAGGTTGTTTTCACTTACCTTCTGGATTTTTGAGCCATTAAAGAGACATACCTAAATCTCACTTTTATATCATTTCACTGCTCTGTTGTGGTAGGAACACACTTCTTCGGTCATAAAATGTGGAAATTGTCTTGTTAATGTATAACTTCAGAAGTTGACCTTAAAGGGAAGAATAGCATGGTACTGTGGTGTAACCATATGATGGTTTGTTGAATAACATAAAAATAACAAATGTGTGAGTATTGACCACAGGAGCTTTTAACTCAACCGTCCCTTGCCAGGGCTGCAACAGAGTCATATGCGGTATCTGTTAATTAGCAGACAGTGTAATATCTAGTGCATGTCTACCAGCAGATTGCAATTGCTCAGCCCTTCTGTTGTCTAGATATGTTATTATGAAGAAATGAATGACTGAATGACAGGGTACTTGAGTATTGTGCCTTCTATCTAGTTGTACTTGGGGTACAAGGGGAACAAAGTGAAGAAAACAAAAAAACCATTCTTGATTACAAAACTTCTGATTGGTAAATGCAGAGAGAGGGGAGTGACTGCAAAGATTAATGCATGTAATTAGAAAGTTGTCTGCTGCTAAGAAAATGTGGAATTTGACTTATATGCAGACATAATGAGAATTAGAGACTAACAAGTGGTGAGTCGTCATATAAAGAGTAAAAGGTCATAGTGGAAGAAGCTAAGCCTTTTGGAGAAAATGGGAATAATTCAGTGTATGATATGGGAGAAGATATTGCAACAACTCTAAATGAGCTTTTTCCTTTTAGTGCTACAAAGTGAAAAGGTTAAGTTTCTTGTTGCAGGGGCAGAGATTTCCCAGAGCCAGAAAAGGAAAAAAAGCCTTGAGTCAAAGGTAAACAGAGAATTCAAGGGTCAAAACTTACTGAAAATAAGGCACTGTAATCCATATTTTTGTTTCTTGAGTCTTTTCCCTATCTCTCTACCTTTCTCATTACTAGCAAAAAAGGAATTAAAACATTTAGGAAGGGCATATAACTTGGGAGCAAGGAAAATACAGTACCTACTACAGCTTGGAGAATAATGTCATATGGAAGCTGGGGGTAGGAACACACAGAATTATCCTTTGGTTTACCGTGATTTGGCTTTCAGATGGGTACAGGTCTCCCACAAATTTTCACAAACCCAGGTTTTCTGTAGAGAAGTTTCTTCTACCATATTCAGAAATACTGAAATGTGGTCAATGATTGTTTAAAGGTAGAAATTTTTGTTTAGGAGTAAGTGACTGCAAAGGAGAGAAAGCTGTTGAGGAAGGGTAGTGGCAATAATGACAATAATTTGAGACGGTGCTGAGGGTGGTGCAGAGAGACCGACATTGATTAGACCAAATTAGGTTCATGAAGAACTATCTCACCATCTATTCTGATACTATGGATCAGGCTCTAACCCACTGTTTTTCAAGCCTTTTTTCATCAACAGGGAAGGGTAATCAGACCATGGTGAACATTCAGGACACGCTCATACCTTCACAATTTTTTTGTGTACATTTGCTAAGAAGGACGTGAGGATTTGAGAGAAAAACTTGGTAGTAAATTTTGAGTGTGGCCGACTGTTTCCATAAATTTGGGAGACACAACATTGTTTTGTTGCTTTTTCTTAACCTGCCAGTGCATTTAAACAATTGGAGGTGGCAGAATTAGGTCAAAAGATAAATTTAAATTAACACCTTATTTGATAAGAAAGAATCAAATTTTAAAAGTGATCTATTACATATTTAACATAATGAATAATGTTTTTTGCTATTTAGAGAAAGAAAATTTTCATATTTATTGAAAGTGTTTATTCCTCTTTCCTCCCCACCTCCACTGGCTTCTTCTGCTCAGGTCATCCAGCAATGTTTTGGAGGTGAAAAACTAATTTTGTTTTAAATGTTTCCACATTTAATTCTGAATAGATTTACAAAGATGAATCCTACTGAAAACAACGGATCTTAAAAATTATACTGAAACTAACTTCTTAGTCACTTTGCTGGTTCTTTCTTTGTTAAAAGACTGCCCTTAACAGTTTAAATACAGTAAATGCTGAATTCTCCTTTGCACATTTGTATTTAGATCTCTGCATGTCTCTGTGTATGCATAATACCTCTTAGCAGTCTCCAATCCCATATACCTAATTCCTTCATCAGAGGAAATAAGGATAATTAGAAGGGAATTCAGTGGATAATAAAGGCAATGGAAAAAAAGAGGGGAGAATGATACTAGAAGTTGAAGTATTTTTGGATGGCTGAACAATGGGGATGTAGCAAGAACTTTCAGACATTAGTCCCTTGGGAGATCAAAAAACAAACAACCAAGCAAACAAACAAACAAAACCCCCACAGTTCTTTGTTTTAAGGCTTCTCTGCACAGCAAATTGCACAAAGTTTGAACATTATTTTGATGTGTTTCTCTTTTTTTTCAGCCGGAATATGTTTTGGAGCATGGAAGGATTTAGCTGTGAGCATGTGGTGTGGATACTGGGTTCTGTTTTGCTCATAGATTCAACATTTGCTGTGAGCTGCACTCTTGAGCATGTTGTCTACTCTGGATGTAGCTTCACAGTCAAGAAAATCCACTAGAAGTAGTTCCTTAATAACAGGCAGAGCAATGGGTTTACAGCTGTTTCTGGACACTATGCAGGACTGAGAATTTGATATTGTATTACTGAGACTAATCCTTCTGCATCAAGCCTAAATCTCTTCTGTCCTATTTATAAGCTAAGAACTTTGGATGTGGAGATTTTTTTTCTCTGTGTTTGAACAGCATCTGTTTCTTTGGGTTCTAGTGCACAACTTCTCTCCTGATTATTACTATTACTAGTGGTAAATAGTGAATGTGATAGCATAGCAAACCTGAAGGACATCAGTCTCTGCTTAGCCCCTTCACTTAAGAAATGCAAACACATCCATATGCCCTCCCTAATGTAATGTTCAGCTCCCACAAAATAAAGAACAAATGCAGGTGAACCAAAGGCAGACAGACAGTATCAACTGAGGAAGAAAGTATAACAGTTTCTCTACCTACATCTTGAGACCCTTGTTCACTGATGGATTGTGTGTTAATAGGTACTTGAGAAGAAATATTGTCAGTCCTAGTTTGTGAATGAGATCAGTTGTATGTTTTGATAAGGTCAGATATTCAGCTGCAAAGACAGGAAGTGAACACAGGATTTTGATTGAAAACCTAGCCACAAAATAATATTTTCTCCTAATGCTTGGCATTCTGGAAGATCTGGTCTCTTTTTATACCATACCTTTCTGGGAGGGAATCCCAAACTGCATCCCTCGTATAAGTTTGTAGCTTTTATTTGTATTGCCAAAAAAAAAAAAAGGTAGTAAATATTTAAATATTTTCACCCCGCACAAAGAAAAAGGCAGAAATGAAAGAAGGAAACATCACTCAATGTCTTCTTGGAAGAGCAGCATGAGGCCATTGCAGAGGGAGAGAGGAAGCTTGGGGCAGTCATCCAGTGCAGCAGTGCGCAGAGTTCACAGACCGTCTAGTGCTCCAAACCCCTGTATGTCTGACATCAGCAAGCACTACAACATTCCTTTTTAAAATCTCAAAAATGAATGAATTTCTCCCACACCTTTTACAATGTGTCTGGCATTTTGAACCTTGGAGCTGAGAGCTATCTTCCAAGTCGTGTCCTTTGTTAAAGTGTTTCACTATTCTCTTTTCAGAATACATCTACCAGCAAAACTCTTCTGCATGTTCCGGGATGCCAAACCTTTCCATTTGCTACTGTTTCAAGTGTGTTACTGACATTTACAGGCTCCCACAAGAGCATTCAGTCAATTACCACCGAAGACTCCCATTGTTCCAAGGAGACTGACCTTTCCCCTTGGGCACCAATTAAAATCTATTACTTTTATTCCCATAGTGCTTGCTGTAATTGGAGCTCTGGCTCTTTGCCAGGTAGAACTTGTTGGGTTTTTATCTCCTTTTCTTTATTACTGAAATTTTGCTAAAGATAGCAAGAGTGAAAGTTCCAAAATATATGTATATACTCTGGGGACAACAACGTCGTTTTAATGAAACTTTTATATTAGTCTCTCTTTCTTTCTTTCTTTTTTTTTTTTTTTTTGATCAGGAGCATGAGAAAAATCCAAGTGAAAGAACAGACGTTTCACGTGATGGCATGACTGGCTTGCTTCCTCTTTTAGTTTTCTTCCTTCAGCTAATGTGCTCCAGTTATTCCACAGGAGAGATTTGCCAGCAACTGAAGGACAAACATGCTGTGGGCCTTGTTAGTACCCAACTACTGTGCTCTGAAAGTTGAGGAGAGAAATGCAGAGGACCATGCACCTGTTAAGTGTTCTGAGCCTCAAGGCTTGTCCTTTCTTGTACTACAAACTGCTAGAAACCAAGACTGTTAATGCTGCATTACTGGTAGCAAAGCTGCATATTGCAGCTAAAATTCTTGCTGTAAAATTATGCTTTCATATTTATTAAGTCTTTCCACCAACACATGGCTCCTTTCAGTTGGAATTTATGAGGGTAGAAGTATGGAGAACTTTTCCTGTATTACAAATGTCTGTCTGCACAGCCAGTAAGACATCACATCTGTCAGAGTATGATTTTTGTGAAAAATCAGGATTTTGAAAAATGTGTACATGTATCTGCTTGTTATTGGCGCTTCTTGTTTGAAATCTTTGAGACTATATGAAAGGTTTGTGTGTTCAAGCTATTGCCAAATCTCAACACTTCTTAAGTAAAAAAGTGGTAAGTTATATTGGCATTTACCACAGAAGGCAATTCAGTTTTAAGATCAGCATAGTATGGATGGTTGATTATAAAACAGATGTTGATAAGTTGGCCAGAGGTTTCTAAATCATTATGATAACAAAGAATTCAGAAAAATCTAGTGTTTATAAGTTTGCACAAGCCTAATTGCAAGGGGATTTGACTTGTTTAGAAAATAGCCATGTTGTATATAAGCCAGCGTAATACCTGCCAAAATATCCCTGATAGCTATAGAGCAACTTGTGGTTCCTTTTGCTTCTTGGTTTTGGTATAAGGCAGTATGTTTTTGCTGCTTATGCACTTGTTTTGCCTAACTCTTCTAATATTCTAATAACTTAATGCGCCATATTTTGACATTTTTGTGCAGAATGATTTCCACGCCTTTGTGTCCAAGTTAAATAATCAAGACCTTCATTTACCACCTGGCACCAAATAACTTTGTGCTTGGTGTCTTACGTAAGTCACAGGTAGTTCTAGGAATGAGCATGGGTAAGACAAATAATTCATTTTTGATTCACCTACAAAATTCTGTGTGGCACCTTGAATAACTAGGATTATGAACAATTATTTTCCTGTGCTCATATTCTTCCTTTAGTAGAATTTGATGAAACATTAAATTTCCTTCCTCACAGTGACTTGAAAGTGTCCTTTTCCCCCCCACACTAAATGGGATTGAAATGAATCAAACTTGCAGACTGCCACTGAGTAGCTTCACTGTTGAGAAGGAACACAAGATAGGCCTTTCTTCTGTGGTCCAAGGTCCTAGGAAAGAGCTGCTTGTGCATTTTGGTTTCACATGTACCTGCTATCTTAAGATTTCCATCTCTCTGCAGATTCAAAGAATCATTCTTCCCTACCATCTTCCCTGGAACAAGGCTACCAATAACTGGAAGTACTGACAGTCCTTTATACTACTCTACTTTTAATACTCTTTCTGCTTGTTTTGCCAGTTCCAGAAGATTATTTTAGATGTGAATCAGGCTCAAGATTATTTTTCCAGGTTTATTAGATATAAAAATGAAAACTTTCTAAACTGGTGGATGAATTAACTGCAGGAAGAGATTTGTCAAGCCCTGCTACATACTGTTTCATATATTATGGGGAAAATAAAAAATATCAAAAAGTGAAAATAAAGTCTTTTATAGAAGGGTTTGAGATTTCCCCAGGGACAAACTAAAACACCTTCCTATTTCCTTTCTCTCCTATTCCACCCCCCAGCTATTGGAAAAGGTAGGTAAAAGATTATGACTTAGGAGGCAACCCCCCAGGGATGAATGAAAACTTTCTATCATCCGAAGCCAGCAGGAAGCCACTAGGTTTGCATGATAAAGAGGCAGTTCATCATCTGTGCCTTTATGTGCTTTAACATCACAAATCCAAAGCAACAGCAGTTAATTATTAAGTCTTTTTATATGGAAGATAAAAGCAACCTTGATTCATTATTGCCAACATAAAGAAGAACTGAAATATTGAGGCTTCCCTGAGAAGTCTAAGAGGTAGAACTCACCTCAGCCTTTTTGCTTGCTAAAAGTTTCCTTCACAGCTAAAGAGAACCATTAAAGAGGATGGTGGAGGAAAAAAAGAGGTCCAAGAACCTCTTTCTAATGAAAAATAATAGAACAAAATATGTCATAGGCTTTATGGGGTCGAGTAGCACCTGACCTGAGATTGTTGGTGTCTAAAAAATGTTTTACTTTGGTCTGAAGCTAGTAATCCCATTTTTGTTACAGAAGCAGTGTCTTCCCCTTCTGTAAGCCTTTTGAGCTGGGTTAGTCTGAGTTTGGAGTTTTGCTTAACTTCCACATAATTTTCTTCAATGCCAAGCTATCACTCTGTCAGCTGGGAAAAGCCAGTGTGTAACAATTCTCCAGAAAAAATTGCCTTACTCTGAGAGATCTCCCACCCCTTGTCTTCACACTGCAGGCTCTGACAGGAGGTGTCACTGGCTGCATGGCAAGGGAGGCAGCAGAACAAGAGGTTTGGACTTGGCTCCTGGGTTCATGCCGTACTGAGACAGATATTTCCATCAAATAATTTTAAAATCTTTCAGGAATGTATGCACTATTTTTCTGATTTTTGCAGCCAGCCTGAAAAGTAACTCTGAAACATGTGACTTGTCTTGTTTCTCTTGTTGAGCTATTAATTCCAGTTCTAGGTAATCAAAAAGTCCCTCTTCATTTTTAACCTTATGATAAGTGCAGGTTTATGCTATTAACTCACTGACATCACATATGTCAGCTAATAGGTATTGTTGATCCCTTTGCTCTCTGTCATACAGGTCAGGCATTGCAATAAATATTTCCCTTTATGACAAAATGAAGCTGTAGGGGTCAACCTGACAGGTAGAATTTGGACAGGAAATTAAAATCATCTGAGCTGAATTTGGCATACAGGTAAAGCATGCAGGTTACCCTGGATAGGTGTACTTTCCTTCCCACAATATCTCTAGCTCTCATCCTCTAAATCAACACCAAAAAAGGTTCATAAAAACATTTCTTTCTCTCCCAGTGATAGATATTGATCAAGCAGTGTATGTTAATTGGCTAACAGCATGTACTATGCTTGTCAAAGCAGAGACCCACAAACCTAGATGCAGGAAAATAAAAAAAGGTGTTTGTGTTATTTTTTAGCTGTGTCAACCTGCCTGTTTGCTTGACCCTGTAATTAGGATCACACCATTAGCTGTTCAGCTCAAGGCTGTGGTTACAGATATAGTAAAAAAGGGCTAGGAATAAAAGGAAAAGAAATTTCTGCAAAGCACTAGCAGAGTCATGAATAAAGAGGTGAGTAAAATATGATATCTAAGGTGGCTAGGTAAGTTCTGGGAGTATTCTAGATGTCAGTGCTTGCCTGCTGGTTGGTCTGTTTCTGTGTTATTAGAGCCCCTAAAATCATGCTATATACACCTGCTCTTATCTAAGGATGGCTCCCTCCTCAGTCAGTGTCTTTCAAGAATGAGCCTAAGCCTGTTCTAAGGGTGAGATTTGCAAACGTGCTGAGTGTGCACTAAAAGGAAACTCAGGGAGGAAACAAACCACTTCTTTGTCTGGACCTCAGGATTCCCTTGATTCCAGTGAGGATAAGATAATAGCATATGATTGATCATCACCAAATGATTGATGCTGAACAGAAAAGTAAACTGCAAAGAGGCATTTTGAGGATGTTGGTGATGTTTGTAGGCAGTATGAGTTTTTGCTGGTTTTTTCCACTGTTTGGACAATAGATGCAGTGTGACAAGTGCATATTCAGCCATGTAGCCTCACAGGGCTAAGTCTGGACAATTCAAATTTTAGGTTCTTTAATAGCTCCCTGAAGATACTTTAGATATAGCCAAATACATGTATAGTTATAACTTGCTAGGGTACCTCCATCACAAAACCATCCATAAGTTGATGAGGAGGCTTGGAATACATCTCTCTCCTAGCCGCCTGCTACAAGTGACAGGCTGGCACAGCCCAAGATTTCTTTCAGCAAATTTAGCTACCACCAGAAGGGGCATAGGCTTCAACATGGGTTACAGCAGCTTGTGAGGAACTTGGAGGGCTTTCCTTATGTAGTTAAAACTTATGTCACCTGATGTCAGTATTCAAGTTAACTGAATTATATTCTGATCTGTAGGAGTCTTACCTCCCCAAGGCAGTGGGGAGGTGACTTTAAGAATGTAAGAATGTAATCTGGAATTTAAGTAATCTGGGTTTATTTCTTTGCCTGCTTTCCAACTTGCCACATAACTTTGAAAAACCTATATTAATGATTTGCACCTGGAAGTGCTCGCTCTCGACCTTTGCAAAACAGAAATGTTTTTAACTGAAAAATTCTTAGAGTTTCTTTTGGTGAGGTGCAGCGTAAGTGCAAACAATTTTTATTAATAGTCAATTCATGTGAATAATAAAAAAAATAGGTTCCCACTATAAAGAAAGTTATATTGTTCAATATATCTAAATTACAGCCACAGTAAAGCTGCATGTATCTGTTCTGTTTGGTATTATATGAATAGGTGCTACATTATACTATATCCTCTTGTACATTACTGCTTTCTGAGAGAAATACAATCTATGCCACTCAAGAAAACACGTCTTTCAGTGAAAAGACATTTCCTAGGCTAGGTGCACTTATATTTTATGAAGACATGAATAAGTGAAGCAGATTCATCGGAAGGATAATGAGAAAACAACATTATTTTTTCTGGAGTGGAGGATAGTTTAAAAAAAAAAAAAAAAAAAACAAACCCCTGAGCAGCATCTCTCTAGGTTATCTGCTTTCAGATTCTAAGCAATGGAAGGGCTGTTCTCTCCTTAAAATGCAAAACCCCAGAAAAAAAAAAAAAAAGTCTCATCCTTTTGAAAAATCCATCCCTAAATGTCATAAAATATTACTCGGTAATCCGTCAAATCATTCACACTGAAGGCTGCTGTGGTCCAGCTTGAGTTTAATCTAAAGTGAAATGAGCCCATGTTTCCGCCTTCTGTGTCAGACTTCTTCCCACACAGGTTTTTTTCCTAGGGGTTCTCCAGGGACAGGGTGGCCATGATCAGAGACAGCATTAGTGGTGATGTATGTGTAACAGGAGAAGAGATTTTCGGAGGCACAGAGGGTCAGGCAGGTACCAGCTCTCAGCAAGTGCCTTCAGTGAATATATATGCAATTCCCTTTTTAGTGTGTTTCCATCCAGATAATATGTTCTACCTTGCTGATTTTGTGGAGACCAACAAAGATCAGTTTTTTCCCCCGTTTGAACATGTGCAAGAGCCCCTTTTCCTCTTCAGTCTGTGATTATTTGTAATGATCTTAGTTACTAGCAGGGTGGATGTGGCTTTTTTGCTATCTTTGGTGCTTCAGCAACCCAAACGAGCAATGAGTTTCTGTGAACTAGCTTGACAGGCTTATGCATGACTGTACAGGAGTACATCTTACATCCTTCTCTGGATTGTACTTCTTATATATCAACCTTGTTATTGATAGTGTCTGTGGCCAGGAAAATAATTGGACCCGATGGTTAAACAGCTCACCACCACACTACAGGGGAGTGAAAGGCTGAAAGGTTTCCAGTAGTCATCCCATAACTAAGAATATGGTGGATACAGGTGTATGTTACATTCACCCTGGTTGAAGCTGCCTCTGTTCCTCTCAGACTGCTGGACCATCCAACATGGAGAAGGGATGTCCAGACCCACTCCTCTTAGGCAGGCAGGAAGCCTGCTGGCTGGTGATCCTTGAGGTCTTAACAGTACAGTGATCACTGAACAGGCTCAGCCTCCATCTCTCAACTCTTTTTTCACTTGCTGATAGCCACCTGTGAATAGTTTGGCAGGGAAAGCTGCCACAATCTTCATCATCCATTTAGCTCTGTGCTTCAAGTTGGTAACAAGGGGTTCATTCCAAGTGCAGTCTGTGCTGGGATGGACACATGCACAGTAGCAATTCAGACTCCTTGCCAAATTATTTTGTGTGAACCATCAAGCAATGACTGGAGAATGACTGTTCTCATCACTCTAGGCAATGGAGGCATTCTTAAGTGCTACCTACTGTTATTGGCTTCAAAGGCCTTTTATTCATGTTCTTCAAAATATTCTCCTTCTCTTTCCAGCCTATCTTTCAGCCATGCTTCTTGGAGAGTGCACATCCTACCATCTTGGTCCCAAAACTAATTTTCAGAAACAGAGCTCTACAAAGGCGTCACAGATCATAAATGAGCCTAATTTAAACTGAGCAACTGAATGTTGAAGATATATCATTACTGAGACTAAATAAACTGTGTAAGATACTCCTTTTCTTCATTATTCTTCCCTTTTCTGTAAGAGCCTGTCCCTTTACTGTAAGAGCAAACAAAGCTTCAAGCCTCACATTTTCCAGACACAGATAATCACCCAGATCTTGCCCAGTTATGTGTTTATTCTGTTTTCCTTCTCAGTGGTCTTATGTATTTTCTTTGGAAAGCAAGAGAGAAATGTTAGTATCATTCAGAGAACGGAGAGAAGAAAAAAAACACAAGGTTGTTGGGGTTTTTTTGTGCTGATGACTTCTTTTGCTCTTAGTGGCTATTTGCTCCTCTCATCAAAGGCTTGCCAAAGGGAAAATAAAAAGCCACGTAAGAACTGAGCTATAGCTCATCACTGCTACATCATTTGACTCTCATTTTTGAAAATTTCCCCAAGTAGCAAAAACACTTAAGGGGCTTGGCACCAAGCAGCTGGCACTGCTGACACAGCAAATTGTGCTGCTGTTTAGACGACAAGTTGGAGTGAGAGAGTGCTCTGTGGGGTGAGCACAGGCACCTGTTAAGGTAGATATGTCTCATGGGCTGCATTGTGTATTTGTTCCCTTATTGGTTTGCACGTGGACTGAGAAAAATAATCTGAATCTTCTAACAAGGAACTTTCAGACTGCAAAGAGTTGTTCAAAGTATCTGTAGCATGGATTTTTCTGAAAGACTTTTCAATGTCAATTTTTTTGTCATCAGTGGTGTCCCTCACAAAGACACGCAAACACATGCAAGCAGATCTGAAAACCCCTGGTGACCAGTCTTAGTTGCTATAAGCTAACAATGCAAAGTGTTTTATGGTCTAATTATCTAGATCTGTATATTAGAGGATTACTTCATCTGCTCCTGAAATTAGATTTGATCAGTATTTTTAGAGGATTTTTTTTTTTAGAAGAGGAAAGGCACGGAAGATGATAAATATTGCTTTTCCGAGGTTGGCAGAATCTTTGGGATTAACAACTTCAATGTAGAATAGAAGTAATAATTAAAAGCAGGGAAAAAGAAGAAATCTCAAGGATCTGGTAAGAAAGATAATCCTAATGGAAGAGAGAATCTCAAGTCCAGGTCTCTGAAGAGTATACATTATGGATTTTATACAGTGTACATATGTTCAGTGATAATCAGACTGACTGTTCTAAAGCTAGAAAAAATGTGAAGAATTTCAGAAATATCCTTCTCATGAAGATAGTTTTCTTTTTCAATTACAAAGATTTCTAAGAAGAAATGAAATAAAAATAAACAAAAATTATCAATTTCTCTTCTCCATTGTACCTGAAATTTCTCTTCTTCTGGGACAAAAATATTTGGGCCTATTTAACAGAATGTGGTAAAACTACAGAAGTGTTTGTGAGGGAAGGAAGAAGGAAATCATCTCTTCCTGAAGCTGCAAGGGAAATTTAGGCAGAGAAAATGTAATTAACCAACCTAAAAGAATGCCTGAGAGAACAGAAATTGCCATCATCATTCCTGTACAGCGTTTTGACAACTTTAACAAATGTAAGTGGTCAGCACAGTAGTTTTTAGTGTGATCTGAAGGTCTACAGTAAAAAACAAAACGAAACAAAACAAAAAAAAAAAAGGTAAACAAAACAAAATACCCCACAACCTACAACAAAATTAGAGATATTTTGGGAGGAGAGTACTTACTTTAATATTTGTCATGAACATATAATCCATAGATAGGATATCCTGGAGAGATTAAGTATATTTTCCAGTCACACAAAGGGAAATTTGCTTATAGTTCTGTGTTCAGTTTGTAAAAGTATTTATTGAGTCTTAAAAGCTGTATTTAGACAAGACTTTGCATATGTGAGGGAAACTAATACGCCCACCAATGTTGTTCCAGATTCAGGAACATAAAGAAGTGGGATGCCTCAGCTCTGGTACCTCACTACCTTGAGGTGACCTTGCTTCTTGCAGTATTAAGAATGTGCCTGTTTAAAAACTGTTTGCTCTATGGCCCTGAAATGTTCCTATTTTATAAAAGGATGTCATGTAATAATATGTGTTAAAGTAGCTACAATAAAAGGTATGATAGGAAAACAGGAAAAGTGAAAAGGAATAAGAAAAGCAAAACTTCTTTATGCAAAAAGATCTGATTATTATACTACAGCCTTGTTAAGCTGAGTAATAATCAGAGTAATGTGTTTCCCTCTGATTTTAATTGTGGTTATAGCTGGAGTAATTTGAAAAATATACATTTAATTGTCATGTTAAACAAGATCCTTTTACCCTGTTTAAATTACCGTTACTAATTTAGTACAGTGTTAAGGTGTTTGAAAATAAGAAAAGGGTCCATTATAAATTAAAGATAAGGGTGTACAGAGAAGAGTACTAAGTGAATTGAAATGAAAACTTGGAAAAAAAATAATCCAAGCCTGTCCTGGAAATGGTTTACAAGCTTTTAAATGCAAATATATCAAAACTTTTTGTAAGTCATGGATCTGGGTTTTAATCAGTATTCAACTTTTTGAAAATCAGCCACGCAGACTCTTACTTGGTTAACATTAATTTTACTAGTCTCAGATCTTGATCCAAAATCTACTGAAGTCAATAAAAAGACTCACTTTGAATACAGAATTAAATTATTCTTATTAGCATGTTAGAAGAGCTTCTTCTTGCAGTGTCCCACCATTGTAGCATGGAAAACCAGAGCACAGCAGAATATTCAGCAAGGTGATATTTTCTTTATAAGCCTGTGGACAAGCTGGGCACGCAGGCAATGTACTTCATCAGATACCCTAAAGCAGGGGACTGTAACTACTCCTACGTTTACACAGTCCTAAAATTACAGTTGGCCCTTTGAACGCAACCGCGAGGCTGATGCGGCCTCCGGTGAAAATGAGTTTGATGCCCCTGCCCTAATGTGTCATTTCAGTAGGTATTAGAACCTCTAAGTCTTTGAGGTGTTTCAGAATTTACCTCACTGTCATTTTTTTCTGTCAGACCCCATATATAACACCACATATTTAACATGTAGTTATAGTATTAGTTTCATATGCTACACAGGTACCACTGTGGTTTCCCTACCAGAGATTGCTGCATGTTCTACTGTGTTAAAAAGATACCTAAAATGAGATACATACAAAATCCTCCTGGTACTACTGCGGTCAGCAACTGTTAATATCCTGTATATCATTCCTAAGTTGTTCTTGTACAACTGACATTCACCATAAAACTTAGTCAAGGGTAACCATTTGCAAAAGGATTTATGAAGCCTTGCAGAATAATCTCTAAGCTGATGCTCAAAAGAAAATACTAGTGACATCATCTGAAATGAGAGCTTTTAAAATGCTGACCAGCCAAGCAACCAGATCCGTGCATTCAATATTGTTTTCCTGTTTACTCGTGTGCCCTTTCATGCATATCTAGGTATCTTTTTACTGACTTGTATATTGAAGTATTTAGTTTTTATATGTGTATTTAGAATTTCTTTTTCATCTGAAAGAAATCAGCTGCAATTATTCCATCTGTTTTAAGTTGAAAGTTGCTATTGTCTTCTACATTCGATGTTGTGTGTGAGGTAAGACAGGAGAACTACCATGGTCTCTTCTGCCCTTAACATCCAAGACCAGACAACTGATGGGAAGACTAAAAAGGCCTAAAAATATTAAATCATTTGTTTACTTCTGTGACACCACGGGAGAAATGGCAGTTTGAAGCTCAGTATAAATCCTGGCCTTTTCTGCTATGAATCTGACAATGCTTTTTTCCTCGTGTTTCCAATTCAACTCAGTTAAAATGCTGCTGAGAATGTGTGCATTTGCTAAATCAGTGGAAGGTCAGCAGCATGCAGGAGACTGATGGAGGCCAAGCAAAGGAGAACATCACACTTGTGATTAGATTGAACCACAGGTGACTACAATTCCTTGTGCTTAATTTTTCATTAATTAAAAATCATAAAATATTTTTTATCAAACTCACCTAAAGAGAGTGTTTGTGGATGATTCATATTAATAGTTAATGACGTGACTTCCAACAATGGTAACATAAGTTCTGTATTCGATATCTGGTTTTAGTGGAAACTGCTTCTTTTTGAAGTAGAGTTGCTTTGGCTTTCTTAACTTATGCACATGTCCAAAGTGCTGTGGAATTAATTCTCATCTACAAAGGGTGATACAGTCAGTCTGTTTCTTCTAGGTTGGAAACATGCACAATGTGTTTCTATTCTCAAGCTTTCGGAAAGATCAGTGGTTGCTTTTGGTTAAACTCTCAGAGACTGGCATATTCCTGTAGTTGCTTTTTTGTTGTTGTTTATTTGGTTGTTGTTTTTTTTTTTTTTATTCTGGTCAAGTGGTCACAATGGGCAAAAGATGCTCCTTGATTAATTTTGTATTAGGAGCTTCTTCCTAGTTCTTGTGGAGGGGCTGTGAGAAAGTTTGGCTTGTAAATTATGCTGTGATATAAGCAGCAGCCAAAATCTACTTGTCTTTGATTTTTTTTTTTTTTCCTATTCCTAGATGTTGCCAATATCAATACCTTGTACCCAAATATGAATGCTAAGTTCCTAATCAATGTCTAATCAATAGGCATTGATTGATGTAACCATAGAATTCCTTGTGGGAGAAATGTCTTTATCTGGTATTTGTAAGTGAGGACATCAGACCTGCAAGACACCTACAAGACTATGCAAGAAATCAGATACAGCCATGAATACTAGTTCAGAGTGACAAATAATAACATCTTCAGTACTTTTATTAACCCCTTAAGGGCATATTCATGTGTACCCACTGAATAAGCTAGGTTATCACTTGTGTTATGAGTTACTGATGCAGAACGTTGTATGTATATTAACAGAGTCAGTATGATTACTCTTTTTTTTGAAGGATCACTGAAGTTTTAACTCTGTCAAATGATTTCATAGCAGAAATGTAACACAGATACTTTCAAAATGTTTAATTGCTTCAAACCACTTTGCAGCTTTTTACTTTTAATTGAACTCTTGTAGTGAGATCACAAATAATTTACTATCTGTTTACTGCTCAAAAACAGGTAGGAAAAAAGCTATTTTGTGTCCTTTGGTCATCAAGCATTCATTGCTTATAGGAAAAAAACACGTCTTAATTTAATAATACCAATTAAAATAGATTATCATGTATAACACAATCTGCAGATCTAAGACGACACAGATTTTTATTATTCACCAGCTCCTCTCTGATTCACTTTGTACACTTTTTGAAGAAAGACCAGGGTCAGGCATGACAGGGCTGTGATCCTTATGTAGGGTCTTCTGTTTATTGTATAAGTGATAACTATATTCTACACATTGCAGAGTATATTTGGTAGTTCAATGTATGACATTCAATTACTACCCTGTAAGTGTACCAAAGATTTTTTTACTGCATGAAATACCATTATTTGGATGAGGGGATTTTAGTCAAGTGAGCTGTGATTAGTATTATTATTATTATTTTTTTTTTTTTAATTCTATCTGTGAAAAGGTTTTATTACAGTTGATTTGTTTCTTCATTCTATAATGACAGTGCAAAATGTTTACCATCCCGGAATCTTCTGCAGGAGCGATGCTGGAACATCAAGAGGCCTAACACCTACCTTTGGTCCAGAAGGCATGCCAAGGGACTAGATCAGTGGGTGTAAGCCAGCTAGATGGATGGCAGAAGGTGCTTACCAGTTTGCTAAACAGGGTTGTTTAAGATTCAGGCTTTGGTGGACTTGCAAAGAGGAGTTGAACAGTTCCTGAGTAAGGCTCTTGGGACTTCTAGACCTCTGGGCTAAAAGGATGCCTTGTGACATCATGGCACATGTGTATCAGTGTAGCAGCTCCAAGAGTGTCTCTTTTTTGTCAGTTTTCATAATTTTCTGTCCCTGTGGTCCAAATCAAGATGTTGCCCAGGCTGACCACTGATAAAGCATGGATGTTCTCTTGCTTTATGTTGTGCTGAACTTCACCTGTCAAGAAAGTCTGAAATCCAAGCATCCATTGATTCTAGTAACAGAAAGTGTCAGTTAAAACACTAGCAATTTACCCAGTGCATTCTAGAGAGAGGTGTAAGTGTGACCCTGGTGGTATACACACAGACATACAAACATACTGATGCAATACATGCACATATGTCATACCTACAGAGATATGTATGTACCAAAGGAGAAAGGGTGGACTTCTGGGTCCTAATGACCAGCTATCCCAACCCTTTGAGTGGTACAACACATTTTCATCCCACAGACATTACAGAGTAGATGAGAGGGAATCTCTGGGATGGTTTTGCAGTTGTGAATTTAATAATGTGTCCCTGTTATTGCAACATAGAGCTGAAAGGCTCTACAACAGCACAAGTATGATTTTTGAGAAGTCTCTTATTGTTCATTTCTTCTTAGTCAGGGTTTGGACTACCCACTGGACCATGAAGCAGTATAACACCATTTCTGAGTGGATGCTGTTACATTTCTTGCAGTTTAATTGCTTGTCACTGTTTAGGTATCACAGGTCTAATGGGGGATATTCTAACCTGCAGATGAAGAGACCCAAATATATTATCCTGTTTGCTACTGTTCTACTTTACCATAGACATGGTTTGTGTTTTTTGTGAAGTCACAGGAGTTAAAGTCTGTGATGCTTAGGTCCCATGGTTTCACAAGAGTTAAACAGGAGATGGATTCCTCCTTTCCTTTACAGTTTGGCCCAAAGTCTGATGCTGGACTAAATTTTCAACAAGGGGAGGACACAGATGGAAAATGCTCTGAAAGCATTCCTTATCTCTCCTCAGGGTTTGGGAACTCTAACTTTTCTCATCAGAGAGTTCTGTAGCTGAATATTAACAGCTATAGCAGCTACTCAGATACTGCTGTAATGAATATATATATATATATAGCTGTATACTTAACTATTAATTTAGTAGTGGTTTGCCTGCATTCACTCATGCTTAGATGTGCGCTGAACCCTGCTCCTCTCTGACTTCCTCTTCATTGCTGTGGAGTGAGTTGCATGCATGCTGTTCTGAACCAGCAAAACACAGTGTCTGCCTTGCTGGTTTCTGAATAAGTCACTGCAAGTGCAAGTCCATAGAACACGAAGTCCTTTTCTGTGAACTAGGATTTATTTGCTTTTCAAGTGTTAATATTAGAGAGGAGGAAGAGATGCCTTCCTCAAATGCCTTAAGGAAGTCATTTACTCTTGTAATATGTTGCTGTGGATTAAGAGGACTGCTGAAGGGCAGAATGGCAACCTCTTCTTTGATCCAGATGACTGGCTCTGTAGGTGGTGGTCATTAGAATGGAGAAACAGCTCCATCTATCCTGTGACTCCAGCTGTAGGGAGCCATAAAGCTGGTTTATATCAGGTCAGGATTTTTATGCAGGTTGTGTTAAAGCCTGGCTTATTCTTTTTGCATTCCTATTTCTAACATGCTGCCTTTCCTAGCTGTCTACAGGACTAATGCTCTTATTCAGGCTTTCAGCATCTCATATATCAATTACTGCAATGTCCTTTCCCCTAGTCCTGACAAATGTGGCATGGCCATTTCCAATTTGTTCAGAATGCAGCTGCATAAATTGGACACATACATTTCTGCTTCAAACATACATC
Source organism: Patagioenas fasciata (assembly GCF_037038585.1). Taxonomy (NCBI): domain Eukaryota; kingdom Metazoa; phylum Chordata; class Aves; order Columbiformes; family Columbidae; genus Patagioenas; species Patagioenas fasciata. Next base: position 31,522,738 of record NC_092527.1, on the reverse strand, counting down.
TTTTGAAATGCTTCCCAGCTTAAAATACACTAAAAAGAAGGCTGCCAACCTTTGCTTTCTAGGTTTTACTACCTTTGCCATACCACACTGCATGTTAGGAGATTGGCTGCTGCCTCCGATTAACCTGTGGTGCTTGTCTCTGTTTCTGCATGAAGCCTTTTGAATGTAGTTACCTTTATACGGCTTCTCAGTGTGCCCATCATGCATGAGAGGAAATGCTTTCTAGGGAACATCCACTACCTTATGCCAATAATTTGCTTAAATAAAGAGGGGGTGAGAGTTTTGGGTTTGGTTTGTTGTGGGTTGTTTTTTTGTTGTTGTTTGTTTGTGTGGGGTTTTTTTGGTTGTTGGTTTTGTTTGGTTTTGTTTTAATTTTTTTTTTTTCCCCATTCTTCTTCTGTCATTCACACAAATCTTGATCATAGTGGGCCTGGGATCACTTTTGGCTGCCTTTAATTTGTACCTTTGCAGGTACTGTATTTTGTAGTTCTCTGCAACAAAGACCACTGGTTTTTTGATATCTGTTTATTAATTAGAGCAACAGACTCCTGGACCACAATTGGGCTACTGAGATGCTGAGTTAACACAAGCAATAGTTAATGAAGTAGTTGGAAAGAACTACACAAAATAATGAACCAGACAGGGAGCAGACAGTCATCTGTCTGCTGGAACAAATATGAGAGAAAAAAAGGACAGTAAAAGTGAAGGAATCAGTGGAAGGAAGAAAAGAAAGGATGGAGTTGAGTTGGGGGTGAGACTGAGAGGATTAACAAGAGGGGGTTTACAGAACCACAGGTAGGGGGTTCTTGCAAATCAAGTCATTATTTTTTTGTTTGATGGGAGCACAATGCATTAAATCATTTGCATAACATTCCCAGGCCCTCCAGTTTAATCCTTAGAGTTCTGAAAGATTCTTTGTTTGAGGAGGATTAAATTCTCTAAAGAATTTATCACCAGGTCTACAAGGAAGGGTTAGCACCAACTCTTTTCTTTTGACTATGGTGGGAACTACACCCTAATTAGGGCTTAAATATCTAGCCTTCTGTGGAGTTAGGACTTTGTTTTTTATCGTATTTATGGAAGGTTGATATTTCATTTGTCTGAAATAAGAAATGGAACAAACAGAATTTAGGGTTAAAAAACTTGTTTTGAAATGTTTAGAATAAATCATTTAGGCTTTTCTGATGCTGTGGGGTTTTTTTGGTTTTGTTTTGTTTTTTCACTTGAAAATATTTCAGGTGAAACTAGTTTCTAAGATTGCCAGGATATGTAACTTCATAGTAGTCCTCCTGAATCTTCAGGGTTTTGAAACACAAAATATTTGCAACAAAAATGTCTGTTTCTGCTTGTTAGAAACCAGAACCGTGTATAAGTCAGCATAGTTATGAAACATAGGCTTTTCCTTTGATATCTTGAACAGTGTCCTACATGTGGCTTTTTGAGAAACTGTCACTTCACCCACTCGATTCCTGCTTTTGACTTGGAAATGTGACATTATTGCTGTTTTGTGGGCATTTTTACAGATAGAAAAACAGGGAAATAACTAAATGAGTAGTAAGTAAAATTACTTCTGTCACTAGAGTATTTGATGGGGTTTTTTTGTCTACTAGCTGCTATTCTTGTCCTTGCATGTATACCTGGGTTTATCTGTAGGAGCAGACATGGCTCAGCTCTAAAGGAAGGAAGGACCATATGTGATTCACCGTGTTGTATGACACAAGGTGGTTCTTGTCTCAGGAACTATCAGCTTCTCATCTCTTCCATGTCCATATCGATTTCATCCACATCCAACTATTTTTCAGAGGGAAAAGGCAAGAAAAGCAAACACAAAACTTGCAACTCTCTCAGATGTTCTTAAAAGAAACCACAATGAAAACCCTATGACACGCTATTTGATTTGTTAATGTATCTGGACATGGGCTACCAAACCTCTACAGGATGTTTGGCATTTGTCTGAGGATACAGATGAAATCTAATGAATTTGTAATGGAAGGGAAATAAAAATAAAATTGACATCTAAAATGCAGCTTGGTCATTCTAGGATCTGTGTAGTGCTGGTCTTGCTCATTTTAAGGTAGTGTTGGAAGAATTTCTCAGAGGAATTAAATTTAATGTCTTCAAATGTTGCTTATACACATAATTATTAACTGTTTGTTCAGTAGCTGAATGCTTATGGGGAATGTCTTAGTGCTGCAAATAGTGACTGCTTTTAGAGGGATTATTTTCATTAACATTGAAAGGTCATGTGCTTTTCCCCTTTTAAAAAAAGGAAAAAAAGAAAGAAAAAAACCCAAATGTTTGTGTATTTTCACACACACATTCTGCTAAATATAAGGATATCTATTATATGAAATAGGTTAAAAGTATTTTAAGTTCCTGTTATTACTTCAGTTCTTTGCTTTTCATGAAACATGATTATTAAAAAAAGAGGTGAGTGTGTCTTCCTCCCAACACTGTTTTCAGGAACCAAAACTCATAAAACATATTCTAAAAAGAGAGATGGGGGACCATATCATCAGCTACATGAATTCTAGTATATGATCACAGATATTATTAAGTTAACTTTCACAATGATTGTAGTCTGAACCTTTCCGTTACGTGCTGACTTTAAACTTCTTTACACTTATTTTATACTTGAGGGACAATATAGAATTATAGACCCAGATATACTGTTATATAAAAATAATTTACTAAGCTGAGAGGTAAACTGCTAATGAATTGGTGGCATTGACATCCGTGCATGTCCTCTTAACCTTGGCAATGCAAAACGATAGAACTTGGTTTAGGTCAAAGCAAAAAATGCTTAAAATAAGTCTAATTATCCTGTATGTACTGGGGATAAAAATATGTGCATAGACAAGTAAATACCTCAGGTAAGGTGCAGTAAGTTCTTAAGCTGAGACAAATTGACTGCAAGTCTGAAGATTTACTCCTGACTTCTCCTAGTGTAACCAAGATCAAAATTGGGTGATGATTATTTACAAAAAAAAAAAAAAAAGCTCTGCAACTAGATTTTATGAAGTATTGATCTTTAGTGTAACTAGTTATCCTTGAGAATGGATCGCTGAAATGATTCAGAGTGTAAAATTTTCCCCTTCAAGGTAGCAGAATTTTGAGATGATGTACCTCAGGGGCAGGGTGGGAACAGAAGCCGGATGAGAAACAGCAAGCAAGAGATCTGAATATAAGAGTATCTAACAGAATATCTAACAATTTCTCTCTTCTGTAATCCTGGCTCTTGCATAATATTGTTGAGCTCTTTGTTGTCATTTTTCATTGTAGAAATAATTTAAACAAGGACCTCACATTTTTTTTGTGACTATGGTGCCTTTGAGGCTGGATAAATAGTTCTCTGAGTGGAAGGTAGAGAAGTTAATGTTTCCAAAGTTATAAAACTTCTAGGCTGGATGCCCTTTGAGGTATTGAATCCTATATCTGTTGCTACCCCTTTGATTAGCATTGCTTTTTTTTGGCACTGTTCTAGAGCTTTAGTGTCTGGGGCCTTCTGATATCGAAGACTCTCGTCTTTGGTATATGGAGTAGGAGTTAGAGTGGAAAGGAAACAAAGTCAGATCTAAAAGCCCCTAAATCTGATCTGAAGAAGAGCTAATTCTTCTGGGTCTAAAAAAGAATTAGTGAAGATTAAGCATTATTGATGCAACTGACACAATGATTTGCTTCCAAATAAAAACCTTTGTCTGATATGAATCAAGCTAGCCGTTAACCTTACAAGTAAGAGACAAAACAGTCTTACAAAGCATGCTCACTTTGCCTTCTGTAGGCCTGTTACTAAGTGTGCAAAGCTACGAGGTTATCACTTTTGACTCCCTCTTGTCATCAAGACCTTAGGCCCGTCAGGAGAACAGTTTAGCAATCAAACCAAAGGTGAAATTCCACTGTAGCCTGAGCCAGACTATGTCAGGGTCACTGCAGGTCCATGTGTCCCCCTTCATACCCTACTCAGTAGTTGTGTTTCCCATTTGTTCTAGCATTAGGGCTATGTGCCCCTGCAGTGGGCTGGTTCGGGCTGATAAATCAGCAGACAGGCTGAGTAACACAAGAGGAAGGGCAAGAAGATCTGCAGCTAGAGGAGGCAGGAGGATTCTAACACCTGTGATGTATCAGACTATATTGCTGTGACATTAGATTTTCTGAGGTAATATCTAAAAAAACCTATTTCTCTTTGCTGGTCCAGAAGGTCCAGAGCTGTGTATATGAGATGTTTGATGTGAAGCAATGTGACTACTCTTTTCCTTATCTCCTATCAGAGAAACAGACAGCGAAGACAAAATAAATTCAGGATTCAAGTTTCTTTATTCTTCCATACCTGTTCTGTCTGGTTAGTTGATGTCAGTGCTGTGAGGGGAGTCTAGAAGAAAAATGTCAGTATAGACAGGACACACTGAGCTGCGATCTTCTTAATTAGCCCTCTGTCAGTTCCCTGAAAGACCCTGGAGAGAAGAGCACGTCTAGTGACTACACTCACAGAGGTCAGTGTAGTTTTCCAGTGCCTCCTGGGCAAAGCACAGCTAAATGTGGAAGCTGGCACTGTGCTCATGCTTGGATTTTGATCTGGTTCTTTTCAGAGCCTTAGTATAAGAAGGTTGAAATCATTGAGTTTTCTGGAGTTCTGCCATTTTACTCACTAGCTAAATTGTCCCAGTGCCTTTATTATGCATGAGAAGATGGACGAGGTAGATCTGAGTATAATAAAAGGGGAAAGCTGTGCCAAATCAGCACCTGAATCAAAGAAGAATTTAGTCATCTGACATCTGTTTCACTTGTCAGCTAAAAATCTGTAACTTGCTCAGATACATGCCTACAAAAAAACTACAAATATATCAGCAGGATTACAAAGCTGTGGAAAGGTACAAGGTCTACACTTTTCTGTGCAAGTGCTCTGGAACTAGTGGGAAAATCCCCATGCTCACAGCTGCTGACCAAATGCTTGTAACTTAAATAATTGTTTGGGAGAGCATATGTAATCAAATAGAAAACTTCCTGGAGTGTTGGTTAGCACACAAAGTAGGCTTTCTTTTTGAAGGCTTTTAAAATTCATTTTAATGGCTGAGAAAAGCTGGCTGATGTTTTAGAACCAAACAAGTGCTGATATAACAGCTATCTCATCCACAACCCATGCAAATGTTGAACATTGACTGGATTTTAAATCTCTGAATTTGCTGCTATAGCTATATAGCAGCCTAATATTCCTGTCAGAACCAATTTGTAAATGACCCATAAACCCAAGAAAGAACTAAAGCTGAAAGGATGCTCTGGGCAATATTGTTCTCTTTAGTGACTTTTTGTCTGAATCTGAGTCACTGCTAAAGTTTTCAGAATGCAACTTCTGTTCAATCTTAATAAAGAAATCAGGATATATGGAAAAGTAAATGCAGTTAATTGTTATCATCTAGTAATGAGACTATTTGCTTCTATGACATTTGGTCTAGGCTGTGGAGAGAGTATTTTTCAGAATCTCTCTAAAGAGGATGGGTATCCAGAGGGCTAAGAATAGGACATACTGTCTATTCTATCTTGGCTATGCAAAGTAATCCAGCCAGCTCTAAACTGACAAATGACATTATTGATAAAATTGTACATTAATTTGTCAGTTGTCTTAGAAAACTTCCTCAGGTTACACCGACTAAAAACTACGCACATGGCTGAAATTAATAATCTGTCTGCACTTATATTTAAGGCACTTGAACAGAGGCAAGGGGAGATATCCTTTTGCTCCTTTATGTGTTCTGTGAATTAATAGATAACTTCAGGCCTCCAGGAACCTGAATCCTCTGGAGATTTCTCTTGACTCCAGGGAGCTTTGAATCAAACATCAGAGAAGGTGCCGGATTCTTCGGCAGTTTTTCGTAAAGCACTTCAGAAAGACTTTGTGCAAGTCACTTTGAGAGAGCTATCTGACAATGACAGTGTGTGAAAAAGACACAGTAAACATCCCTGTTACTCAGGAATATTAAAATACAACAAAAAGACAAAGTATGTGGGAAAAAAAAGTATTTTTTTTAAAAACATAACTGTGGAGCTGGTGATCTGAAGGAAACATTCCACCTCCAGCTTCCAGTCAGGTGTAATCTCTGTCTTGGATTTTTTCTTAGACTAGAAAGTTCAGCTGGATGTATTTTAACTTTCTTTTTAAAAGGAGAGAATGACTGTATTCAAAGCTATTCAGAGACTGGGACTGAAATGTCACAAAGTTTGTGTATAAACAACTCTTTTTTTTCTTTGTTGACAGTATGTCAATAGACTGATAGTCCCCCAAAGAAGATAACTGGCCCATAAATATGTGATAGGAAGAAGGATGGTCTTCTATTAAAGATGCAGCACTCAAAGCATTTGAAGTTTGGCATGGTCTTAAGTCTTTCAGTGAATGTGATGTTTAATTGCTTTGCGCCTTATCTTTCCATGATTAAAAGTGAAGGTGAGGACACTTACTATGCTTCTGATATTCAAAGAATAACTGAATGAAGACACGTGAGGTAATCAAATTTTCTAGAGATCATTTGGCCCATAGAAATCAATGGTAGATAGAGATTATGAGATTGATGGAAATTTTATGCCAATCATTTCTAAAGAAAAAATAATTTAGACTCCACAAGTTAGTTATAGAAATGTTAATGATTTCTCTGCATTAGATTCTTAACAATTGAGCACATCATTATTAGAATTTGGGGAAATGGGGAAAAAGACATCTCTGACACTTTTTTGATGTATTGGGTACAACACAGTAGTATCATAAGAGCTAATTAAGGAAATGCATTTCAAACAATTTATTCAATAAAAAAAACCTGGCAAAAATCTTCTATTTGTCACATTCCTTGCTCTAATTAAGTGAATTCTGTTCATAGTGACAGTTCAGCTGGTGAGAGTGCAAATACCTTGTTGGAGACTCAAGAAGATTAAGCAATTATGTGAAGAAGAATGTCTTCACTAGATTCAATAATTACTACAAAATCACACTACTTATAATCCCGAGCAGTATTTGATGACCCACTATATTCAGGAAGAACATGTTTTAGTTTATTGATGTGACAACATAAATCTCTCTTTGTTTTCAGGTATCTGGATGTTCAGTGATTCTTGTAGGCAGTTCTTTTATTCCCTAGAACATCAGATAGCCTCAAGAGAAATTTTCTCCTGCAAGTAGACTAAGAGAAGCAGAAAATTCAGCTTTATCTCTGTGTGCTTTGATTTTATTTGGAGCCAAAGTATTCCTTTAGCAGGGTTAGTGCATCACCTGGATAAGGTTACATTTTTTTCTTTAGTATTCCATTTATCTGTAACATCTGGGCTTAATGACATATTTGTGAGCGGGGGCTATGGTTAGAGTTGATTGCCAGGACCACTAACACTCTTGAATTTTTTGCCTCTTTTCCTTTTTGACTGCCAGTCCTCAGTTATATTCTACTTCTGGTTATGACTCCATGAAAAAATTACTGTCAAGCATGTTGGGCTGTTGATTTCTAGTAACTAGTGCGTAGTAACTGTCCGTATGCTTACTCTTACAGTGTGATAAATTTGATGTTGCTTACTCCTTAGAGAAAGTGAGGAGAAATGTGTACACATCAGCAACTAATGTACAAATAAAAGACAGTTATCCTGCCTTGTGAGAATTGACTTATGTAGTCATAGTTTTTACTTTGTCTCTAGCCTTCTTAGTACATATATTTTTTTTAATTCACCCACACACATGGATTGAAATTAAACTGATGTTTCATTGTTGTGATCCCTATGTTTTGAGGACCTTAGCATCTACAGTGCATTAACAAAATGTAATTGACACTTTTATGACTCAAGCTGACTATGACATCAAATGATCCAGCATAGTAGGCACTTGGCAATGTTGTTTGGCTTCACCTTGTTCTCCCTGTTTTTGTCCCCAACCAGATTTGTTGTGAAAGGCTTTTCACTGCATCTAATTCTCATACCTTTGTCTTAACTGAGTCGAAGTCTGTTCTGAAACTTCACTTTAAAATGCAGTCCTCCTCTCTGGCCTTTGACTTACCTAAACCATTTCTGTAGCAAAGTTATTACATCCTATTCCTTCAGGTTTCCACTATTCCCATGCTTGTGTGGTCTCTCTGTGATGTGTCTGGTACATGTTCCTTCCATCACTGGCTTATCACATCTTGTTTTCCTTACTTATGGAATGTACTAGCATCTGAAACTATATGCTTGGGGCATTGTTTTAAGTTATGCACAGAAGATATTACAGAGAAATTAGTTGCACTGTATTATGCTATTACCCCCTATGGCGGTGGGGATAGTATTTGCAATGGCCAGAGTGGTCTATCATTTGTTCTTTCTTTTGAGTTGAACATGCCCAGAAAAAACTTAAGAGAAGGCTACCTCACATGTTGAGTGCAAATGTAGAACTATTACTACGAGCATCCAATCAACTAACCTCTTTTACATCACTGAGCAGCTGACAGACCTGGACATTAATAAGTGTCTATATCTGGAGTATATCCTTCAGGAAGCAGTGCAAGAAAATGCTGGCAATACGTGATCCTTTTTGAGGCTGTCCGAATAGTAAGATAGGGTAGCTTTGCTCTCACCTGATTTCCATTAGGCATTGTAGAAATAACAAATGATTAGTAGGCAACTCAATAGTTTTACAGCATAGGAGCTGTAAGCATCTAAGCGTCATGATCCTCAGAGTCTTTAATGTAGAGATTGTGAAGAGCAGAGATGATTGAAGAAATACCTACTGGATACTAAGGAGCAGGAAGAATAACAAGAAATGGGCAACACTGGCATTTGCCATGGCTGATGTTATAATCACTCCTAACTTATTTTCCCTATCACCAAAAGCAGCCTCCTTACAGTCTGAATTGTGTTATTAGAATTAGAAATACTATCGATCAAGTTCTCATTAGCAGTTATTGGTACTCCATAGCCATTGTCACGTGAGTTATCTGTGCTGCTGAAACTGATCCTGATTGTTGGCCTGTGATAACAAAAATGTGTTGTCTTTGATGCCAGGTAGCTGATTGAGTTCAATTTTTTCCATACTCTTAAAGTTAGGAGTGAGCTATCACACAATTTAACATCCCCAGTTGTTCGAAGCTATTGAAGCATTACAGGTTGAGTCTAAGTTTCCTTTGTCATTTCATGGGTAGCAGCACTGCTTAAAGTCATTAGTGCCTCAGCCTTTCAAACATTAATTGGAGTTTGGTGAACAAACATACAAACACCTGACATGAAGTATGATACAGAAGCACAATTCATGCTCTCAAAGAACTTTGTTAAGAGTAGAAGTAGAAGGTGTTTCTTAAGTCTGATTCCAGAATGACATCAAATCAGTAAAGCAAAAATACCATGAATTCTAGTGTCCTCTTCAAACAGTCAATTTTAAAACTGCTGCTAGGTATGATTCTCCTCTTTCTTCACTATTTGCAGGGTTAATTTCATACGGCTTTGACAATCAGTCTAATAACAGGAAGAATTTTGATTTAGCAAGATCAGCTGCACAGCTAGGAAGGTCACTTTGAAAGATCCACAGTCTTTTATTCCTTTAAAAAAAAAACTGAAATGAGAGTAGGTTTTTATGTCCCTCTTCATATGCTATATTTTAAGTAGAAAGATAAGTTCTGTTATCACAGTATCACAGTATCACAGTATGTTTGGGATAGGAAGGGACCTCAAAATATCATCTAGTCCAAATCCCCCTGCTGGAGCAGGAATACCTAGGTGAGGTCGCACAGGAACATGTCCAGGCGGGTTTGAATGTCTCCAGGGAAGGAGACTCCACAACTCCCCTGGGCAGCCTGTTCCAGTGCTCTGCCACCCTCACTGAGAAGTTTTTTCTCAAATTTAAGTGGAACCTCTTGTGTTCCAGCTTGATCCCATTACCCCTTGTCCTATCATTGTTTGCCACCGAGAAGAGCCTGGCTCCATCCTCGTGGCACTCACCCTTTATATATTTATAAACATTAAGGTCACCCCTCGGTCTCCTCTTCTCCAGACTAAAGAAACCTAGCTCCCTCAGCCTTTCCTCATAAGGGAGGTGCTCCACTCCCTTAATCATCTTTGTTGCCCTATCCTGGACCCTCTCCAGCAGTTCCCTGTCCTTCTTGAACTGAGGGGCCCAGAACTGGACACAATATTCCAGATGGGGTCTCAACAGGGCGGAGTAGAGGGGAAGGAGAACCTCTCTCAATCTACTGACCACCCCCCTTGTAATACACCCGAGGATGCCATTCGCCTTCCTGGCCACAAGAACACAGTGCTGGCTCATGGTCACCCTGTTGTCCACCAGCACCCCCAGGTCCCTTTCCCCTACACTGCTATCTAATATGTAATTTCCCAACCTATACTGGAACCTGGGGTTGTTCCTGCCCAGATGCAGGACTCTACATTTGCCCTTGTTAAATTTCATCAGGTTATTTCCTGCCCAACTCTCCAGCCTGTCCAGGTCCCGCTGGATGGCAGCACAACCTTCTGGCGTGTCAGCCACTCCTCCCAGCTTAGTGTCATCAGCAAACTTGCTGATAGTACACTCAATTCCCTCGTCCAAATCATTAATGAATACATTGAATAATATTGGCCCCAGTACTGACCCCTGAGGCACTCCACTAGATACTGGCCTTTAACTAGACTTCACACCGTTGACTACCACTCTCCGGCTTCTCTCCTTAAGCCAGTTTGCAACCCACCTCACTACTCTGTTGTCTAGACCACACCTCCTCAACTTAGCTGTGAGGACACTGTGGGAGACTGTGTCAAAGGCTTTACTGAAGTCAAGGTAGACCACATTCACCACTCTGCCATCATCCGTCCGCCTTGTTACATTCATGCAAAAATCCAGTGATGTTTTGCCCTGGTTGGATTCTAGGAACTGTTACAGAAGTGCAATTAACTATAATGTCTGTTGTGCAGGAAAGCCTCTTGCAAGCTCCACAGCTGTGTGACTACTAAAAGCTTTCGTCACACTATTAAAAAGCCAAGGAGGGGTATAGATTGAATTTGCCATCAGGATGTTTCACTATGTCTCTGGAATCAGAGAGAGGTGGCATTTGGTCTTAAAGAAGACTGTTTAGAGGTGATAACGTTAAAGCATGTAACTTGCTGCAGTACTTCTGCAAAATCAGTGCTCTTAAAAAATTGGAGCCTACTTTTGTTCTCATTGATGAAACTATTCACTGGGTGATGAAGATAGAAAGGTATAGCCTCAGTTTGTTCAACCTCTAATAATGCCATTAACTTCTAATCATGCTTTATTAACCTCAAAAGGGTTTTGCACTAGTTGAGGTTCTATTTTAAAAACTGGTTTTCTGTTTCTATTGGACTAATTGATCATGTCTGCCATGGTGGTATATGAACCAAGAATGCTGATCTTTTGCTTTAAACATTGTACATGTAGACTAGGACATGAACTGAAGGTGGGGTAGTGATGAAATCTCGGCAGATTGATGCATCATATTGATTTTGTCACTTTTATTTAAAACCTTTGAGGAGATTACTTGTTTTGGAAATGGGCAAATTGCATGGAAAGAAAAGGGAAAAACAACAGAGTCAAGGAGGAGAAGCACCAGCAACTCTGAAATGGAGTAGTAGTAGGAAAAGAGCACTTCACTTTCTACATTGTCATCTGTCTTGGATGTAATATGGCAGGTGCAAGGAGGGAAATGAGACATGGGGTATCATGCCCTCATTAATATTTAATCCATCACACTCTTTCAGCATCTCAATATGACCCAGAACAGCTTTCAGGTACATGTGTCTGAATAGGCTCAGGAAGTCCTCTTGATGAAAAATAGCTATACTGAGTCTGAACAATGATGCCCTTGCTTAATGTGAGCTTAACACTCACACTGAAATTGCTTAGTTATCACAGGTGGTCTTTGACTCTGTAGTTCCATTTGAGACGCAGCATTATGGTAATCAGAGGATAGTAGTACAGTTGAAATATTTCAACTCAGTAGCTTTCTAGGTGCATATGTGAAAGACCATGTAAGAGTGTTACAGAGTTACTCTTACATAGTAATTCAACCATTACAACCAAAACTGGTAATGAAAAAAAGTGGTTTATGTTATTGCTTAACCGAGTGCAGTGAATTCCCTTAACAAAAACCAATACAGAAAGTAAAGAGAATTATTTATTGTTGGAGGTGGAATTCTTTTCAGGCACATTTGGTATGGATAATTTGAGTTCATCAACTGCAGCAACAAAAATAAAAAGCCACGCTAACAACTTGCAAGCAGATGCTAATTCCCCAATTGTTCATGCAACATGGAACATAATTTGAAGTGATTATGAAATTAATGCATTAATACAAAAAAATGCTTTAGAGAGAAGCAAATCAGATAAATGTGCATAAAAAGAACTAGTTGCTGTAGACATAATTTGTGAAGCTGTGCTTTATTCTCAGTCAGAGAGAAAAATTAAAACTTAACTGAAGAGATATTTTAAAGAACATTTCAGAATTACTATATAAGAAACCAAAATGGAACAAAGCATGGAGCTTCAGCAAAGCCAACACATAGTCTGCTTTGGAATTAAATGGTACAGAAAGTGTAATGTCACGTACTTGGGAAAGGAGCAGTTGCTCATGTGAATAAGGAAGAATTTCCAGCTGTATGAGCACATCTCCTAGATGAAGATGACTGTGTGAAGGGCAGGATACTCAAAGCCTGGAAGTAGGTGCATTGTAGAACGCACCTGTGTACCATGAATCTGAAGAAACTTTATACTGAGCAGTGAAAACTGGAAAATTAACAGACGAGGCTGGGAGGCTCTGTGCTCTCTTTGGAGTGTTCTCCTCAAAGTGCACATTTGTCTCCTTTACTGTAGTTAGAAGAAAGAGAACTGACCCTCCACTGTCCTTGTTCACAGCCCAGAGCTGGAGTTTACCTTTCCCACATTACATCAACTTTATCTGTAGAGTCTTTGATTTTTCTGTAATAGTCTTTTGAAATAAATCTCAGTTGTACAGGAGGACAGGCTCAACATTCTGCTTGAAATGTTTGGTCTGTTTAGTGAAAACTTACTTGTTCAAATTACACAGGATTTCACTGCTCAGTCTCACCACTGCCAGTGAATTCACCACAAAGTAGTTTCTTTCTGGTTTTCCTCCTCACCTTGTTTTGATGACCATCATACAATAGGAAAATTGTCTTGATTCACACCCTCAAACCAGAGATTTAATTCATGCTGAATTCCTGCCCCGACACTCACTTTTTTCCATCTCCACACCTAAAAATCAAGAAGTAGTACAACCAGCTGTACCGTGCCAAAGTTTATATTGATCCAGCAAATGTACGCTCAGCTATTATCATCATCTGTTGCATAGATGTCTGTTGAAAGACAGATAATTACTTAAAAGCAATTCCGTTTAAATCTAGTCAGAAAATATCACTAAGAACCATTAGATTGTGTAGCCATCTCCCAAGAGTAAAGAGTTGTAACTCTCAGTGCAGGAATTGTGATGCCAGCTCTCACGATTTTGTCAGGATTCTTATGATGTGTGTCTTTTCTAAAGTTATCAACTGCTAGAATCAATTTTAGATTGGAAATAATTTAATTTTTTGTTACAATAAAGTTTCTAGACCTCAGAGTCCCACAGCAGAGCTTTAAGAATTAATGTAAATATTACCTAATGAAATCTCCTTTCCTCATCCCAAGAATAACCAAAAGGGAAACAAAAATCCTAAATTAAATGAGATTTTTCTTAATTACTGCTTGGAGCCAGATTCTTGTTTTTCAGGGAGTTATATTTGAAAATACTGTCTGAGTATTTATAAAATGTGTAAGTAAAATAAATGAAAAGAATTCTTCTAGAAGCTGAAAAATATATTTTATTTTTGCGGACAATTTAGTAAACTTCTTTTTTACTGTATAGAAGATTTCCTTTTATTTTGCATAGGATCTCTGCAGTTTCAGGGAAAAAGTCTGAAATGTGAATTACTTTTTGTCAAAATATTGATAACTACAGTGAAAAATAGTACCTATACTGCTCCCTGCCCCACTTCCCTGCCCCCAACATCCAGAACATAAATCCTGGGGAACAGCTGCATACTCCAAGCTTTATCTTGTTATACTTTCTGTTAAGGTTGTACTTTCTTACTTTGAGAACACAAAAGCAGCAGGCACTAAAGGATCTGATACTTGCTTCAGATAGGTATAATGTCACCGGCTATAATGTCACCAGCTGTAGTGAAGTCAGTCCCAATAATTTTGCCAGTTAGGGCAAAGGAGAAGAAGGAAAAATAGTGGTTTCTTACCAAGCCTACCTGGTTCAAACAGCTACTATTCGAAGTCATTACCGGGTTCCAGCTGTTCTTTAGCACTCCTCCTGAAGGCACCAGCCTCCATCTGAGAACTGATGGATGGTTTTGAGTGTTTTGGATAAAATCAGCCATGTTTATTGAACAGTTTCAACTGGTGGATTTTAGGTGAAATAAGATTTAACCATTTGTAAGGAATGGAGGGATAAGAACCTTGTACAGAGAGGTGGACATGAGCAGATAGTCATGTCCTTGGGATCAGCAGGGCACCTTTTCCTCAGTCTGAGCTGCATGTAGCTTTGTGATGTCTGCCTTGTTTTTTCACTGTGGGTATGCAATGAAACTGGCAAGAGTAAAAGCTTCTGAAATATTAAACAGCACACTGCCTCACAAGTGCCAGGACTGGCCAGAGGCAAATGGCATGGCTTTAAATAGCTGGCTATGAAACAAAGTGTTTAGTGAATTGACCATCTGTCCAAGCTTGGCATAACTGTGATATAGCAGAGACTGTCAGCAGACTGTCGGCATTGCTATTTAAAATTGTTTATTATGTTAACATTTTTTAAAATTTCTGTCTGCAGCTCATCACTGTTCCCACCTCTGTTCTCCCCTTTCTGAAATATCCCTGACACAAGGAAATGGTTTCATACTCTGATAGTATTACATGTGGTAGAGGCAGGGTGAAGGTTGGGTACATCTGAAACAGATCTTTGACTCAAACTATTCTGTGTTCTCTAGTTATCATCACCTGCACTAATAAAACACCAGGAATGCAAGAGGTCTCTATGACAAAAAGTTTGAGGGGAGTCTGTGGCTTTTTGCCTCTTGTAGCAGCATTAGAGTGTAATGTTCCTCCCTCCTACCCCTCCCAGTTGTTCTCACTTGTGGAAGACGAAGAGAGAGAGCAGGAGACAATTTACTCTTCCTCTGTTTTAAGGGGAGAAAAGTATACAATTTCCTTGCCAATCAGTCCATTTATCCTCATTCCAGTAGCCAGTCTGGTATTACTGTCCCTCTGATTGCATGTATATGTTTTGTGATAGAGACTGGCTGAAGACAATGAACCACACGAGAACTACTCTCTCAAGAATGAAACCTTACTGTAGTGGAGTATGAAAAAGGCATAACTAGAGGAAACAGAAAACTAAGCATCACATGGAAAAAAGGACAGATTAATATAATGAGAAGCTTCCTTTATAAAGCATGTTATTTACTTAGAACTAGTCTCCCTTGTAGGTTTGATAAAAGATTCGTGCAAAGATTTGAGCGCTCATGAGACCTAATAAAAATAAACAAACCAGGAACTCCTAAAACGATAAGTCACTCGTTCTCTGTAGCCAGAGGCTGAAACCTATTGAGCAGTTGTCTGGCCATCAAGTCATCCATCTTCACAATGTATTGGAGATTTTTCTTGCCCTAGGCTATCCCTGGTTGTACCCGGATAATGGGCTACACCCCACTGTCTATATCCAGTGAACATGTGTCTATGAACTTTACAACTTGAGATGTATCAGTCATCCATGCTGTTAAGCTGTTTTCAATGCCCCACAGGATTAAGTTCCAAGGACTTGAAGTTCAAGTACATTTTAGGGGATATCACAAGAAATAAGAAATAATATAATGTGGATTGTGAGTTTATCACTAACTCACGCTTGCAGGGAAAAATTTCTCCCTTAGTGTCTCTCTTTTCCCTGTCCCTTTTGTAGTTCTGCTTAGGTTACCATAGTTTTAGGCCAAGAGTCTCCTCTTGATTTGATTAGGATTAATGACCATTAGGGCCCCGTATTTGGGACTGGAAGATGCTATTGTTTGTAATACGCTTACAGTGCAAGTGGCTCCTTTCTTGTTGTGCCACTGATAGATTAGTGGAGTTTGTCCAAGTAATTTTCCCTCTTGATATGTGTGCTTTCCTTCTCTGCCACAAAGTTGGTGTGAAGATTAACTAATTAATCTCATGAGATTCTTTAATGAAAGGAATGCCTTACTGAGCAACAGAACAAAGTACAGGCAATATGTATGAATACAGCTCATTCCAGATCTCTACAAAGTTGAGGTTTCTTTTCTCCTCTGAGCAAGTAAGACTGTCTCAGCTTTAAAAAAGTTGTTTTATTCTCTGTTCAGTACAATGCAGAACATCTGTTACAAAATAACAGATGATTAATAATTGAAACTAGATTGTACTGCCCAAAATAAAGTGCCTGTAGTATTGTAGCTTTCCAGAGTTTTTTGCCCTTGTTTCTTTATTTCTTCTCAAAACATAATAATCAAATACAATCATTGTTATGAGTTAGATTTGATGCCAGAATGGAAGTTTCTACTGTGTTTTATTTAAGTTTTGAGGAATAGTTTTTCAAGTCGTTTTCTGTGATAAAGTTTTGTATGTCGAATATGTGTAAAAGAAGAGAAAGAAGTGTGTAAAAGTAATGAAATGGGAAGAGTAAAATTCGATTCTGTGGCAGGCTACTAGATGAGACCCAAATGGGCTGTGGAATTAAGAGGCAAGAATCTAGAATTTTATTTGAGAGAGATATGAAAAATGAGAAGCTTAATCATTTCATGTTCCTTCCCACAGAACTGATTACTCCGGAGCCAATGTTTATGTGCATGATTAGGAGCTAAACCTGCCAAATTCTATTTTCAGCACTGCCACAGGATTACAGCGGGTGAAACTAACCTTGGTGTTTTGGGCTTATACAGCACTACTAGCTTGCAAAGCTCTTGCTAAGTTAAGATGGGCCTTTAAGTTAAAAGGAATGTAAAATTGAAGGTATTCTTGTTTGTTCTAAGACTGACATTATAACCCCAGACATTTAAAATTAAGATTAACACTGAATGAAAAGTAAATAGTTTCAGATCGGATAGGCCCGAAGAGTTTGTGGAATCTTTATCCTTGAAGGCATTCAAAAACTGAAGGAATAAAAACTTGAGCATCTATTTGTACCTTTGAAGCTGGCTCAGTAGGGAGCAGGAGTTTGGAGCAAAAAATGTCCAGAGGCCTTTACCTACCTAAATTAAATAATTTAAATTATAAATAACTTTATAATTCTAGATAAAACAAAAGTTGCCCTGAAACCTCCCTCAATAATCTATTAAATTATATTAATGAAATGTTTTATTGTTTTAGTATTACATTTCTAGTTTTGCATAAGGAAGATGCAAATAAGAGTTCCTTTCTTTTTTTTTTATAGTCCTCATCAAGACACTACGTGCATTAGCTCAAGTAAAGACAATGTAGAATCTTTAGTTCTTGAGTAATGGAAATGGAAACTGCAATTTAAAAAGCTAAGGTTTTAAAAGTGATGCTAATCTTCAGGGAGTCCTTTCTCCCGCATCTTGTCTTTTTTTTCCTGCTCCAGCTAAAAGTGATTACCTCGAAGCAAAGGAATGTATTTTAAGAATTCCCACTTGCTGCTGGGATTGCAGCTTACTCTTGGGACAGTGAAGGTCAATATTTCTCTCTACTCACAGTCCAGCCCACAAGCAATGACTCAGCAGCACACAAAAAACCTAAAGATGTGATGACATCTTCACCTTATTGAAAAAAGAAGTAGTTGAATCTTTTCAGGTCTGGTTCAAGGTGAAGCACTTTTGAGAAAGGGGCATCTGCCAAAGCTCAGGCACAGAGAGAAAAGGCTGCAGGTAGAGACCTGTCTGCTTGATGAATGTCCCCATGCTGAGGAGATGAGAGGACTGAACTGGGCTCTGTGTGGGTGCACTGCCCTCTCTTGTGTTTTCTTAGAAACAAGATGCCCCATCCCACTTGGTGCTTCAGATGTTTTCTGAACTGAAGTTCAGAGTAGGGAGTGGTTGTTACTGTACCTTGTTCTCTCTCAGGAAAAATCTTCTCCCCCACACCTCCAGACTTCAGTATCTCAATTAATATCGAGTAGGACTAGTGGAGAGAACAACTGAATGGCATCTGCACAGATGTTTCAGCCTCATGTTTGCTTTTTGTGAGTCTACACTACATTGACCCAACCCTATACCTGCGACTTGGCTGGTATGAAAATTCAGATAATGTAGAGAAATAATTTTAAACTGGGATGAGTCAAAGTAGAGAAAGCTGAGCAACAATAGCAGAACTTGTTCATTAATACATGAATACTAATTTTGGCTTGTGATGTTCAAGATAGAAAGGTTCACTAGTACTTATTCACTGGCTTTCAGACAACAGTCACGTAAAAGAAATATGGAAATGTCAACTGACTATTAAGATTATTATTATAATTGAAAATCACAACAGTAGTTGTAATTCTGGAAGTCTTCCTAAACATGAAAAAATCAGTTTTTGTTTAATTTGAACTATTTGATATTGAGAGAATTAAAGTTTTTTCATTTATTACAAAATATGATTTCAGTCAATATGGGAAGAGGGAACAGTGAGCTGAAGTGACCTCTTATTCCTGGAACAATCAGAAATAAGTCTTCTAAAGCTCACTGTTATTAGTCAAAACCTTTTACAAATTACTGAAACAAGTCTATTAAAAAACATCTGGATAGGACTCCAAATATTGCACTCAACCAAAAATGGGCTAGAGACAAAAAGCAGAGGATTAGACAGTTTGCAATATAAAAGTTTAAGACCATATTTTTCTTAAATCCTGTAACAGGAAGAAGACGTCATGTTCAGCCAAGGTGGCCAGTCAATGGTCTTATTCGATGCATAGGGTAACAGGACTGCTCTAGTTTCTTGCAATGTCATTTTAAAACATGTGTTTGCTAAGACAGCAGGTGGTGTTTTCCATTTGATGCATAGATAAATATTATTTTATGACAGATTAAATATGTTTTCTTGTTTATTTGTTGGGGGGATTATGCTGGTGGTTTTTTGTTGTAGTTTTTATTGGTTAGCATGTGTGTAGTGGGGTTCAGTTGCTGTTCGATGCCCTTTGCTTAGCCTTGTGTGAGCATGTGCTGTAGAAATAAGTATCTCTCATACTTTTTGTGTTCTGAAACCTCTAAACAGGACAGATTGTGCAGAAGGGCTACTGAAATCTCATTTATTTTGTGGCAACTTCTAAATGTAGATGCATGCTATTTTCTGCCTATGTGCAAAACGAGGAGGCACATGCATAAAAATTTCTCCCAAAATGTCTCCTTTTTAAAATTGTTTTGGACTTTCACTAAATGATGGTATTATTCTGTATAACTGAAGAGGCAATCAGAAGAATTTTGGAAGTGACTGTTTATGCCTCTGTCTGACGCTTGGATAACAGGGAATTATAGAGTGTTTCTTCTATTATTGGAAGTTGATATATACATTCACTTCTTCTGTCTGATAAAACCACCCCACATAATTCCCACAGATAATAAAAAAATAGAACTTTAATTGACTGCTTTCTTTTATGATCGCTTTCAGCCTATAATGAACTTCTTCACTAATACAGAACAGGTAAATGGATTATTTTTTTTCAGCCACTAGACAGCTTTTTATTTCAAATCACATTCATCAAAATGCCAAATGCAATTCTCAACAATTCTTCTATTAGGGACACTGTACAATCCCAGCTTTCAGAAATATTGGCAGGTGATAATTTTTCTCTCTTAAAAGATAGACCTTTGCCATCTAGTATTCTGCTGACAAGAGATTGTCTTATCGCCCAATGAACACTAAATCTTTCATGTGTGCAAACAAGATAAATTTACCATCTGAACCCTTCACCACATAATTTCTCTTACCTTTGAGCAGCCAAGATTTGAGGAAGATGGTAGTATTCTGTGAGTTATGGAACTCCTGTGAGTTCTTGGGGGAAACTATACTAGAGTTTCCACTGTCCAGACCTTGACTGAGTTTAAATCTGAATTACTGTCTTTAGGAATCATGAGTATAATTTCAACTGGCGGAGACTTGGAGTATGTTACCATCCACATGAGCAAAGTTCTGACTGATTTAATGAGTTTGGGTTATGTAACTTTGTATAAATAAGAACATTTTTATTCTTAAGTCACTGAGTTATAGTTGCAAAATAACTTGTGCATAGACGTTTTCTTTATGTTAAAATTGTCATTTCTACTTATTTCTGAGACCGTTCCAAACCTTGTCATCATTTAAAGGCCATATTATTATTTACTTTTTTTTTCTCAGCGTTGAAAGTGTAATTCTGTCACTGAAATCTTTCCCTACAAAATTACTGCACTTTCTGAGTTAACATGAACTTCTGGAAATATTAGTAAAACAATTCACAGTCCTTTGATTGAATTATTGGTGTATTATTTTAATGACGTCTTAATGAAATTGCTCAGTAACTAACCTTGTCTTTTAGTTGGCATTAGAGACAACTTCAAAACTGTCAGCTCTAGGTCATTTCATATTTTCATATAGGTGCTAATACTGTTAGCTAATTTATTTAAAGCAAAGACTTGGGCCAAATTTTGGTGACATTACTTATGAGCACAGTTCTATAGCAGTTGATATTAACCCATTAGTAAACCTTGTTAGGCTTTGCAGAGGCTTTAGTCTCCTTTTTCTCTGTTAATATCCAAATTAATGTTTGAGTTATTTCTTTTTTTGGTAATTTTGTCTCTAATTTATTTGCTCTTGCAACCACTTACTGCTTCCAGCAACTCAGTCCTGTAAAAGGAGTTGGTTTAATTTCTGTTACAGTAGTGTTCCATGTATTTCAGAATGGTCATGGCCAAAGCAGTTCCTTTCTTTGGCTTGTTTCATTTTATTTTTATTCTAGGTCTTACAAAAGCTTAAACAATGAGCTAGTTTGATTAGTTAAAAGATGGCAACATGAAATGCTTGTGTGAATTGGTGAATCTGGAGAATCAGTTTTTCTCTTTACACAATCTTTATGCCTTGTAAATGGTAATCCAAATTCAGTAGTGATATGTAAAGTGGTAGAAATTATGTTTCATTATGCTGGGATTCCATGGCACTGATGCTCTTGCAATCAGTTACCATGTAAAAAAGCTACCCCGCACCCTCTAAAATTATGTAACTGGCATGCAGAGAAGCTGGAAGAAAATGCAAATGTTTAAAGAATTTAAATAGCAAATGGCTTGCTTTTGTTGAGAGTGGGACATTTCTGTTGCTCCTTGCTGATTACCTTTTTTGCTGTACTTGACTCTTCTGTTTTCCTGTGAGAAATGTTACTTGTTTCATTTTGGTCACTAGTGTTGGGTCTATACATGAAGCATGTAATAGGTGAGGACGGTGAAGGTTCTTTAAGGGGATTCAACTCAATTTGCATTTCATCCCTATTTCTGGTCAGGTGATGTAATTCAGATCTGTTGATACATCAGAAGTGAATGAAACAACACATGAATCTATGAGATACATTTGTGGGGGTTTTTTTGTACCTTTCTATTTCATTTATACTATGCTCTTTCCTACAAAGTATTAGAGAGAAGTTTATCCAAATGGAGATATAAGGGGCCAAATTAAAATACTGAAAGAAGCTCTAGACTTGTTTTGACTAAGCCACTGAAGCTGGCATTCAGGACAGTTGTATAAGGATCACGATTCTGTCTACAGAAGAAAAATCAGAATCCTCTTTTGAAGTTTTCCTGAGTTGCTTTGTGAGGACAGCAAAAATCAGCATGAGGACAATCTGCCATCACCAGTTTTAGCACCAAAAAAGGTGTGAAAAAAGTGTGGACTGTTTAAGATCTATAAATTATTTTTCATCTTCATTTTTCACTTTCAAGTAAAGCAATCAAGGTTCTCCCTTTTCAGGGGTTGAATGAGTAATGGGTGCCTTGCATTTGGTTGAGAAGGCCTGTGTCGTTGTTATTGACTTTTGTTACAGAGAAAATCCCACTCCGTCTGAAGCATCAGGAAATGCAGCGTGTACTTGCTGTGCCTGGTGTGAGTAAGCAGATTCTGATCGTTGCTGAGCACTGATCTAAACAAAGAGCAATTACTTTTGCTGGGAAGAAATAGAGTCTTGGCTTATCCTAACTCTTCATTTTTGTTTAATATAAGACAACAACAAATCAGACCAGAGACACTCTGAGGTTCGTCTCCCTTTACTAGGGGCTTTTGCTGGAAGTGAGAGGCAGATATGTATGCCTCTTTTTACTCCTGTGTTAATAGCTTTATTTTGTAACGGTGGAATCAGAGGCAGTTTAAAAACTGACAAGATAAAAATGATAGGTTCAATTTTTCACATAAGAAGTTGCTGGATCAGCCCACTGAGCTGATAATGTTATCGTTTATCATTTTCATTCACCCTCCAGTGATGTAAAAACAGCCATGCTAAATCAGACTGAATCTTAACTAATCTCACTCTTTGTTGAGAGGGAAGTGTCAGATCAGGGTAAGTATATAATTATATTTTCTTATATATTTTCCCAGATTTCAACAATCTGTGGTTCAGATTCCTGAAGCAACAGTGATATTTTTGAATTTTTTTTTTTTTTCTCCAGGAACATTTTCTGTTCATTTTTCCTATTCATATAAACTTTTGCCATTGACAATAAACTATAGCAAGGCATTCCATGGTTTAACCAGGTAAAAATCATGGCCTTACCTGTGTTTTGTATCTCACTCTTGATAATTTCATTTGATGCTCATGAATTTTATAATATGACAGAGTGAATAACTGTTCTCTAAGCATTTCCAGACCATTCATAGTTTTGTAGATTTTGGTCAAATTGCCTCTTATTTATATCTTTTGGAAGTTGAAGAGTTCATTTATTTGCTGCTTGTATGAAAAATGTTTCATAGGTTTTTTTGATGACTCTTATAGCTATTGTGTGTTCTACTATAGGTCTCTTTTTTTTTCAAGATGGATAGCACCCAATGTTAAAGAAGTGGAAACACTTCACAGTGGCCAAATAGCATCATTTGTCATGCTATTTAATTCTTTCCTCCAATAATTCCTACTGCTGTACTGAGGCTTTTTTTGTAGGATCTGAGGACTGAGCGTCTATTTTCACAGACGTTTTCACTGAAACAAAGCCCCAGACTCTTTTCCTAAGAGAAAATGTATCTTCTGAGTCTAATGACATATCTGTTATGACGGGATTGCGTTTCTCCATTTGTATTTTTTTTCATACATCATCAATGAATTTCACCTGTCCTTTTACTGCTCAGGTAAATTGCAAAATCCTTTTATAGATCTTCATAGCTGAAGATACTTTACAGGTCTTTCATCATTCTGAATGCCTTGCTGCCATCACCAAACTTTGTCACCTATCTTTTCTATCTTTGTTCCAAATGATGAACGAATAAATTCAACAGCAAAAAGCATTGGGGAGATTTCAAATGAATGCTTTTCTCCATTGTGGAAATGGAAAGGATTTCCCTAACCTTTGATGCTGATCTTCCAAATGTAAGTTAATCTATGAAGGGCATTTTATCCCATGACAATTTCACATCCTTTGGCAAGGGAGCCCCTCAAAAATCCTATTAAACTTTTTCAGCTAGGTTGTCTTTCCCTGCAGGCTCTGAGAACCTAGTTAGATTTAAGGTGTGATTTTCATGTGCAAAAGTCATGTTGACTCCTCAATGATGTCCAGAATACACTCATCTAGAAACCAGCGTTAGCTGGGAAAGCAGTGATATGGTGTATTAGGCACTGTAAAAATAGAGTGAGAAGATTGCTCCTTTGAGGAGCGCACATTTAAGGAATTGAGCATGCTTTCTACAGTGAAGTTAGAAATCATCAAAATAATTTCTTTCTAATCTCCTCTCTTATATATTCTCATATACTAAAATTTATGACTTCTAAACTTAGATTCAGTTGATTATTCTTACTGGTTTTCTTTTCCATGCTTTTCCAGGAAAAGTGTCTGTGTCCAGTTTTATCTTCAGTATAAGCAACTGCACCAAGTCTTCAAAGCAGAAATGGGCTTCATTTATTTAAAAGTAAAATCTAAAATATATTTACTCTGTATTTCATATGCTGTAACAATAAAAACATTAAAAAGAATTGTACTTTTTCTCCTTTCTCATTTATGTCCCAGGCAACTTATGCAATAAAACTGAGGTAATGTGGCTTCAACTACATTAGTATGTAGTGTAGCTCAGTGGAAGTGGGTTTGTAGAACTAGGTAGATGATGCTGAGATGACATCTATCTGTGATATAGATGTTTTGGAGGCAGGTGGTCTGACTTTAGAGTAGTGCTAGCCAGGTACTCTGAGCTAAATATCCTGCAGTGGTCGGAGCACATTAGAAGAACTCCTGAAATGTATATTCTGGTTTAGTTTCCTTGAAAGGGAATTCAGTTCCTGTGCTCTGAGATCACTGTGGTGTGAACCAGAGCACAGTATGTAAGAATTTGCTGTAAATATTTCCTCCCAAAACTTGTGGGATTCTTTTCAGAAGCACACTCCTGGTCTAATTAGAAAGGTTAATGTAGATACATGCAGCAATTCCACCTCATTTTACAGATTTTTCATGCAGGCATCAGTTCTGCTTCTTATCCAATAAATATTATCTTTTGGGCTTGTAACTCTGATTATTCACATGTAGATATGTTATAATTAAATTTGCTTTTCTTATCTTGTAAGAAACACGGTGCTCTGACTGTGATGTGAGCAGTGACTGCTTAGTCACCTCTTGCTTGTAGTGGTTTATGGCATCTGTGCAAAGCGATTGTCCACACAGGGTACAACAGTTGAGCAGACAGTTCTGTCCCAGCCCTGAGCTGGTCTCAGTTAACAGTCTGACTGGTGGCTACAGAGTCACCTGTCAACTCCCTCCCCTGTCTCCGGCTCTGTATGCCCTTGCATAAATCTGCAACAGTTTGCACAGCATATCTAAACCACTATTGATATTGGCATATGTAGTAAAACCGAAGTGTCCTGAAACATTGGATATGTGCAGAATAGCTGGTTATCACAGTGCAATAACTAAAGCTTCTGGAGACAGTAAATACCTGAAAACACAGTAGTAATAGCCCAGAGTGGTAGTTAGCAGATTGAAGCCAGTGTCAGCAGTGCTGGCAAGTCTGCTTAGGCACTTAACTTTTATTGATTGAAAGAGGAATTAGGTGCTTCAGTGCCTCAGCAGTTCGTTCCTCAATTCCCTTTCTAAGAAATGGAGATAAGAGCATTTTCACACTTCAGAGAAGTGGCCTGACAGAAAATGTGTTAAGGCGGTGATGTGTCTGGATGTGACAGTGATGAGGTCAGATGAGTTCCATGTGCAGGTATAAGGAAATACGTGAGACTAGAGTGGATCTTGATTATCAGCTTGCCTTAGAGGCACAAACCAAAGTCAATGACAAGACTCTTATTAACTTCAGGGAGCTCGGATCAAGCCCATTGATTTGTGCTTATTTCTGCTCTAGTTGCTATAGTCCAAATTAATGCTGTGCTCTGATATTTTCAAATACCAGCATAAACAAAACCCACTCAGGAAGGAAGTCATAAAAACAGGAGAATCATAATACCTGAATCATAGTACTGAATTGATAAATGCTACCCATAGGAACATTGTCCCAGAAATTAATCTAGTAAGAAAAAAGAATCAACTGATAAACATCACAATTAATTCTTGGCTTCAGAAGCTGGATAGGCTGCTTAGTGACAGTAGATGTTCTATATATTGATGTTTTGATTATTAATGCATTTTGTGTAGCTTCTGTCATGTAATCTTCAGTTTAGGAGTTGCATCAATGGTATGCTTAATCTGTTTAAAAGTGTTAACAAAAGAATGTTTCATTCTAATAATGCATGTTTTCATCACAAAATTTCAAAAGTAAATCAGATATAGAAATGGAGGCTGTACCTTCATGCTACAATGGAAATATTACCCTTTTTTACATTAGAGATAGGGTGTGATAACGTAACTGGTCTAAGATCACTCAGGATATTAAAATTCAAGGATTTTTAAGAACCTCAACTTTCTGAGTCACAGGTCAAATAGTTATGCTATGAAGGGATTTTCTAGACACAAATAAAAACCTCTGGCAGTTACCCAATAATGAAGGACATTTCCTGTGTAGATTATATGTGTATTTACAACTTCACATACAAATAGTTCTTTTGCATCTGGTGTCTATCAAGACTTATGGCATCCTGTAGCTCATAGGTAGTGAGTTAAGTTATATTTAGCTCTGCCTGCCTAAATGAAAGAAAGAGAAGGAAATGGAGTGTGTGATTTTTGCAGTGGCCAAACCCAGATGGGAATTTGCTCTGAGAAATGCCAGGCACGGATCCTTTCATTTTAGACTTGTCTAAGAACAGATCAGTGTTTGCCATTTGCAAAGCACCAGCAGGGCCAGTACTTCAAAAAAAAAAAAAAAATTTCTTATGATTCAAGGCTTTAATACCTTCTCAGGCAAATATTCTTCAGAAGTTTTCATGTTTGTTGTTCGTGACACCTCATTCCCATTCCTTAGGGGTATTACTTCTTTGCTTGCTGAAATACTGCAATACTGGAATGATCTCTTTCTACTGCTCAAACCTATATATTCTCTCCTGCAGAGACACATGAAAGGAGTATCTCATTATTCTCTCTGATTCATCAGCAATGCAGACCAATTAATACCATAGTTAATGGGAAGAAGTAACTACTACAACTGCAGGCCATATATCTTCTGTCACTCCCAAACTAATACTCCTGGACAAAGCTAGAAAGCAACTTTGCTATGCGAAGATTATTTTTGATACATGACCGAATCTATAATTCACAGCACCATAGAAACTGGAGATGGAAAAAACCCAGCATGTCTTCAAATGTGTTCCCCTGCCAAAGCAAGATTGCTTCTTGCAGACAGCCAGGTTATAACATTTCAGGCAATGAAGCTGTCATCTTCTCTGAAAATTCTGCCAGAGTCTAACAAACCTCACTGTTAGAGGTTGTTGTGTGTGTCTGTCTCTGTCTCTCTTTTTTTTTTTTCTTAACACCCAACTTTTCATCTGCCCCTTCAATAGGTCGTTCATGAAGACTCTAGCAGCCCACTGTGGCTGCCTGGTAACTTAGTAAGTTTGCACTCTGGTGTTACAAATTTCAGGTTTGATTTTTCCGAGAACCTAAGAATAACTTCATTTAAATCTGTTTTAACTAGTAGTAAAGTAATTCTGCCTGTTTGGTCACATGTTGTGTGTTTTTATATACATAGCTGAAATATACTGTTTCCCTTACTGTAAGATTGGTTAAGTTTAATTTTGACATTACATTGACACATTTTGAAATAGGCATATTAAATAAGTTCATCTGAAATTCCCAGTTGTGTACTTATTTTTCCATCTGACTACTTTTCAGCATTTTATTTTCATCTTTCTGTTCCATATAGATTATGCTGCTGACTGATCCAGAAGTTGAGAGCAGCTTATTAATCAGTTCTGATGAAGGGGCCACCTATCAAAAATACCGTCTGAACTTCTACATCCACAGTCTGCTCTTCCATCCCAAGCAGGAAGATTGGATCTTAGCATACAGCCAAGATCAGAAGGTAAGAAATGTTGGCAGCATCTTGCTTTGTTAGCTTAGGAACAACATAGGGTTTCTCCATCTCTCCACGTTACCGCTGCAGAGAATTTAGGACAGTCTTTGGACTGATACCAAACTGATGTTTCCAAGCAAGAAACATTGAGTAAACCTCAATGTAAAGGACAAAGTAAAATACATGGGTATCTACTGTGTTATTGGCATCTAGCCCTCTATGGCTGACCTGACAGTCTGCATTTATTCATCAGTCCTTTCGGCAATATCATATGACGGGCAATGGGCAAAGACGACAGCTGGGATGCTTCATGCTAGGAATAACAACTAATCTGTAATGAGGCTTTTTGTCCTCTTATTTGATAATTCTCTTGCTCTGTCCTAGCACCAGCTCCAAGAACAGTGTAAGACACTCCTTGTTCTTATCTGGTTAGCACATTTTCGAGTAGCCTCTGATTTTTTTAAGAGACAAGTAGCAGTGAATCAATTTCCTTTGAAGTCCAGTTCCTTCAGTATAGGTAATCCGTTAGCTGAATAAATATGCTGCGAGATTTGTCTTGATTTTTTCCTGCCCAACTTGAGACAACAGAACCGGACTTGATTGTAAGAAGACCTCATTGTCAGAACTTTCTGAATATCAAGCGCATCAGTACATAAAAGTGAGTAATCTTCCAGCAAAGGACTTTATGGAACACAATCTGTTTAGTTCGCCAAAAAAGAAAATTGAAGGGAAACTAGATAAATATGGGAGAAGACAAGATGTATGAGTAAGAATTGTAATCTAGCAAAAATCTGTGTTACAAGGGTTGATGGCTGGGAGTCAATGGCAGATATACTCAACTGTAAAGTAACTAACCATGGGAGCAAACTGTTCTGAGAAATGCTGGGTTTCACATCCTGACATTTTGGTGTTTTTGAATAAAACTGGAAGAAGACTAAAACAGTTTGTTGAGATCCCAACAGGGGTAAAAGAATGAAATATCTTGGCATCTAGTATATAAGACTTCATACAAAGTAATTTAGTCATTTATTTTTGTTTTACATGTGATGAAGCTATGAGAATCTGAATCTAATCAATAATCAAAGTATTGGCTGTTTTTTTCAGGTTGTACATTAATGTGAATAGCAACATAGAAGTTTGAAGTCTATGATGTTTTCCATCTCTGTATTTGAATTAATTTTACAGACATTTAACAACTAATTTTCCTTTAGCCTAAATTTGGCTTGCTGTTACTATTAGTGTAAGCCTGAGAAAATAAAGGCATAAAGAGGCTAAAAAAGTAGTTGAAGTCACAAAATGATTTTATGGGAATTTTTGGGGTAGAAGTTCAGTCCTGTGCTTTATACTCAAAACCAGTATCCTTCCAGGACTGTAGCTTAATATCCTTCTTATCTATTGGAAATGCATTTTGCTTGCCTAATTCTTCCTGTAAAGTCAGTTGTATGCAATATTTTTCACTCACCCCTCTCACAGCATTTTGTAGAGTGTACTGTGGTTATAATCTGTTCAGAGGAAGCTGCAGATTAAATTATTTCTGGGCGTTCAGTATGTAATTAGACAAGGTCAAAATGTTTCCTTTCCCCTGTCCCTGTTGAATTCTCTGGACAGATATGAAACCAAACAGAATCTGGTCTCTGCTGTCTTTTAGGACCCATTGGAATGAAAATTACTGTGTGTTAGTAACAGGAAATTTATTACATGAGAATCAATGAAACTTTCAGTGGTAAATTTGTCAAACGGAATTAGCAATAGTGGAAAATGAATTTCAGCTGTCGTAGTAGTCAGCCTGCTCAGGAAATAATTCTGAATTAGTCCATACAACTAATGCTCATCTAATCTATGGTAGATGGATACCAGCAAGTATATTGTCACTATTCTATAGGAAATTCCCACTCTTCTATGGAGTTCTATAGAATCCTTAAGAAGAACCTGGATATAAGAAAAAGCAACTTTTTGTGTGTTATCCTGAATTTAGGGCATTTTTTTGGACGAGAGGGTGCAGGCTGTATAGTAAAATGTCTTTGCATTATGGCACTGATTATCAAATTGCATAACTGTTGGTAATTCAATAGAGAAAAATCATGTAGCACAAGGTCTGTAGATCTTGTACCAATTAGCTCTACAATATAATTTTAAAAGTAGTCTGTATAGGTATAAGTCACAGACCTGGTTTTTACTTTAAAACATAATGGACATGTTTTCTGACTTCAACAAACTTTGCTTAAGAACCATAGAGGGTAACCAAGAGGCAGAGAGTATTAATCAGATTGGACCAAATTAAACGTAACTCAAACTAAAGGTCAAGTTCAGCCTGTGGCTAACTGTATATTACTCCAATTGGTTGCATGCTTGTATATCCAAAGGCAAAATTTTCTCAGAGTAATTAAGAGGTCCTGCAACTATTTAGATAATTGCAGTGGCAACAGTTGGGTGGTTTGGAATAAATGATACTGTTATTTGCTATTTAGTGATGTTGTGCTAAGGCTATATTTAAAGAAAGAGAACCCACTAATTTGTGGGTTCCAAGCACTGTGTGCACACTAAGAGTCACTCAAGGAAGCAAGGGAAACGTATCTGCATGGTAAGGAATTTACATTTTGATACAACTGATTTTGATGCCATTGACTGAAGAGGACATGCGGGATTTGTTGGTGATAGCCATAATAGAGTAAGTTGGATTTTGATCAGTTAGGATTGTTGCAGTCATGTAATCTTGCTATTGACAGACAGGAGGGAGGTGAGAAAACACATTTACATGCTCCTAGCAAGCCGCATAATTGTTGCCATCTGTTTGCATCTTGTCATTGCAGCAGGTGAGACCAGGAGAATTGGGTGGTGAATAGAGGAAGAGCTGAATAGACAGGAATCATATTGGGTCCAAACTGGTTTTGTTCTTGGAAGTTGTCCATCCAGTTCAAGAATGATGAGGGCAAAGCCAACAGTTAGTGCATGCCTCTCATTGCTCAGTTGTAATGAACAGGAAATGGGTCACATAGCATCATCCCTCAATCTCTTCACAGCCCACTGAGTCTATCACTATGATAAGCACTACAGATTTTTTGAATTATTTATTATTTGGTTGAATAGGGCTTTACTCAATGGAAGGGAAATCTGTGTTAACTGAAGTCATTTTATGTCCCAGTTTCTTGGGTGTTGTGTGTGGGTGAATGTGGTTAATTACTGGGGTTCAGCTAACGAGCTATAATTTGTTAAGCTTCAGTGACTCGGTTGCTTTTGTTCATGTGTCTCTCCCCTGTGTCTCTGCCTTGGGCAGCAGACTTGAATTACCACTGCTGATAGACCAGTCCCTTCTTCAGTCATGACTTTTTCCTGCCAGTCTTGAGGAAAAAAAAAAGAGCAGCCAAGCGGCCAACCATCTGTCGCCTACACTAATTGCTTCGTGATTGCATTCATTGTTCTGGCTGAAAGTACAGTTGTTACATGGCTGATTCTTACCACGTAATTGCAGAACTATTGTATGCTTCCGCATTTTCTGTGTAAGAGGAGTTACAAATCAGGAGGAAACTTCAGATACAGTGAAGTGTTGTGTGAGGTAAAAACTTGTTGGATGTTGTGTACATGTGATCTCTCATGAGTGTAATCGACTTGGTTGTGGAATAGGAAACTGTATTTTATGGGAGTATTGCTTATGTATTATTATGTAATCTTCAAAAGTGGCTTGCTGTGTAATCAGAGGGTGGGATGGAAGAGCCTCTACTTCATATGGAGACGTCTTCTGCTATTCAGATGGGTCAGGCACACAGAGGAATGGTTAGTAATCAGCCGTGAATAACAGAGCTGTTTGGAGAGATGAAATAGAGGTGAAACTGAGAAACACGAGTCAGACGGGCAAAAAAGCTGGGTTGTAACTGCTCAGCTCAGGAATAAATGCACAAAGGCACTCAGGCACTGAAAGGCAGCAACAGAGGCTGAAAAAGCAGATTTAAAATGGAGTTACTGTTCTTGCTTCTCCTCTTTCATTTTAAATGAACTCTTGAGAAGCAAGGCACCCCAGACTTATAGGAGCTCTGTCACCATAGTGCTAGTAAATTAACAGGTTTACACCAAATATCTGATTCCATCTGTCTACCTTTATTTAACGTGTGTGTCATGCTGGAGATCAGTCAGTTAGGGACTGATACTTGACTGTGTAGCTCAAGTGCTAAAGTTTAGTAAATCAGGATTCTGATGCTTATGGGAAAATGTATATATCCTGTCATCAAACCATGTCATCTTCCTCAGTTTCCTACAGTAAGGGAGGTCCACTCCTCATGCATTCAAGTAGAAGAGAAAGGTGTCCATACATCAGGAATGACCGAGAAGCTGCTTGCAATAGAGATAAGGATGCATATGGCCACATGTTGTCTGTGTGAGAACAGATCAACTCTTAGAAGTACCTTCAACCACATCTGTCCTTGTTTTTGATGTAATGCTTGTGTCTGACAGTAGGCTCCCTGCCACAGTTGTAGCCAACATTCGCTCTTCAAGATGTGATGACTATTTTGGATGCACTACATAATTCTAAAACCTTTCATTCCACTGCATTAGGATGTAACTTTGAGAGTGACCCTGCTCAGAAAAGGGTCAAACCAGGGATCCCTAGAGGTTCCTTTCAACATACATTATTCTGTTTCTATTTACACCATCTCAATTTCAGTGATAACAGTCCATGCCTACATAGATAAGAAAACAGGGAATAAAATTCAGATTTATTTTATCTGAAATTGAATCGTAACTTCTTTTAAAAATTGACCTTACAGTATAGAGGTATCATTTGGGATGTTACCTTTTTCCACACTGATGACAACATTTAGAGGACTATTCATTGGGCTAATGTTAGCTGCGGTAGGCTAATTCCATCTAAAATTAATGGAGAGGAAAAAAGCTTCTGTAGAGTGGTAAGCATTAGCCACTTCGAATCATCCTCTGGAAAAGCCTATCTCTTTTGACAGACTACAGACAAAACCAGGGAGCTAGTTTGCATAAAACTAATGTTAGCTAATGCGAGTAATTCCCCCCTTCCCTAAGGCATTACTCCTCCAGCAATCTACACTATTTGTGTTAATATGTAGGACACCGCTAATCAACCAAGCCAGTTTTCCAGCAAACTTGATTCTCTTTGACAAATATTGTTGAAGATGAAAAGTAGTAAAGAATTTGCATGTTAAAAGGTGTTTGTTCTGAGACTTCGCAGTGTCTCGCTTTCTGCATGGTCTTAGATATCTTTTCTGGGTTATCAGCACCTGTGCCAGGGATGGAAAGGGCCTTCCACACAAAGGCCTTGTGAATGCTAACCCGTATTTCTAAGACTTTATGTGTTGCTACGTTTCTAAGCAAGTGATCAGTCATGCATAGAAACATCCACATATCTATTTAGGGCTATGCATACCATTTGTGTGAAGATCTTAAGCACAGAGACCTGTTGGGCATCCTGATAACACATCTTGCACGCAACTCATTACAATTACATAATACCTTGTTATCTCTAGGCAAACTGAGTAACATTTGGTAGCAACCACCATACTGAAAATGAACAAGGAAGGGACATCAGAACTATTTATCCGGCTCTTATTTTATTAGGGGTTTTCCTCTTCTTGTACAGTCATTTCCTCAGCATTGTCTCAGCAAGAAGAATAATAATGGTGTCAGACTGTATATTTTGTTTTCATTGGCCATAAGCCAGTGTACAAACATAATGTGCTGGGGTAACAACTTAAAATAAAGAATGGAATTAAAACTGGGAGGAATCTCTAATATTCTTTCTTCCCCTACTAAATAAAAAAAAAAGAAATCAACAGAGCCCAGTGGCGGCCCGGCAGTCCAGACAGGAAGATACATTTCTTAACCACGAGTATGATCAGTGAAACAGAAGGAAAGACTCTTGAGCAATAATCACTTCACTCTTTACCACCAACTTACTCATCTTCAGGCAGATCAATATGTTCTTGCTTATCCATCTGTATGAACAACAGCCCTCTGAAGCCCTAGAGAACTTGTTTTTTTGCTGCTTTGAGATCCTTGGATGCATAGTTTTAGCTATGAGTAGATCCATTTTTCTCTGAAAGGTTTTCTGTACTCTGCATAACTCCAGTTTTCCTACTTCCATGAGAAAATTATTTTTTTCCTTTCTATCAAAGCTGGACAGTTCACTGGATTAGGAATAAAGAAATGTACTCAGTATCACTAGGTCTGCCACTGATCTCTGTGGTGCTGAACAATTCCCTTCATTCTTCTGTTGTAAAGATTCACGTCTCCCTTTGTCATTTGTTTTGACTGTATTCTCCAACATGTCTCCAGTTTCTTATTGTACAGAGTGCCTCTCAACACTAAATGCAGTTGGAACCATAGGTTTTAATATAATGCAAATGATAAACAATAATATTTTAAAATTTAAAGCTATGCATGTGTGCATTATAAATTCTGACACTTTGTCCTAAATTCTACTGTAATATGCCTTTTCTGTTCTCATTCTAATACAACATACTTTTTAAACAAAAAATGTGTTTAATGAAGTTATCTAAACAGTTATGAACCTACCTGGTAAATTTACAACTCAACAGAAAGCAAGTGCAGGATACACTGTTACCTGTTATAAAGAATAGTATTTTTTACCAGAGAAGGGAATTAACCTCAAGGACAACATACTAAGTGGAGTGGTAAATTCATCATCCCCTGGAATCGAGATTGGCTGTCTTTCCAAATGATACAATCTAGTTCAGCCATCAATTTTTGGCCTGAATAATCCCTTTTAGTGCTTGAGTTAGTGGTAAAGATTCTGCAGCATCTGTTAGGAGGAGAACAGACTGATGATACTAGTGGCTCCTTCTGGCTTTCAAATATATATACCTGGCAGATTCCTTTAAATATCTGCTGGTAAAAATGCATTTCCTGCCACTTTTTTAGCCTAGGAGTTGAATATACTGCAGACATCATGCTAATAGAGTTGCTTGCAAACTGCCACAAAACCAGAACACCATGATGTGTCTTGTATGAGAATGTGTGTGAATAGGTAGGAAGAAAACTGAGGGTCATCTCCAGGAAGCTTTGATCTGATTAACATGCACAAAAGAAACTGACGTGTTACAACCATACTGAACAAGTCTACGTGACAGTAGCATGCGGTTCATCAGCAAAAGCAGCAGGGACCTCACTGGTATTTGAGTGGGCTGTGAAACAAGTATATGAAAGCTTTATCACTCTGTGTTTCTATCAGCGTTCAATAAACACCAGTTATTGGGTATCCTTATTGATGCCTTCTGTGTCACATGATTAATTCATTGCTGCAACTTAAAATGTTCAAAGTCTCTGCAGTGTCCTATAAACTTTATTGCTTCAAGGGTACTTAAGCATCTTAACCTACAATTTGATCAGAGACCAGGGAAGTAAATGAGTATCAGCACTTTAACCAGTTTTTGTATCCTGAATCAGGAGTCTTATGCCTTATTTTAGGAAGGAAGTAACATGCATTATTTCGTATTCTTTGTTTATATAAAACAAACTGTTCTGTTAAATCCAGTGGTGGAAGAGGAAAGCCTTGGAAGGGGAATAGTGTGATTCAGGAAATAGCAACATAGCTCCCAGCCTTCTGACTGCTCTGAAAAAGAGATGCCCTGTGCAGTAATTCCTTTAAGTTTAATGTACTTTGTTTGATACCCAAGTAAGCTGCACTGGATGCATGTTGGGAACATGTGTGCACCAAGTCACTATTCATTCTTTCTCACTGTTTGAGGTGTCTGTGGTACCACTGTAGAAACTTCTTTCCCACTGTGGTAATTTTTCATCGAGTAAGTAGATCCAAGGGTATAAGAATCCGAAAGGTAATCAAGAACTTCTATATATCTGTATAAACATGCTCAATCTTAATTCCTTACCAGATGCACTAACCCAAATCTTTTATTCGGACTGCATAGAAAGCAAAAGAAATGCAAGAGAGACTTAAATTGAAGTAGTACATCACCCAATTGAAGCATTCCATGTGATGTCTATCCTATTGCTCTTTACTTTCCTGAAGGCTTCAGATTAATTCTAAATATGGTCTTTCACAGTTGAATAGCATTTGAATGATGCCCCTATGAACAATGAGAATAATGACTAAAACTTTGTAGAAGAGTGGAATTTTGTCAAATACACCTGTGGTGGTAGTAAAGTACAATTTCTCAGCAATAAATTTATTCAGTATAAATGAATGGGGACAAGAAGAAGAACCTGTCTGCATTTATTTCAAATTACATTCTTGCATATTCACAAAGACTTCTCTTCATCCAGTTTCACTCTGTTATGTTTATAGTTAAAGCTAAACTGTGCTTTGAATGCTGTATTCTTTGGTGAGATGGGGATAAATTGAAAAAATAATATACTGAGGATGAGGAAAAAAGTGATCTCTCAGTCTTTATATGGCTCATAAGTGCAAATCTGTGCTTTAGGTTTACTGGTGTTTGGGGGATTTTTATGTGGGAATAAATTCTGTTTGAAGGGTTGAAGGTGAAATACCATAACAGGGTTAGTTTTAATCTTCTCATAGAAACACCAGGAAGTGCAAGTGGCAAGAAATCAGTATACGTGAAGAAACAACCAGGAGGATTCACAAGGAGGAACATTCTCAGGGAATCAGAGGTGAATTTGGATCAAACCTGGTGCTTTCAAAGATGCTCTGAGCTAGTTTTCCAGTTTCATATGGTTTTTTTTAGGTCAATACTGTAGTGTAGGTTGAATTGCTTTGGTCAGATCTGTGTCCTGGGAGAATGAGTGTAGCTTTTATGGAAACTAGAGGTGAAAGAAACCTTTTTCTTTTGTGAAAACAAGAATACCGAAGTTGGTAAATCCAACCAACAAATAAATTTATTCTCCATGCCATCCTCTATTTTAACTTGTTCAGGGAAATTTTCTTAAGTAAAAGAAAAATAATGGGAACTACTAGTCTGCTCAAATTATTTCCCTTGTGTCACTTCAGCATGCAATTTAAATCACCTTTTCTTCAGCCAGACTCTTAATTTCCATGTGCATAATGGATTTTGTGTAAGATGAAATCAGTACATAAAATCAAATGTTCTTATCAGTATAGCAAGCACAAGGAGCTAATACATGAATCAAGATCAGTATGTGAAGAAGCGTCATAACCAATCAGAATATCCAATTAAATACTGAGTCACATATTAAATGAGGAAATGTTTATCTGTCTTCTTGGGGTGATGTATAGATTACTGAGAAAGTTGAGTTTCTGGTATGGTGAGTTTGATGAGTGTGCAGGTAGCAGAGTTGCCCACTGGCTCTGGAAAGCCCAGAGCTTGTTGGAACTGGGGAAGAATGGAGACTGCTCTCTTTAAGATAAATTTGCATTTACTAGCAACATCTGATTGATGACATGCTTTCTTACCCATCAGGTTCAACAGCCAAAGAAACAACTCAACTGCCTCATAAGAGCCAGATTTTTAGCTGGAAAAATCTCAGGAAAAATCCAGTGTTTATAAGAGAAACAAGTGGTGGACAGTACAGTTTTATTAAAGTGCATGTCCAGGTGCAATACTTTATGAAACTGTTACCAGCTTGTTTTGTTTGTCCTAAAGATGTGAGTTTATTTTAGAAGATCTCAACTTCATAATTCAGTCAAACCCAGATAGACAAGCAGGGTCCTGTAGGTCGTAATCTCATATCATCAGTGATTGTATCAGAGTGAATCAAATTTGTATGGCATCTAGAGAACATTAGGCCCTCAAATCTCATATTTTAGCTACTTGTTTTAGAGTTTTTAAAATGCATATAGATTAATTAAAAAAAAAAAAAAAAGAAAGAAAAAAAACCAAATAAGACTGCTGTGAAATTAAAGAGAGAGATTAATCCCAAGTTAGTGCCATTTGTCTTAGCTTCATAAAAGTGAGAGGAGGTCTGATGTTTTATAGCACTTCTGACTCCCACACAGTCCCTTTAGGAGAGGTGTTTTAAGGATGAGTCTGTATATCACACATTAGAGTTTCTCTACAGATTTTCAGTGAAGATATGCAACCTTTATCTGTAAAATGGTGAGAAGGTTGTGTACTTTACAGTAAGTATTTGTTTATTAGACATATTGCTCACTAAGAGAACTATTGAAGGAGTTCATTACCTTCTGAATCCTTTTTTGATAGCCTAAATAAGCTACACATAAGACATATACATGTTTTATATATAATGTATAAGTTAATACCAACTTCATGGATATTAATACTGGTGTTCAAACGTGATAGTATTTCAGTTCAGAGACTTAAAAAGTATAAGATATTGAAGAAAAATGAGAAGAATTGAATCAATAATATTTAAATATTATCTGAGCTCTGTGAGTTATTGATTTCTGATTTTGAAGCCTTACACTTATCTGCATGTGTGATTTCCCCATATTAATAGTAGCTACTGAGAAACCCAGAAATCTTTATGTTGTCTAAACACATGCTACAACAGATGATTGCTACTCTAAAGAGCTTAGAAATCTGAGTGAAGGGAAGATGTGGAGGAGGTACAATATATGGGCAAACCAGGGAAGAATAAAATAGATGTAGTCAAACAATTGAAGGGGCCAGAGCTCTTTTACAGCTGTGAACTAAAAAATGGGTAAATTATGAAAAAATACAAGTGTTGGTTCCATGCAATACAGGATTGAAGGGCAAAGAAAGATGTGTGGCAGAATGTATCCAGAACCAAAAAACAGAGGGTTTTATGAAGCTAAGATCTTG
The DNA here is from genome assembly GCF_037038585.1 of Patagioenas fasciata. NCBI lineage: Eukaryota > Metazoa > Chordata > Aves > Columbiformes > Columbidae > Patagioenas > Patagioenas fasciata. Next base: position 31,484,446 of record NC_092527.1, on the reverse strand, counting down.
AGATCTTTCTGCTTTGGAGAGATTTCCCAGAGCTGAAGAAAAGTCTAGAGTTCTTTTTCCTCTTCCGCAGTACACACTTCCCCTTCTAGAAGTGACATTGTAGTATAGATTGGTTGCGTAAAATAAAATTCCAGTTATTCTTCATGGAACATTTTGGAAAAACATCATTTTTTCTCCCTACATTTTCTGAAATGTAGTTATTTTTTTTATGGTGCTGAACCTGTCAAACCACAGTAAATAAATCAATCAGGTTTGTCTAATTTCTGATAAATATTTTACTTTCACTAAGAATTTATACATACACCTTCTTCCTCTTTATCAAATGTTTTGATTATTTTAACTACAAATATTTCTGCTAAATATTTTATTTTTCTTCTGCTTCTTCTTTGGATTATAGGAAAATTTATCCATATTTTGCAAGGAAAAAATTTTGGTTTGTTTTTAAAAAATCTGTGTATTGAAGAATGTTTTGAGTGTCTCAAATGGAAAATATTATCAACTAATATATTCCAAAATGAAAAAAAAAAAAAATCTAAAATCAGTGTTGGAAAGACCAGAAAAATTAGAAGGGAAAGGGATGATTACATGGCAACTCTATCCTACTGTTACCCAGATATCCCAGAACATTTTAAGGTGAAGCTCACACTGTCACTGTGAAATACATGAGCAGCACTTATGCTTCTCACACAGGATGGGAAACAAATAACAGAGAGGGTGAGTAGTATACAGGTATTGTTTGGTGTAGATAAGGAAATAAGTTAAGTTTTCAGATGTCAGCTTTCTCTATTCCAGAAGATAGTGGTGTCATGTTGTGAGAAAGCTCTGTCTATAGCTGGGAGATTGTCTTGTCATTCAGAGGGTTTATTTGAATCCCAACTCAGCCTCAGAACGTATTTGTAACCTTGGGACAGCCTCTCCTTTTGCCTTGAATTTCTGTTCTCCCATCTCGAAAGAAGTGTATGATAGATTTCTATTTTACAGAACATTAGGATTTTAAAAAGCAAAACAAAGCAAAACTGGGCTGTTAATTATTAAGTATTCAAGTATTGTACAGAAAAAAATAAATATACAAGAGAAGAGGAAGCAAGAAGAGAATTATTCCCTGATGATCCAGGGTCAAATCTGAGAGATCAATACAGGATTTGTACTTCATAACAGTTTTGTGTCAGTGAAAGCAGAAATGTCAGATCACTACTTGGCCCTCAGATGAAAACATATATTGAAATTGTAATAGGTTCCTTTTCTGTTTGTGGTTGAAAAAGAAGTATAGCAAAGAACATGATCTAATTTCAGTCTAATAATGAAAATTGTCATCAGGCAGCAGTGCTCGCCAAAGAAAATAAAATGTCATCTCTGAAGGGACTGTATGCACGAGTCTGTCACAAGAAGTCCCAGGAGGGAGAGGGCTTTTATAACAACAACAAAATATGATGCTGGGTTTAAAAAATATCCATACAAGCACTATAATTGCTAAACAGGGAAAAATAATCCCAGCTGTATTATAACTGATACTTGACAAAAAAACCCTACCCTCCAAATATTTATTTTTCTAGTCCAACAAAATAAACTCAGTCTAAAACAAGTAATATTTAGAATAAAATATATGAAAACATCCTCACTGCAAGGGATTTTTTTTTTTGCTTTTTGTGGGAGGTGACACACAAGGTGGGGAATTCACCCTTTGTTAAACGTATACCAGTGCTGCTTGTGTTGCTGTGAGTCAGTCAAGACTGAGATTGGTGCTGAGATAAGCAACGGAGGAAAAACCTTCTAAAGTCTGGTTACTAAAGTGTCTCATCAAAGACAATAAGAGTTTTGGGCATGGGTTCCCAGGGAGCTGGTGTTTCCCTTTGAGAACTGTTGCCTTTTCTCATGTGCTGTGTCCAGTTCACTGGGCACTGGCTTCTAATTCGAGAGGACGATCCTGACAGCAGAATTGCTATGTTCATTTCCTCTCTTTGAAACAAGCTTATAAAGTCTTGCATTTCTCCACTTTTTGGCTGAATCACATGTTTCATTCAGGGCTCCCTGGGTGCTCTGCAGCATTGTAGCTTCTGCTGTGCTGGGGCAGTTGTGGGTGCAGCAGGTGACCAGCCCCTCTGCAGAGCTGGGCTGAAAGAGCCCAGGGGAAGCTGTGGTTCTGTGGCGCTTCAACTGCAGGCACAGAAGAGGATGCTACAGAAGCACAGAGAAAGCTTTCACAGGCTGTGTTTAGTTCATTCAGGCTACTGTTACCATCACCAGCAAATTTGGAGAGCAGGTAATCTGCCAAAAGTTGTGTTTGGTAAAAGTAGAGCAGGAGTAATGCAAGAGAGAGAAGAGGGAGAAAATAAGATTTACTGTGATGATTTCAGCCATCTGAACATCAGTGTCCCTGGAAAGCTTACATCCTATGTATATCCCTGGCCTGGAAACAGGGATATTGTTGTTTGGATTACTCCTTGTTCTCAAAGAATGATAGAATCATAAAATGGTTTGGGTTGGGAGGAACCTTCAAAGGTCATCTAGTCTGACCCCCCTGCTGTGATCAGGGAAGATCTTCAACTAGATCAGGTTGCTCAGAGCTCTGTCCAGCCTGGCCTTGGATGTTTCCAGGGAAGGGGCATCCACCACCACTCTGGGCAACCTGGGCCAGTGTTTCCTGGCCCTTACTGTAATTTTTTTTTCTTATATCTAGTCTAGGGTTCTTTGAGTTTAAAACAATAAATCTTTGTCCTATTGCAACAGGTCCTACTAAAAAGTTTGCCCCCCGAGCATTATTAAAACTTAAATTACTGGTATGTCAAAGACATATTACTTGGAATGGAAAAAACTACTTTGCCATGAAAGATAAAACACTGACATCAGAGAGATAGATTGACAGTAATTTATTTTTATTATGTCTTTGTTTTTGTTGCAACTACAAAAGCAGGTCTAGAAATGGATTTTGAATGTGAAGGGGGACAAATACCTCCTGTGATGGTAAAGTTCTTGATTATGTGACCACAAAGCACTTTACAAAAGTCATTGTTACATGTCCCAAAATATTTTCTTTAATTTTCAAAAATGAAGGTTTTCCTTAGTTACAGTTAGGGTCTCAAAGTTTCAAATAAAAATGTATCTAGAATCTTTTGCTTAAGAAAAATAACAGACTCACCACTGAAGTTTTACAAGTGGATGCATTTCTATCCTCAAAGCTAAACTTTTTTTCCTCTTCTTACCCTCATGTTCTATCCTCTCTGCCTTCTTCCCTTTCTCTTCTTTGACACTGTTCAAGAGAAAGGGAGAAAAAGAGGTGGATTTTCAGGTTTCCTATTTTAAAGTAGATTTCAACATAAACACAGTCTACTGTTCACTGAAAAGCTGTTGTAATTATTTTCTTCATGTCCTTGCAAGGTTTTACAGTAGGGAAACTGAAGGACATAGCAGTTTGCATTGGGAATATAATGCAGACTACGAAGTAGATCTCAAGGTTTCTCACATCCCAGTCTCATAATTCTTAAAATACATTAAAAACATCTTTCTGATCAACCCAAAGCTTTAAATCAGCTTCTCTCCTTCTCAGTCATTCTCTCGCACATCCATCTTTCTCTTCCCTGCCAATCCACTGCCACTATTTGTTCAAACACAATTGGTCAGGGTTTGCACATAAAGATACTGATTGTTTGCATTTTCTGCAAGATCCATAAAGAGGTGTCGTGAAAAGGCAGATCACAGTTCAAAAAAGCGGTCTAACATCTTTCTTGCCGGAAAAGGGGACTGACCAAGTCTATCAAGCATGGCAAGGAAGCAAAATGGGATGGATCTGCAAAAAAATGTATAGGGCTGACTGCTTCTGAGTGTTTCCACATGAGAAATTTGAAGTCAAATAAAGCAAAAGAAAGAACCAAAGTGATACTCATCTCTACTGTCTTTCTGAGAATTACCTGTTGGCAGCATTTACAGAGAGCAGCTGTTTGTAGGTGCTCTATAAAAGTGACATTTGTATATCATTTCAAAAGACACGTCAAAGTATTTGTAATACCTGTAACATGCCTTTTTTGCTGACCTTTCTTAGTCTGGTTTGGTATTTATCATGGAAAGATTTTCTGAAGTGATTGATGTATTTGGATATTGTTTGTGTAACCACACTAGGAGGTGTCACATTGTTTACAGAAGGATGGGAACAAAGGTGGAATCACAGATTTTCATGGTACAAGTAACGTGTGCTATTTAAACTCATTCCGTCCTGCAAGAGAAATGTGGACATGTTAAGTCACTTTTTTGGTGCCAGATCGAACAATCTCTCTAGGGAAGGCTGCAGGTAACTGGAAAGAGAATGGCCTTCCTACATAATACCATGGCAAGTCTGTATGTCTGTTAGAGCTAGGCTAGGATATCAGGCTGCTGTGTTTTACCTTTAGTGTCCACAACATGTTTATAAAACTAAAAGGCAGCTTTCCCATACTGCATGATTTTATCACCTGAGAGTGCCACAAAGAGCTAGATGTGCCCCATGTCACACAGCTCAGTATTGCCTCTGCCAAGAAAAGACACCACAGACACTTCTCAGCTGCCCCAGATCTGTCCCTTTGAGACTGGAGGAAGTAAAAGTTCAAGTCAGTATGCCAGAAGTAAAATAAGCTTCTTCAGATTAATTTCTCTAATATCTTTGTGTTTTACTGTGATTTATGACTGTTTGTTTTTGTCCCCAGTTATTCAGTTCAGTGGAGTTTGGCAGAAGATGGCTACTTCTTCATGAGGGAGTTGCACCAAACAGGTTCTACTGGTAAGAGCAGAAACTTCTTCCTCATTTCCCAGGCACAGCTTCCCCATACACACAGTGATATTGAAATGGGGGCTTGAAGGCAACATGACTGAATGCATTCTGTACTGCTGATTTGTTGAGATTAATTTTGAACTGGTATGAAAGAGGCATTATATCTCCTGTTATCTGTTTATACAGCACTTGAAAGTGGACTCTTTGATCTAAGGATGGTGCACAACTGAAATATACTGAATAATAGTCTGAGGAAAGCATTGATTTGGGAGGGGAGAGTTCTGCAATTTCCTGTGAACATTTTGAGTTTGAGGGAAACTCTGTTCAGCACAAACTTGTTTACTTTTGCACTAAATATGGTTCTGCTACTAGTGAGGGCCAAAGCCTGAAGTCCTGGACTATATGAGGATACTAGCATGTCTGCCATGGGTAATAGTGCACATCTTCCAGTGGCTGGTGTTGTGTTTTTAACTGATGTTAGACCCGCTTCAGTCCCTGAAAGTAAGTGGTTAATGACTATTGAACTAGGAACACATAGCTCTTCATTATGAGCTTAAATCACTGTGCAGTATTACTTCTAAGCAGTCATGCAAGATTTCCAGTCAGATTTCAAGCTATATGGATCAGCCATGCGTAAGTTCCTGTTTCTGGAGCTTTGAATGTCACTTGGTTACAGCAATGGTACAATGTTTACAAATTTGATGCCAAAGTTACCTTAAGGAAGCATCATAACTCTTTGTCACTGATGCAAGCTTAATTCTTTGCTGCATTAACTTATGCCATACAATTTGTATCTAAACTCACTTGGGGCATACATGCTTGTAATAGATACTGAGTATCTCCTAGATTTTAATATATGAGGTGTCTGTAATGGGTTATTTGACCTCAAACTCAAATGCTTGTAGTAGCCACAACCACTGAAAAAAAAAAAATCAACAACAACAAAAACACCAAACCAAACCAAAACCAACCAAACAAAAGAACAAAACAAAACAAAAAACCACCTGGATGTAGGTCCAAAGTTTATTTTCCAGTTCTTCACTACTAGCATATTTCTTTTTAATTGGTATCATCTTGATTTTTATTCATCATAGATTTGCCCAGTGATTCTGGTATACTGATTCTCTTCTCATGAGTCTGATTGCAGACGGATCTCTTTGCATTTGCTTTCTATAACAGTGATTTGCGTACCCAGTGTAAAGCTCTGTAACCACGCTCACAGTAAAATAGTTATCTGAAACGCCTCCTCGCTGTCACGCAATACCAACTAGTGTAACATCTAGTTATGTGGAAAAGAAAGGTGAAGAACGAAGGAGACACTGGACTGTTCTCCTGAAAATATGGTTGTTATAGTGTAAGTCGAATATAAGTTTATTTCTTCATATTTGTCTTCTCTTTTTGCTTACATTGGTGTGAATCTGTTGAGACTTCTCATCTGTTCTTTATGGAGACAGTACCCACCTGTGAGCAGAATCTGGCTCATGTCCTGTGAATCTGGCCTTTAAAAGAGCAGCTTTCTATAAAATAGTCATCTTGAAATCAAGAGGAGCTGAACCAGATGATTAAAATGAGGCCCTTTTAGTAGCTGCTTAAATTACAATTTTGTGCCAAAACCACAGGTTTTGAATGTATCAAGATTCAGGAGGGGCTTAGTCAAATATTTTCTTTTAATTTATGAAAGAAATAAGAGTTCTAGGTCAAATTTACTTCCAAAGTTGAATTTATATTTAGTCTGCAAACAATATACCAGAGATTTTGTTTGCTGCTCCTGGTTTTTAATCCTTTCTCAGAACCAGAGTTAGCTGAAGCTTTTGCAAACTAAATTCTGTTTTTAACTTACACTTGGTTTTGTGTGAGTGTCTGCATAGACAGGCACATATATATTTCTATCACTCCTATTTCCTGCAGGATTCCTAACAGGGTTTCAAAGTGTCAGATGCAAACACACGGCCCCACACATCTCTTTATTAGCTCAGGGATGGGGGGGAGAGGGGAAAAGGCAAACAAAGTATCCTAGAAATCTGGGGACCCGGTCTCACTCACTGAAGAGAGTCAGAGAGCTGGAAAGAATGTCCTTTTTCCTGAATCACTGTGTCCTGTGCTGCACTCCAAACCTTTTGAGGTTTCCCATCATTACTTGCAGTAGTGGTTTATTGTGAACTGAGATGATGGATGCCTACAATAAGAATAATTGTGAAAATGGTCATTTTCCCTTTCCATGGAGCTCAAACTTTAAAGGCCTCGTAGAACCTAACAGATAAGAGAACTCAGGCTTGAAGCTTCAAGGCAAAGCATAAGTTGAAAAGATGAAAAAAACGTTCCAACCACCCATCTAATTGCCTACAGCCATAAACAAAACATGAAACTGCAAGCCCCTATTTTCACCTTGAACAATATGTAACACACCTCAGTGTAAGCTAGACTGTACTTCTGCTATCAAAAGTAAAAATGATACAACTTGTGGAGACAGTGTTGCATCTCATTATGGCTTGTTTATTATGAACATCACAAAAAAAGAAAATTACTGTTCACTGAAATGCCTGCCCTCAAATTCATCCACAGGAGAAAACAGAGTTGTGCACGTGTAATTGAGTACATCCACACCACAGAGTGCAACAGTGGGGTTTTCTGTGTATTTCCGTTTCTGTGCAGCCAAGTACCCAAGGACAAAAAAGACACTGAAGTGCTGAATGAGAAGGGTAACGCTTTGCTCTCAGAGCATGGCCACTGCTGACTTCCTGCACAAGAAAACAAAAGGGAGCTGGGATGTAAGAGGGTGCAGAATTACAGTTGAAACCTAAACATCTACAGCAGCATCTCTGTAGCCAGTGCTGATGTACAGGTTGGGTAGAGCCTTGCTCAGTGCCCTGTGGTTTGTTTGATTTGGTTTTTTTAGTCCATTATTATACATTTTGACTTGGAAATATGCGATCTAATGAACCTCAAAAGTCAGAAGACTGATTTCCCATTCTCCTTAAGAGCAGAAATGAATAGTTAAGGTAAATGCCCCGAAGGCACAAGTTTTCAAGGAAAGCAGACTGTGGGGATACTCTTTCCTGTTCCTGGTGCTTTCTCTAAATCAAATGGTTTTGAAGGGATCAACCAGGACACAGCTGTATTCTGCAGAGAATGGGGGCTATAACATCTCTGGAGAATGTGGGCTATATTCCGATATCTAAGGAAGGCTGAGCTTTACTACAGGCTGCTTCCAGGACTATCTAAACTGGGACTTTGCTTTGTGTCTTCCTGATCTTAGAAAAGTCTTTGCATCAGGCTCTCTTGAGGCTGCATTTACTTAACACTGCTTATTTTAACAGAGAAGGAACATCTGGAAGACTTTAAAGACTTTTAAATTGATTCAAATGGTTGATGAAAGCAAAGATGCATCATCCTGATTGCTCACTGATATTTTAATTGCCATTTCACTCTGTCATGGTGGTTTTTTAAAGTAGTTTGTGGGTCACTAAGTCTTGTGAATAAACACCACTGAGCTTGCTAGTTCTAGTCTTGAGAAGGTTCTGCCTGCAAATGCATTTGTTATATCTGTCTCCAAGAGATTTTTCTTTTTTATTTGCTCATTTTTGGCTGCTGTGTGAAACACCCCTCCTACTACCACCCCACAGAAATTTAAACCCCTGAAGTACAACAATAAAGCAATCTGCTGATGCCTACTGCATAACTCTGAGAAAACACTCTGTGTAGAGACAGCTCAGCTCCTTGCAGCTCATATGTATTTTGTATTCTTGCATTCTCTATTTCATTAAGAGGAGTAATTAACTTCAGAATAGAATCTTTGTTTATTCGGAGCTCCTCTGTTCCCTCCTTTTATTCTTCTATGTGCAGCTCTAAGTTATGCCCTGACATCTACCCTTGTGATGAAAGAGATTGTAACGTCATTCCATGGAGGAAGATATCAGGTGGGGAATGAGCAAATAACAAACCTATAAACTGAGAGGTGCCTGGAGTTTTCTCATCTGTGATTCTCTACCTCATTAAAAGGTTATAAGGATGCGTTTGTGATGGGCTACTATAAAAGTGAGATCTCTAGTAATTGCTGTAATTCAGGTATCTTATCACATCTCTGTATCTATAAGCTAAGTATGTGAAAGTGGTATACTGAGGAAAGAGTAATCTACTCTGAGAGTCAACTGTATGTGTCTGATGAGAACATGAAAGAATCCACACTACATACAAGCCCAAGACACTGCAGTGCTGCACTGTATTGATGTTTTTCACGGTTTTTATTATTTCTCTGGCAGGTTCTTGAGATTTTGCTGTTAAATGTACTGTGACAGAAAAATGCACGAAAGTTACCAAGATGTTTAATAATTCTGAAACTGTACTGTATGAAAATACCCTAATTACTAGGAAAGGAGTATTCTAAGTGATATTAGTTCATCAGGGTAATATAGAAACAGTAAATTAATATCCATGGCTTATTGCTGATAGCACAGGGTTTACTGGTGTGGTTGGCATTAGGGAAAGATAATGCAATAGATGATAGAAAAGCTGGACAAATGCTTTATGTAAATACTTCTGGGTTTATTTTTGAGATATTTGCTAATTTTCAGCATACATTCCTATGGTGGAATTCTGCTGGCGAAGACACTGGTTTGTAGTGAATATAAATGTGAAGACAATTGGTGTATCAGTCATGACCAGTGGTTGCAGAAACCTAGTCAAAGTGCATATAGTTCAATATGACCAAAATATATATGTGGAAATTGCTCATTAAAATCTAAATTTTTATTCTGGTCCTCAGATCAAGTCATGCCTTCAACCAGAACTTGTTTTCTGAAAGTCAGTATGTCAGGGTATCTCAATTAGAGCTGGCCTTAAAAATATAAAAAAATAAAAGCCTAAAAAGCTTATTAAAATGCCTGCAAAATGTAGGGGTTTTTAATCAAAATGAGACAATTTCTGAAAAGATTCTCAGCTAATACTAGTCATTGCCTAGCCTTGAAAAACTTCTGGGGCTGGGTGGGGGAAGAAGTAAAGCCAAAGAATAAAAGTATATTAAAAACTAACATAAAATAAACAATAGAAAAGCCCAGCTAGCAAATTATAGTATTATGTTATAATCATTAATTGTATGAATGCTATTGACTTTTCATTTTTACTTATTTGGGTATTACACCTAGACAGGCAAGTAGGAGTAATACAAAAGAAATACCACTCCATACTTCAAGATCAGAGTGCTTTAATGATGATAGATAGGGCTGGAATACCTCTTCTGTGAAGACAGACTGAGAGAGTTGGGATTGTTCAGCATGGAGAAGAGAAGGCTCTGGGGAGACCTTATAGCAGCCTTCCAGTACCTAAAGATGATCGGTAAGAAAAAAAGGAGAGACTCTACTAGTGCAGGGACTGTAGTCATAGGATAAGAGGTAACAGTTTTAGACTTAACAGAATAGATTGGTTTTAGATTTGAAGAATAAATTCTTCACTATGAGGGTTGTAGGACACTTGCCCAGAGAAGCTGTGAATGCCACATTCCTGGAAATATTCAAAGTCAGGATGGATGGAGCTTTGAGCAACCTGACATAGTGAAAGATGTCCCTTCTCATGACAGGGGTCAGACTAGATTATCCTTAAAGGTCCACTCCAAGCCAAACCATTCTGTGATTCTAAATGACTGTCTTAATTAGACAAAAAATACAGCTCAGGACTTTCATGCACTACATAGGTGTAACGGGCTGATTAGAAGTAAAAACATATAATTGTGTATCTCATATCCAGTAGGGTCATGTGTCTATGATGTCAATGATTCCCTGAAGAAATTACAGGAGATGAGTCAATTTGGTAAGAGATGTTGCTATGTCTTCAGTCTGTCTTTTTCTAAGTGTTAGAAGAAAAAAATGGATGAAAACATTGTAAAAAAAGCAGTCAACCAACCTTTCTCCTCAAACAATATGGAGATTTTCACACACACTGAAAGAGAGAAAAAGATAAACTCGTAAGCAGCTGGGAGGACAGATGAGTAGATAGGGCTGTATTTGTGTTTCTTTTATGAGTAATGGCAAAGAAAGTTAATCTTCAGAGCAGAATTATAGAGTATATATCTTTTCTTTTCCAGAGGAGGCTAGAGACTGTATTTTAAAAGCTCTGTGTTCATTGGAGCAGCTGAAAGAGCTGAAAATCAAGGCGGGGGGCAGGGATGGGAGCGTCAAAGGCGAGCTGTCCCAGTGTTCTTGTCAGACCTCAGCTTGGTGAGATTTGCACACCCACTCAGGTGGGCTGAGGCAATTTAAATGGCATGGTATCAGGGCTGTTTACAAATGGTGCTGTGTATTGCTGAACAAGACCTTTTAATCACTGCAGGGCAACTGCTAGAGGCTGACGGGGAAGATGTCAATCAAAGGGCATTGTGACAGCCTGTCTGGAAAATCATCCACTTGATCTAACACACAAACCAGACCCGATGAGCTGAAGTGTACCAGAAATTTAATGTAAAATATACGTATTTCATAGCTTAACTGTGGTGAGATGGACACATGCCAGAGGGACACAACACAGAAGAACCCTTGAAAGTTTTCAGGAGACCTGAATTAAGCAACTGGCTGATGGTGAATAGCGAGAGTAGTGAATTTTGCTTGATGTCTTTTTTTTTTTTCTTTTTTACCTGAAATGAACACCACGCATTTGCTTCCAGTTGAAGTTGGGCTTGGGAGAAAGCCTGGCTGCTATTACCTTACTAATATTATTATGCAGTTTCACAGCTGGCAGCCTAAAGATACAGATGCGCTGCAGATGAGCAATACTGCCAGGGACCAGACTGAAGAGCAAATCTACAAATGTTTGTTTCCTTGGTCTTTACCACACTGCTGCTACTGACGTTACTGATGGTAACACACATCAGAGCACTTTATCACTGTTCAGTGCCCCTGACATTTACCATTTCCTCACCAGAAAGGTCAGTGTTACAGCCTGCCCAGCCAGAGTGCAAGGAAGCGTTACTCTTGGTTGGCAGTGTTCACTAAAGATCCCACTGACATTTCGAAGGATATAGTGAAATTCTTTACTTACAGTTCTCAGACAGCTGGACCTTGATGTAGTGCTATCTCTTTACTACAAATGATGGTTAAAATCTCTCAGATTTATCTTGGGAGTCAGGATTTTATTCCTGTCTGGCTTCCAGAGATACAAACTTGCCAGCCTCGTGTGGGAGACAAGGACAGAAAAAAGGCAGCATCCTCTACTGCTCTTAAAACTCATTTAGACTCTTCAGATTTATTATAAGTTTTATTTCTGAAGAAACTAAGATCTGAAATACATATGTTTCTTCTCTAGACAAGGCTGAGAAATAGGAGTTGGGCTTTACACACTGCACTGTACTTTTCCATCAGTAAAGCATAGCATAGGATGGATTTGACCCAGTGGCTTCCAGCTCAATTGCAGACAATTATATAATTTCCTCTAATTGGACAATGTGGGAAAGAACAGCATAGAGATGTAGCAGGAAAAAAAAACCTAATTAGATGATTGTCAGGTGAAATTTGTTGGCCAGGTATAAAGAAATGAAGTGCTGATGTATGCCTGTCTGGAAGCTGGCCTTTTGTTTCTAAAACATGTCAAGAGAATAAGACTGTTAAGAGATGTTAAAGCTAGCAGGCAGTCTTTAAAGTATGTTTTGAATAGTAAAATCTGTAAAACTTCACATAATAGAGACTGAACTAAAGAAATCACAAGAATTCCCTCCCACATTAAGCTCCCTGGGGCAGATTCTCTGACCTCTGCAAATCAGAAAAAGGGAACATAGAGTATCTGTAAAGTTCTCATGGAGTCAATATAGTTGTAAAAGAAAAAGGAGCCTAGAGGACTCTCAAGCTCTATTTCTGTCTCTGCCACATAAGAGCTGTGTGATAGCGGTCAAATCAGTGAGGTCCCTGTGCACTTGACTAATCAGTGGAGTTTATCTATAAAGCTGAGAACAAAAATTTTCCTCAGCCCCTACTTCTAATATGGTTTGCTGGTCTTGTACTTTTCCACAGGTCTTGAACAAATCAGTAGCATGCAGGGAAGGTTACTTAAAGGTTGATTGTCAAGTAATTTTGTATCTTTGGACAAGAAGCTCCCTGTTCAGTGCTACATGTTACTATTTTTATGAATGACAATTAGGATTTAGAGTGTTACAGAAGCATCAGTGAAACCAAGAAACTTGATGCTACTGATGTCTCCATGAACGTCATCCACAGTTGTTTTCATTCTGTCCTTTAAAACAAAAACAGAGCATGCCATTCACTAAGTTGGAATAAGCTGTCATTTTTTTTAATGTGAAGTGGCAGGATGTGTCCCAGAGGCAATGGGGGAGCTGATCTTGCATTGGCAAGATTTACGATAAAGGATTCGCATGAGTGCTGAGGCTAAAGGAAGATAAATCCCCAAAGGCAAATTCTACCAATAATTGAATTACAAAGCCATTATCATGTGCTGAACACAGAAACTTTATAGCTCTATTGTGGCAGGATAAAGCTTGTTAGAATATTTATGTTCATAGGACAACTTTGGCACAAGGATCCCTGAGAGTATGTTCTCTCTTCCATCTTTCTGTTGCAGCTAATTAGTCTTTCTGTGTAAGGTAGTCATTCTGTGTAATGCACTGTATGTGGAGATGAAGTTGTGCTCAGATGGAGGTTGGGAAGAAGGAATTCTGAAGGTCAGGAAACATCTCAAAATAAACAACATGTTAAGCAAAAAGTAATTTGCAGAATGCAACTAGAGTCTAATGTCCAGAAAGAGAATCAGGACAGGTTGCAGGAAGGGAAAGAGAAGGTACGTAGGCAAATGAGTATTTTTAGCGATGAGGGGTGCAACTGCTATTTCCAAGTGTTGTGTCACTTTCCTGTTTGGTATTGCATTGCAGCCACTTCTGACGTACTCTGAGTCAGTGTCAATAAGCTCAAAGTGGGCAGAGCTCTGGGGATCTCATTCTATTCACCTTAGAAAAGTTATGCTGATATCTGTCAGTTATCTGCCATCCTTTGCTGCACGAGCAAATCATACTTCTTTGCCCCCCAAAAGAAGGTGAGGGATGGTCATAAGACTACTGGTTCTGCACTTGTTTGCTTCCTCTGAGACATGGGAAACCTGCATAGAACCTCTGTCCCCATAAAAGAAATGAACCACATTTACACTGGTTCTGCTTGTGAAAAGGGCGTAGTAGCATTTGTGTTCTTCCAGCCTTCCATTCTGGGCCATTTGTATTAGATACTCTAAAATAAGGTTGTCTTTTACTGCTTAGCTTAAAATACCTTTGATCTTGGCTGCTATGGGCAGCATCATACAAGTAATACACACGAAAAGTTTGCCATTGAGTTTCTTGTGCAGGTTTTCTCAGATATGGTGTGACTGTGTCTGAAGGTAAGCATCCAAAATCAAAGGCAAACAAAGCTACTTTCCAGAATGCACAAGCCCCTGAGATGGATTGTCTGGTGCTCTATTTGTTTATGAAAAATGGTAGTTTCAAATTAAGTTTACCAAGTAGAAGCTTTTGCTCTCTTTACGGTTATGCCTTTTTGCAGTTTTGTGTGGTCTGACTGCCTTGCAAGCCTCATCTGTTACCAGCGTCCATAAACAATTACTTTTATTCCTAGAAGTGAAAAAAGAAAAGGTGGAAACCCTGGGATAACAGGATCTCTCTTGAGTTTCCTTGGCTCAAAAGAGCTGACAGGCCAATGAAGCCAAGGTTTTAGAAATGTTTCAGACAGACAGATGGCGAGGGGTTGGTCACTACAGAAATACGCCAGCTAGCATTTGCTGTGGAATGGAGAGCGCCAGGCTACTTTTGTTTATTTTAACCTAGTTCTAAACCAGAGGATGATTTGGGGTCTTTTCCCTGTGCTGCTTCTCACAATGGATGTAGGAACTGCATTCAGAACAATTAGTGCACTGCAGCCACTTATATGAATTAGTGAAGCTTTCAACAATAGATGACTACTTAGGAAGCTTGACAGTGATTAAACTTTTAGGAAACAACTTTGTCATAGGACTATGGCGGTCCTACATTTTTCATAATGCACGCATCTTCTGTGTAAAGGCAGTGGGGTCACTGCCTTCCAACCCCTATGGCTTTTTTAAGTCCTCGGTTTCCCAGAAGACTAATTTTTGTTTGTGTGTGTGTTTTTTTTCCCTCTCTCCTTTCCTTTTTTAGTTTTTCAAAACATGCAGACAATTATACCAACAAAATACAAAAAACTAATTGCCAAAATACAACAGGCACTGTTCAGCAGAAAGTGTTGCAAGCATATCTCTGGTATACTGAAGTTTCAGGGAGTATTTCAGAAAGCCTGAGATTAAAGGGATGGACAAAAGGCATGTTGGCATTTTACCATAAAGTGAAAACATGGACTGTTGTGAGAAGAAAAGTTTGTGGATGTACGAGCGACTGGTCTTTGAGAATGAATACTGAAAGGGGAGAACAGAATTGAGAAATATGAGAAGGCATCATTGCCAGTGTAGCTAACAAAGGTTGCTCAAAATAGGTATGGCAAAGTTTTGGATTGCTGTTTATTTTTATAGAAATTTCTGAGAGCAATCAGTAACTGAATGGGTCCCAGAGTGTACCTGTATGCCTGCTCTTTGCAAGGTGCTTGATTTAAAAGCTATCAAATGTGCAGCACTTTTCCTTGTTTGGCTTGTGAAGTGTACATTGACCAGGTCACATTGACCATGTCTACAAAAGTTAATGAAACAGAGAAGGCAATTGTGTCAAGTTAGAAACACTGAGTTTGAGGTTTTGGTGTTATCTAGGGCAAATTCAGCAGGTAGTTGCCTTCTTCCATGCGTGAAGCTTGTATTTATTTTTCATTCTACTTTTGTTATAATAACCTTCAAATATGGTCAAGAGTCAGAACTGAATTTCATTGTAATCGGTTAGGTTTATTCATTTTGTTTCATACTGATCCTGTGGGCTTAACACTGTTACTTGATAATACTCAGGCTTGTAGAAGTACATTGTCCTGCTTAGCTGTGAAGAATGATTCTTTTTTCACCCAACCAAATGAAAAAGCCAAGAAAACCCAGTAATGATATAGCTTTCATGCTTGGTATTGTTGTGATAGATCTCACTGACATATTAAAAATTTAAGATTTCTTATGTATATTCCACAGTTCCTAGCACCTTGTTTCCAGTAGATTCTTTAAGAACTGTCTGTCCTACGTGTGTAGAAGGATATGTCTGTCTTCCTGCAGAGTGCAAGTTCTCAGGTACAACGCAAACAAGAGCATGGTATTTATCTCCTGCATATGCACATTGTGGTCAATATTGCGTTTCCAAATGTCTCCTGGGCTTTTGCGTGCTATATAGTAAATAATAAAGCTGAGGTAAGCTATATAAAGCATTACTCTCTCAGAGAGAAGGTGGCCCAGGACATTCTCTTTCTCCTTTAATTACAATCCATAGCTTTATCTGTAATTTATGTTTTGAAATGTGGGTAACAAACACGTCAGGTGTGTTTTGTTACCTGCTTCGGGACCTTTATGTGATCACACGTAGTTGTTTGTAGAATATGTGTTCAGACATCCTATATCTAATGAAGTGAAACAATCTTTTCTAGGATAAAGTTTGTCTTCTGATGAAGTCATATCTAACACCCATCAGATGAACCCCTGTGCAAAACTGCCCATTTTTCCTCACTGCCTGCAGGGATTATTGAGTGTGATAAGCTCAGAGTTAAATATCTATAGTGTATAATTGGGTAACATGAATATTACTTAACGTGACTCTTCAGGTGGTATAGAGGGATGTTTAGAGAAATATCACAGGGCTACCATGGAACAAGACAGCATGAAACAAGAAAATCTGACATTAAAAAAATTCTGCCTAGTAAGATCTCAGCAGAAGCCAGATGGGAGTGATGTTTCTGAATGTCTGCTATGTACAGCTAGTATTGATTTCAGCGGATATGTATTTGTATTTTGCCTGTCCTTTGCAACTGATTTTTCATGTTATTTAATATTATAGACCTGACCATGACTTTGTGCTGTCACAAGTAAATTAAGCCTATTATATATCAAAGCAATGAAATGTATATTTTCTAAGGTAGGAGGAACAATCTTGCAGATCAGAAGACTGGGGTATGGTTCTTGTCTCTACCTGAGATGTCCTGTTTGACTTTAGGAACTCCTTTAGATTCTCTGTGTCTTAGTTTTCATCTTCGTTTCTCATCTTTTTTCTAATTTACATGAGTTAGGAGAGGGAGCCGTATGAGCAGCAGCTAAAGTCACTTGGCTTGTTCAGCCTGGAGGAGAGTGAGGGGAGACCTCATCGTCACCTACAGCTTCCTCACTAAGGGGGTAAGAGGGACAGATGCTGATTTCTGCTCTCTGTTGACCAATGACAGGACCTGAGTGAATGGCAGGACGACGTGCCAGGTGGGGTTTAGGTTGGGCATTAGGAAAAGGTTCTACACCCAGTGGGTCATGGAGCACTAGAAGAGGCTCCCCAGGGAGGTGTCACGGCTCCAAGCCTGACAGGAAGTCATTGTACAGTACCCTCAGACACAGGATGTGAATTTTGCGGTTGTCCTGTGCAGGGACGGAAGTTGGACTTGATGATCCTTGTGGGTCCCTTCCGACTCAGGGCATTCTATGATTTCAATGAGACATTCCAAATTAGCTGTCTTGGCCTGAGAAGATGCAGCTTAGGTGTTTTAGGGGGTCAGAATAACAATGTGAGGAGGAACCTCACAAAGCACCTGACTGTAGACTCACAGGCTTTAACTAGGACAAGTTCTTTGCTGGATGAATACCATTGTTGCATGTCTCTGAAGAGACAAAGTTTTCAAATCTGTGGAATATAATCCTTGTTTCTTTGAAGAGTTCACATCCCTATGGGACTGTGTCAGGTCAAGAAGAGGAATGCTCTGACAGAGCTCTACTTTGTCTTCTGCAATAGTCCAGTTCCAGGTGTGCTTAAAGCTTAACTGAATAAACAAGAATAAAAAAAAAAGAGATATGCCAAATTACAAGCTTAGTCCTCCTGCAGTTTTTTAGAGCCTGTCACGGGCATGCATTTATCTTGAACTGAATTGTAACTCACAGGCCCAGAATTTTGGCCCTAAATACCCTGATGATAGCAAGTAAAAGAAACATGTCCTAGGAAGTTACTCCCCACCCACTTGGTGTCGATTATCGGGAAGCAGAGATTTTCAATGGAAGTTGAATGTTAGGAAAGAAAGACAATTAATGTTCTTAAAAATAGAGAAGATGTGAAAGCAATGCTGTCTCAGAGTCTTTTCTGAAACTTTCCAGTCCCCAGCAGAGGAGAAAAAAAAAAATTCCAACCCTTTTCTAGCTAAAGAATTATTACAGATTTTGTCAAGCAAAGCTAAGGATTAATCAGGGCACAAGTAGTCTTGTTATCGTTAACATTTTTATAATAGTTATTAGTTAATGCACATGATGATTAAGAGCTGGAGCTGCCTCTGATTGCAGTCAGTGGGAACTAAATTAAGGTCTAAGTCACTGTTTGAACCTCACTTTTGATTTCCTGAAAAATAATGAAGCTTTGAACAGAACAGCATCTAATTTGTCTATCACTGGAAATGGATGTTTCTCTTCTCTCACGCATCTATTAACTTGGAGGTCGGGCATCTACACAGAAACTGGTTGTTTAACCTTTAGCCTTAACCTGGGATTGTGACTTAGGTGATGGGACCAAGACCAGAAACCAGGTTGATGGTCAGAGATGCAGCTGAGGCTGCTGTGCAATGTGTTTGGTACATACTTGCAGTCAGTACTGCCATAATTCAGACTGTCCAACAAACAACTGGCCATTTGGTCTGTCCCAGGGAGTTCTTGTGGCCAGCAGTGCCAGTGCAGGGGAACCTCAGCAGTGGAAGCAAAGCCTAAGTTCATAATCCCCTTATTTGAAGTGCACAATGTCTTTATGTTGTTGCTTGTTAATTCAGAGTGAACAGTCATTTTTCTGAATCAATCAGACATTTATTAATGGAACACTGTTTTTATTAGATCAGAAGTGATAAAATGTCTCAGGATTAAATGGGTTATTAAAATTTTTTAATGAGGGAATATTGATCATTAAGAGTGTCAATTAAGCAAATGTGCATAAAATGTCCAATATAAAGGAACAGCTATAATTAGTATGCTGGCAAATACTATTATCCCATCAATTAAATTCTTCTGTATCCTACCCAGAACTGAAATGCATTCTTCTGACCAAACCAGGAAACGGATAAACTGTCAGGATCCAATGACAACAGAAGCACGTCTCCAGGAGGAATTAAGTTAAATAAAAAGGGGTCAGAAATAAAGAATTCATAAGGGCAGTGGTATTGATTTGATAAGATGGTAGAAGTTCTTTCAAAGTTTCAAGATTATTTTAGGAAAAGCTCAGAAATGCTTTCAAAATTATGAGCTCTTACCTATGAGTATGAGTTTAGGTCCAGCTAAACAATTAATATCTCAGACATTTGTGGTATCTGTTATCTTTTATGCCTTTGTATCAATCTGTCTTCTACAGGTCTATGATGGGGTCCGGTAGAGAACCTGATCTCGTGCACCTGGAGGCAAAGACAGTGGATGGTCGTAAGTACCTCAGCTTCCAAATATTGTGGCATTCTGGACTGCTCTCATCTTCTTGTAGTTACACAATATCATGATGGAAATCTGACTTCTGTTTAGTGATTCACTCATTTAATATGCGGGGTTTGACTGTTCCAAGGCACATTGGTCAGAAGAGAGTCTTGCTAGCAAGGCAAAAGTTTGGGATTAACAGGCCGTGAGAGAAACCAAGAACATGATAAGGAAGAACAGGTGGTAAGTAGTAATTTGAGTTAGTATATACAGCACTTTTCTTTCTTCCTGCATGATTTTTGTTTATGGGAACATGACATTGGAGAGAAGTTTTTGGGTCACAAAGTCTAGCCGTTTCACACAGTACATAATATCTCCTTGTTCATAGCTTTGCAGTTTTAACAGACCAGTGATACTCTGCCTTAGGTATTTCCTCTGAAAATACCTCATTTCTCTCACATTAAAAACCTTTTAATGACCAGCCTAAGTGTATTCTTCACTGTTATTCCTGGTTCTGTCATTGTCCTTCACTTTCAACAGCTCCTCTCCCTTCCTGCTTTGACTCTTGAGGTGTTTTTCTCCTTTTCAGGAGCTTCTTTTACCTGTAACTCCAAAATATTCTCCTAATTGGCTGTAAATTCTCTCAGGCACCCTAAGCACCCGCTGGCCTTTTCTCCTCCCACCCATGCTTCCTCAAGGTTCATCTTTGAGGTCTACTGCATTTGCAGATCTTCCTCCATGGATTTATTTTCCACAACACTGCATTGCCTCAGGCAGGCATCACACTGAAAGCTTAGCTGCCATAGATCTCATCATTGTCATTCCATACTGTTTCCTCTGTAAATAGCAACTTTGCTGTAACATAACAAGCAGCTTTTTACCATTTGCAATATATATGTATTAAAGATGCAGTCAATTAATTCCTTTAAATATGGATAAAATTCTCTCCTGAATTGTACCCCCAAATGCAGCAGTGTTACTTGAAATGTGTATTTTGTCATCAGAAGCTTAAAAACTTTCTGAAAAGGTAACTGTAAGGGAATTGGTTTTTTAACTCACTGAAATTTAGCATGAAAGAGAATTTTTTGGAAGATGAATTTTGAAAAGAAACAGTTGCGATAGAAACCATAAAGTTTTAAAGGTCTTTCCATTTCAAGATATGCAAGATTAGTAAAAGTGAAGTATTATCTCAATTGCTTATCATTTGTGATCTCTGATTATTATTTTTCCTCTCAGTTTCAATTACCTGGACATGGGAGCAAGGCTGGGAACATGAGGCTTTCTATTTCTTGGGACATGCTAAATGAGAAAGAAATATTCTAACAGGAATATTTCAGCACAAAATATTACTGTTATAAGCCATTAAGAATTTGTGGTCATTGAGATGAAGCACTACAACTGATGTTTCAGGAGCTATATTCTGGTGATGCTTTTGAGTCATGTTCAGCTTACAGTGGGTAGAGAAAGTGCCATGCTCCAAATGTCTTGAACAGTCCGGTTGAGTTCTTAGGATGCAATAAGAACATTTTGTACAGCTACACCACATTTCTGCAAAAGACTTCTTGAGTGCTTAACAAATTAGTAAGTTTTATTACACCTCTTAAGATGGAAACCAAAACCACACAGTGAATGAAACTGGCTTGAGGGTTCCAGGTATATTAGTAAAGAACTGTGGAATAACAAATTATTGTTCATCAGCCCAAGCTCTAGTAACTGATTCTGTGCACTTATTTTGGCTTAGTTTTGTGGCAACACAACTTAAGTTTCTCTGTTTAGGCAATGACAGAACTATTAGTGTAAATATAGAGATGGTGTCAAATCTTCAGCCCCTCTTGCAAACCAGTCATTCAGATGAAACTTCTGCGGATGAGTCAGGAGGTCCCCACTCAACTCATTGGCAATATAAGAAAATGTGCTGGATTTTCAGTACGTACATGCTCTGTTTTGCCCATCATTCCAGGGAGCACTGGTCTTTGGCAGAGGACTACAGTGGTGAGTTTGGAGCAGTAACCTTGGAACATATCACAGCACTTTTTGTCAGAAGACATTTGGTAGCAGGTCACAGGATTTTGAGACTGAGACAGACTATGAACGTGTACATGGTCCATTACTCTAGTTACCATGATCAGCTTCATATATTCAGTTCTCTTGGCTGTTAGAGCCTTCTTCTATATACTAAATCATTCCACCTTTCCTGGATGAAGTGACTATGACCCTCCAATGGATGAACAAACCTTTCTCTTCTGGAATGAAGTAGGTGTGTCACTGCCAGTGAGGTGATGAGCAGAAGTGCACTAAAGTGAAAAAGATACCTTTTTTCAAGCTGAGGGTAATTTGCAAATAATTCGTTGCGGTGTTTTGTGGTTTTGTTTGTTTGTTTTGTGGGTTGTTGTTGTTGTATTTTTTTAAAAGTTCTTGCATTTACTTATTTATACTTTGTTTGCAATTTCTCTTTTGAGGGTTAACCAAGTGTAAAAATTCAATAAAGGGATTAAATTTGAGAAGGTAGACTTGCCAAAACAAGGCAGAGAGAAAGAAGGAAACAACCACACAATCTGTACAATAAAATAATAGATTCTGAAGTGAAAATATAAGGGCTAAGCAAAAACCTGCTGAACTCGGTACAAATAAGAAAAACTACCTCATTCTTGTGCTGATATCTTTTCCAGCAGAAGCTGAATAGTATAACTGCAGCTTTAGGTGAGAAGTAGAAATGTCAGCAGAGCTTGGTGTTAGCCCATCTCCCTGGAAGGGTTGTTTGAGAACATCTGTCAGCAGCAATCTTAGTATTGGGCTTTCCCTGCTAGAACACCCATAACTCCCTATCTCTGCTCCCTGATTATAGTCTGTCTGTGCCTTTTATTTATTGTGTTTATATACATAACGTAAAAGGTTTACGAGGACCAAAACAGGAGTCCCTTAGCAGGCATAAATCAGTATAACTTCAGTTGCATGTTGATTTACACCTGCTGTGGATCTGGCTAGCAATGTTGTACCTGAGCTCACATTCTCCCTACATTTTTTTTCCCCTCAGGATCCAGGGAAACCTGGACTCCTTCTGAAAACACTGTGTCTCATCAAAGAAGGTTGCAGCTAGTGATGAACAAACTGAGTACAGACTGTGCAATTTAGTTGTATTGATGGAGACAGATTTGCAGGGCTAATCACTGCCATTTATGTTTTTAATCCTGTTGTGTAAATTTTGGAGAGCACCAGGCTATTTTTCATCTCATCAAACGTGATGGTTTTGTTTATTTTTAAAGGCTTCAGGCCGATTCAGAGTCAAACTGGGACTGAGAGCACAGTAGTAATAGCGATTTTTCTGGTTGGAAGAAGTTCATATGAACCTTATCTCACATTTCCATTTGTACGCTTGGGTGTCCTTGGTGTTCCACTTTGATTTTGGAACAGGATCAAAGACAAGCTGGCAAAGTCAGCAGGAATTGTGAATTTTTTTTTTTCCTGGTTTCAGGTCAACACCCTGGTAAGACAATTAATCCCCTACAGTTCTTAACCACACAATAAGCTTCTCTTGGTACATTCACCATAGTCAGCAGGCAGAATCACTGTTGGAAATTAAATCCAGGTTTGCTCAAATACAGCTTGATGTGCTTTCAGAAGGCATATAAACTTAGGGACATGTGGGTTTTAGGTTCATAAAGAATACACAGGTCCTGAAGGATTCTTAATGAATGGGTTTATCTGATTTGAGCTAAGGATATTTACCCCAGTAAGGGCTGATTCAAGCTAATTGGCATGGGAGGTAATTTTTATTCAGGTGAACCCTATTGAGGAATCCAGACCGTTGGTGAAAATTAGAAACATGGATTTCTACAAAGCATTTGCAGACTAGCTGGCTACACACTGGCTCTCCACAGAATGGCGAAGCTCACTCAGAGGATGTCTAAGTGACCAAGATACAAATCAAGAAAACCAACTGTTACATTTGAGATATGCACTTGCTTCTGTAGATGTGATTTTTTTTAAGTGTCCATGAATGAAGCTAAGGGGTTTTCTACAAGTGCTTTTGTTTCCTTTGCTTTTCTTCTGCTGTCCTGATTTACACAGCAACTTTTCTTATTGAAAGGTGCTGCTGTGGTTGCAGGTAAGACCAAAGTCTCACCTGGGGTCAGCAGGCATGTTCTGCTTGTTGATGAACAGAAGGACTGAGCATCTGGCCAATAGCATCTGAATCACAAATACGAGGACTTATATTTCTGTTTTCACCAAACATTGCTAGGAAGAATAAAATAATCACTGCTGTGGATAAAATGAGTAGGCAACCTACCCTGACAATCTTTTGCTGACATAGCTAGAGAATTAATTCTCATAGTGCCCAAAAGCTGTGCAGTGATTTATTTATTTTTTCCTGGCTGTGATTAGTAGTTTTTCCTGATTGTGATTAGTATTTGTCCTGGAGAATGACATCTGTTAGTTTCCCTAATTATATCCTTCTGCCAGAAATGGCCGTGGGTATACTTCCACATGTAAAGAAAGATTCCTGACTCTGACATGCAGTGAAGAAAGAGTTGCAGCAGGATAAAATCAGATTTGTGAGTAGTTAGTAAGTGGGACGGCTTCATTTCACTGATCTTCATTACTGCTTAATTGCTTTGCAGTTGCTGAGTCCTGGAGAGTTGTGAGTATATTCCCATATCATAAATGTTTCACAAATCAACATTCAGACCAGATGGAAATGGATAAGGAACAGTTGTTTTGTGTGTTTCTCACAAAACAAACAGAAACGTTAATGTTTGGTAGAAATTTTAATGAAATTGTGGTGCCCATTGCAATGGGAAGCTGTGGATTCTGAAGGTGTACCTGAACTGCCAAGGCATCTGGGCAAATTCTCTTTTATACACTTCTGTTATTAGTCACTGTTGGAGGGGGGTTACAGTCCTGGGTCTTTCTGTGAGATATGTTACTACCATGATCTTCCTGATCATTAGTTACAGGATGCCAGTCATCCTTAAAAAGCAGAAACTATCCCTAATGTATAAGCTGCTCAGTAATGAACTGGGATACTTCATAGTAAATCTGGAAGGCACATGAGTCATAGATTGTGTGGATGCTCTTTGCATAAACTCCTGTTTTGTTCTTAGTGGATTTATTTGTAGAAAGGATGCATTCCTCAATGAATTAAAGACAAAAATTAAAATCGTGAGGAATTATACATTCTACAGTGAAGTAGAGTGAATATTTTCTCTGACTCTCTTTGTGATCAAATAAGGTTTTTGAAAGATGTACATGCAAGCTTAGACTGGAAAGCAGTGGATATTATGGTTTGATATGTCATACAAAATAACACTTGGCAACAAAGTGTTCTGAAGAAAGTCTTGCTCTGCTGTAGGAAAGGATTTGAAACTCTCCCCTGTACTTTTGCAGAGGCTCACCAACCTCCAATAACCAGCAATGACCTTCCATCTCCACCAGCTGAGCCAAGAAATGTCTCTGGGACAGGCTGAATGCATTTCCCTTGAGAACATACTAGCGTGGAGTGCAAGCTCAACAGAATAGATTATAATATTTCATGGCTTAGGGTCCTCCTGGCTCTCAACCTTTGTTATGTGTTAGCATTTGCAATTCTCTTTCACTACTGAAACAGATTAATTTTGTCAGAGGTTTCCCTTACAAGATCCCTCCTCCATTCCTGTGACTTTTCTTGCTTCCTCTTCAGAAATAGCTGCCATTCCCCAAGAACAGTCCTACTCTAGGTGTCTAAACCTGTCAAAATCAAAGTGTCTGGGGGTGTAAGTGCTCAGAGTTGCTATGTTCTTCTCTGCAGGCATAGTGTGACTTTATTGTTGTATATTAAAAACAGCAGCTGTTGTTGGAGGTGAGGGTTCTGGAAGTGAAAAGCATAATGTCCTAATTACCTATGGCAGGGAAAACATCTGTGCGAGAAAACTAATGAAATTAATTCCAGAGCTTAGCAACTGAATACATTAATTGACATTAATTAATGCTAAATTACAAAGCTCTGACAACAGAATCACATAAAATGTCCATGAGAATCAAATGCTGAAATAAAATCCTTGAGTTAATGTGAATGCAGCAAAACTTGCCTTAGGAAAAAAGAGGGATCCAGGCACTGCAAGAAGCCTGTTTTCCTTCTTTCTGTCTCCCATAGCAGAGGGAGCTTTTCTTGGAGTGCACATCTCAGAGTTTGGCTGTTCGGGAGATTAGCTTAAGCAATTTCAATGCTCTGCCCTTTAGTAGTTATTACTGGCATTTTAGAATTGAAGCCGTGGAGAATTGCACTGTAAAAGTTCACAGGAATTGCCTTAGTAAATCTTCATCTATGGTACAATCACGCCTGTACAGACTCCTGTGATCACAGCAGAAATAGACACAGTCCCCATTAAAACAGGATTGAAAAAGCTTCAGTCACCTCTAATGGATGTCAACTCAGCCTGCTCTTTAAAATCTCTTGTGGTGGAGAGATTCTTTAATATTCTTTGCTGGCTGGTCCCAGCAGCACCCATCCTGTAACCTCCCTGTGCTCCCAGGATAGATAACCCATTTCCTTGGGCAGTAAGATGGCACTGTGGTCTCTTCTTTATGTCTCCAAAGAAGATGGTGTGCCTGTGGAATTAAAAGGAAACAATGGGGGTGGGAGGAGAAAAAAGGAAACAAGGTGGAAAACAGATGTCTGATGCTTTGTGGTTCCGTGCCGGGTTATTTGATCTCAGGAGTGAAAAGCCGCTCAGTCTTGCCAACAGCCCAGGGAGTCTTGGAGTCACCCATTTCCACTGATGCTGCTTTGTTTAAGCACAGGATTATCAGATATTTCACTCAGAACCCCAGAATGAGAGGAGGTGAATGTGGGGGTGAATATGGGGAGCTGTCCTTCATGATACAATAGATTGAGTTAACAGAAGTGGGAGTTAGTTGTGTTGCAGGTGAAAAGACGCATGCACATTCTATGTCTTATTACTAGAAGGGGACGTGCTGCACCACACAGTACTATTGGGTGGTGGAAGAGGCTCTGGACTGGTTGTCCTCCTGCTTCCTTGGAGCAGAGGGACAGAGGGCTGAACAGCTCTGAAAGAGAACTTTCCTGAGCTCAGTTGAATGAGCAGGCTGGGAGTTGTGTCATTCCCTGCCCTCTCGTGGCCAATGTGGAAAAATTACCTCTGAAGGGAAATGCATTTCAATTATGCTGTCCAGGCTGTATTAATTAATGTTTTGCAGTGAGCTGCAAAAGCATAAAATGTTATAAACTGTAGTGACTAATAATGCTTAGCACTTTATATATTCCAAGAACTCTGCAAAGACTGTGGTAAAATCAGCCCTCATCAAACTTTCCTGAACATTTGTCACCCTGCATGTCTGTTTCAAGAAGGAGTCAACAGCCATTAGAAGCAAAGAAAGAAATGTCAAATAATAGATTTTAATTAAAACCAAGATTAAATATGAGATGGTAAAAATCCATCCATTTCTATTTCAGTGTAAAATGCTGCTTCTCTGGTCAGAAAGTTATAATTATATCAAATAGGGGCTTCACTTCCGTGACAAGGAAAAAGATTAAAGTAGTTCTAAGATTAAATGCCATGTAGTGTTTCTGTCATAGAAGTGCTAATGCTAAAACGGCAAAATCCGTCTTCCTGTGAATCAGCTTTGTCATTAAACAAAGAACAACTTCATAATTGATCTGAAAGAGCCAAAATTGAATACTGAGAATCTGGTTCTGTATTCTAGGATCAATTACCACCATGAAATAACACAAATTGTTTTTCTTCAGGTCATGGATTATGAGATGAGTGCTCTACAGTGCTTCAGAATAGGAGATGAGGACATCCCATAAGCGACATTGGATGACATGGCTTTAGGGCTACATTTAGGCTATTTGCTTTGAAACATACTAGTGACATAAACTTATAAGGCCTCTAGTTTCAAAAGAGTGTGGAATGATTGCACAGGTCTGCCAGAGTGCACCCACTTGCATTGCCAACAGGGATGTAGGTAAAACCCCTGGACAGGAGGTGGTCTGAATTACACCACAGAGTAAAAGTGTTGTAGGAAAGCTGTAGGTGCACCATGGAAAGGTTTGTCAGTGGTGACACTATGGGGCAGGTATCTTCTGAAGGTGCCCTCATTCTTGTGTATGGTCTGGAGCTTGGCTGAGTTCTAAATCAGGGGTGTCAAACTCATTTTCGCTGGGGGCCACATCAGCCTCGCAGTTGCCTTCAGAGGGCCGAATGTAACTCTAGGACTGTATAAACATAACTACTTTTACATTTTTACAGTCCTAAAATTACATTCAGCCCTTTGAAGGCAACTGTGAGGCTGATGTGGCCTCTGGTGAAAATGAGTTTGAAACCCCTGTTCTAAACAAACTCAGCATGTTACCATGAAGAAGCTGACATGCCCTCCAGCAAATTCCACACCATGGAGACAACTGCAGAGGCTCAGCACAGAGAGTATCTGTCCTGCAGCATAAACGTAACTCTTCAGGGCTACAGTTACTTTGAGAGGCACAGGACTTGGGCTGTTTGTTGTCTCAAAGGGTCCCTCATGGCTCTATTTTTCCCTCACTCAGTTACTTGCTTTAAGCTTAAGCCTGTGTAACATCCAAGTAAATTTATCAGGGCAGGTGACAGTGCTGAATGAAATGCTCTTAACTGGGTTTCTGTCAGACCTGAGCCATCAGCAGTATGTTGTGCCAACTTCAAATGCTGCCTCTGGTATACTTACAGCATGGAACAACAAGAGTCGTATGGAACAATCAGATCAGCTATACTGAGGTCTCTCTTGGCATAAAGCAGCAGTGTGTAGCTCCGATGTTGGGTACAATGAGAGAAATAATGGGAGGCTGGGGCAGATGAAGAAGGAAGGAACTTAAGGGGAGAAAGTAATCAAGGATGGATTTAGGAGGGGTGTAAGAGAAAGAAGTGTTGTGTTGAGTTGAATCAATGGTGTCACTTCTTGACACTTGAAGCTGGGAAGCAAAAATGCTGCCTCAGCAAATGGGTTTGTGACAGTAGGAAGGGTCTGTGCTCAGGATCTCAAATGTCTTGGTTCTGTTCTTTTCCTTTCAGATGCCCAATACATCACCTGCAAGATGCAGAACTGCAGTGAAGCCACTCGCAGCAAACCCTTTCCAGGCTATATTGACCACAACTCTCTCATCGTCCAGGATGATTATGTCTTTGTTCAGGTGCAGAACACCCTCTTCTCTTATTTATCCTATTATTTTATATTATTTCTTCGTCCCTTCCTTTGCACTTGTGTGCATGTGCTGGCCCCAAGTACTCAGACAAAACTAGATCCATATAATAAAGGCACTGAGTGGATTGCAGCAGTTCATTACAGTGGTAGTATTGTTCCTTTTACCTCTAGTATCTTGTCACTGTAGAGTCATAGAGTTCCTGCCTGGAGCATCTACCATATTTACGAGAGTGCTCTGTGCCACTCCCTGCAGTCCCATCAGCACCTCAACCCCCCAGCTTGAAATGATGTGTCAGTCACCTACTATCACAAAGCTTTTTTTGGCATGAGAGGGAAATAGAAAAGGAGGGAGGGAGTTAGGGGAAGAACCAAAGGAGGAGTAATCAAGCTTTATTGTTATGCCTCAGTCATGATTATAGTGAAAAGGCTGAAGATGAGATGTACTCAGCCAAGCTGTGTTCCAGGTGAGAGCTGGTGAATAGATCTGAACTACTGTGAGTCTCATTAGCCTACCACCAGTGTCCATTTAATAAAAGCTGAAAAGGACAAAAAATAACAACTAAATTGCAGGCACCATGGAGGTGAACTGGAAATCATTAAGACTAAACTGGTCTTCCAGACAGTTTATATTCTGCCGTGCTTAGGGGTGGAGGGAAGAGAGAGGACTGATATTTTAAATTGGGCAAGTTGATTGTTAATTACCTTCAGTTAATGAACTCAGCCACAAACACCAATCTAAATCATCCACAAATAAATCTAGGATATACATTCCAGCATAGCTTTTGTGCCTAGTCTGTCTGAGGCATAAATGAAATGTTTATATGGTAAGGAAAAAAGGGGCATGTGTCACTGTTCAAGCATGCTCTTTAATTTCAGAATAACTGCGTTTTCGTGGCCAAGTGACGTAAGAGCTGGAGAATTTCTCTTCATATGTGAATTGATTCATTTACTTCGTTACTTGTTTTTGTGCTTTTTGAGATTGTTGATCTTCTCTGTTCTGACCTGAAGTTATTACACACTGTAGAGAAACCAACCCCTTTGCCCCATTTGAAGTCAGTGCTGGGGAGATTGTCTGCCTCTCTGAATAGCCCTTCTATTTTGATGTGTTTCACTTTCTGTCTATAAGTGTTCCCAGTGCTGTCAAATTTTGGCCTTGTTACACCTCTGTGTTAGCTGGCTCTGTAAGGAGGAACATAGGAGGAGAGACAGTCTCTTACAATGCTCCCCTTAATGCCCAATGGGACTTCATACAACTTTATGTATTCATGTTTGTAATGCAGTTTGAGAATGTATCATGGAATATTTGAATCTGGAAAGCTCCTATTTTAATCCTTAAACTGCTTAGGATTCTTAAACAGAAATATCAGGTCAAAGAGAAAGTACTTGCCAGTCATAAGTAATTGACACTTGTAAACATCAAATAATAATACTGTAATCCCTGGAAACAACCTCTGCTTTGTTCCTAGTAGTCAGTGAATTCACTGTTGGCTGGTAATTTAAAATGAGATTCTTCAAGTGGTTACATATATATGTATATATATATGGATGTATCTGGCTTGCAAGGAACAGCTAAATAATGCTGTGGCTGATGCTGGACCCTGCCATATCCCAGGCACTGTTCTTCAGAGGATGAATAGTCCTACATCAGACAGTGAAGGTTTGGAAGAATAGATGGATGCCCTGAGCAACCTCACATAGACTTTCCTACCTTCCTTGATCCCCATTGAGCTTTTCTGCAACTAAGGTATTTGGAATGAGAACTAGTAAGCTCAAAAGCATGAGGACAAAGGAATGTGGGTTTATTTCTCCCACTACACTGCATTTTCTTTACAAACTCACAGTCTCTCATAAACAATGCGTCTGGCCTTCTTTCTCCTGACTTTTGCGCTTTTTTTTTAGAAATAGTTGAAGAGCTTTAGAATAAGAAACAGTTCTTATTTTACTTAATCCGGTATGAACTTAGCCTCTGTGTGTCTTGCATTTTAAACTATTGCAGTGCATTTTAAAACAGTACTAAAGAAAAAAATCTTGATAAGCCCATATATCAGGCAATCAAAGCAAAGTTCTACATGGAGGATCCTTGGGAACATTTTTTCTTCAGTATCTTTCATCCAAGCATTTCCAAATACTTTGCAAATGTTGATTATGCTTCAGCAGCACTGGAAACCAGATAAAATTGACAAGTTTTTTTATTTCTCTTTTTTAGCCCTTTAATAGGTGATAGGAAATGAAACCTCACATTGCTCTAACCCAGCCTTTTCGAGGTATTGTCATCAGTATTTAGACACTGAAATAAATGGCCAGAATCATAGAAATATCAAATCAACTTGGCTTCTCCTGGTTTCAGGAGCAGTGAATGCTCAGCTGATCTGGTTACAGATACATGTGATGGCTCACACAAGGCCACACAGGAACCAAAGCTGGAAGCAGAAATAGAAATTAAGCAATAAGTCCGTCAGTCACCTTATCTAACCAATAGCCTCAGTGGCAGCTCTGCAGATAGCAAAGAACAGGCTGCTTTGTGGCAAGTCAGAGAAGAGCTGTGGTGTCAGCAGGTGGCATAACGGCCCAAGTGAAGCCAGGACTTCACTTTCCTCAGACTTTAACCTGGAGTTCTGGCCTTTGTCTCTCTTTGCAGAAAATGGGATGATTCTTGCTCTCTTCTTCAGCCACTATCAGTTGGATCAATGTTTATTCATCAACTGGTAGTAGTGCTGCAGTTTTAAGGCATTGCCACCAACACTGTGGTATTTTTCTTGACAGCTTTTGCTTGATATATTCTCTGACAATAAAAAAATATCTAAAAAAAATCCGGATGATAATTTTCCTGCTTCTCTTATAGTTAACATCAGGAGGAAGACCACATTATTACGTTTCTTACAGGAGGAGTGCATTTGCACAGATGAAGCTGCCAAAATACGCCTTGCCCAAGGTATGTTGCTGTTGCTGGAGTGCCCATGTGAACCTACAGATATTTTGATTGGACAGAAATTCTTGAATCGAACACAAGTAACTGCAAGATGACATGCAATGAGTCAAAACATCATTCTTCTTTAAATAGAACATTTGCAAGCAAGAAAGGACTGAAAGGAAAGTCAGCACTTTGATTAGTCAAGGACACCAGCATTAAATGTAGGCAGATACCACAGCCCATGTCAATTACCATTTCTTTATGGTTAGTTGGTTAGTTAATTATGTTTTGGAGGGGACTGGTTTTTTTCTTTATTTTTTCTTTCTTTTTGGTCTTAAAATTCCCTTCTCCTGTCCCTATCCTCTGTGAGTTGCTTTCTGTGATTTGCCTCATTAGCAGCTTTTAATGGGAGCCAAGCAAAGAGATGTCTTTGTGTCTGCTCCATATCTTCCCTAATTAAGAACAATGGTGAATTAGCATTGGAGCTTGAAAGGCTATTCCTGCCTTCTGGAGCTGAATTTTTATAAGACCTATATAAAATTTTTAGATCCATTTTGAAGAAATCACCCTTTTGCAGCTGAACTCCTGACAGCTTCTTAACAAAGATACATTTTTTTGGGGCCTTCTCATTCTTGATATAGTCTGGGTTAAACAAAATTTAATCTCAAAGGCAACAAATGATCTTGTGGATTCTATGTGTCTCTATCTGGAGACAAATGCATTCCCAGAAATTAAGGAAGAATTGTCAAAAGGAAAAAAAGAAAGTCCTAGGTCAGCCTGTTCCTAGAAGTTGAAAGTGCACCAGATTTGTAGGCAGAATTATTCAAAGGGATAATTTTGCTAATAACACAGCTGGCTGTCTTTGATGCCTCAACCCACCTGACCCGGGTATAGTGGATTGACTCGGTGACCTTCATCATACAACCAGACTGCAGTTCAAACCCAGGTCTCTGATGCCATACCTTACCTACTCTGCTGTTGTCCCCTTTGCTCCTGTCTACATCACCTGAAGACCCAAGTTTACAGGAACTTGAGGACCCTACCAGAAGCCATGATATCTTCTTGGCTCTGACACAGGAGACCTGTGGTATGCCCCAAAATCTTCAGTCACATTTAAAGACAGGTTGGTTTGATCCAAGCAGGAAGAATGTACTCTGCAATTTGGATCAAATTTAAACAGATGTTTTTTGAAGTAGCTCTTAGCAGAGGAGTTGTATTTTTAGTGCAGTTGTTGTAACACTGAAATCAAAATTGTCATTTGCAGCTGATTCAGACTATCTGTGGAGAAACTGCTTGCTTTAAACCAGTTGTCTCCTTTACCACACACTTATTTTTCAACTGTCCACCCTCTCAAAGAGATCTCTGGAGAGCCAGCGAAAAAGCACTACAATTAAATTGCAATGTGTTCTCAGAAAATAGGAATTGGAGCAATACATTCATGTTATCTGACTGAAAGAAAAAGACAGATATTTAAGGAGATATGATGCTTTGTCATAATCTCAGAATATCTTCAAAGACCAAAGAGCTACATTTGGCTTGGAAGGAGCTACAGTGGAACTGTGGCTGTCTAGGAGGCCGCTATCAAAGTAGGATAGCTGCTTTTATTAAAAATGCACAAAGCGTTATACTATTCAAGGAACTGAAACAAACAGTTCCTTTTATGCCTAAATTCTCTTTTATCTCCTTCAGCTAAGAAAGTGGAGCCAAATACAGTAAACAGTACTAAGCGACTTCTGGAATTGAAAATGGAAATATCAAGATTTTGTCTCTACATGTCACTCTTGCTAAACTGGAGGGGTGTGATATCAAGCAGCTTTGCAGGTGATACTTCTGCTCAGGAGGAATGGCCTATAGCAATTCAAAACTAAAACATTCTTGGTTTTGACATTGATAGCCTGACAACCAGTTTGATTAAAAGCCTAAATTAACTTGAAACACTCTCCCATACAAGATGATGTCTGCACGTGTTCGTACAGGCTGTGTCAACCCTGTAAAGGGTCTTTATTAAGGCATAATAATTCCTGCAGTGATCTGTGTGTTGATACTGCCTATTCTATACCACAGGAGCACAATGTGGGATCTGTCACAGACTCTGTAACGTCGCTCATGAAAATCACCTGAAATATAAACACAGAGTATAATTACTTCATTTTAGACCAGTGCTCTGGGCAGACATCTGTGAATACTGAAGGAAGCCAAGCAATTTCTATTTTAAAAAGACCTGTCCTTAACTGGTGCTGGGCTGAATACTGATGAGATGGGCATGTGTGGTACCTCTGTTTTAAATTCATCACCTTCTTTCAACCTCAGGATGCACATCCTGATGGAAGAAGCAATAACCACAACAAAAAAAACACTTAAATACAGACCTTAAAAAGAGCTGACAGTCCCAGTAATTGATAAGATAAAACAGACATTACACATCCCTGCTATTTAACTTGCCAGGAAGAAAAGTTCCCTGACCGAGTGTAAAAAGGGCAACTGAAGCATGTTTTGTAATTCAGAAAGCCTTGTCCTTTAGTCTTTTGAACAGACACCTGATCAAACCCATGTCCAGCATTGTACTCTTACTTTCGTCTTCGGAAAGGTAAGAGGGATAGATAGAAGAACTGTATATTAACGTCATTCTACTATGTGCGGGAAGTGAGAGAGGAAAGCTCGGGCTCTCATTATGCAAATGTATGGGGAGCCCCTGAAGATGACGATGACTTTGAGAAAGGTGCCTTCCTTCACCTTCCTGTCCTCTTTCTTTTCTCTAGTGAGGTGAACTTCTGTTGTAGTAGTGGAAGATGCAGTGAAACTCTTGCTCCATATCCTGACAAAGGCTGTCTTTTAGTATTATTCCCTACCCCCTCCCCCAAAAAAAAGCAACCCACACCCTAAAAAAAATAAAATATAGAAATTAATATGATATGCTGATTATTTTTAGTTTTGCCAATGTGGAAACCAAACAATTCCTGATATTGGTCAAAGACCTGTTTGATGACCAGGTACTGATCTCTTTCCATCAAAGTTCTGTATTGTTACTACATCTATTAGACAAGGCCATATTAAGAAGAACAGTTCATTGATACCCAAAGGCAAACAGTTGGAACGCTATCTTTTTTTTTGCTTTATGCCAATTCTGTCTCAATCTCTGATTCTCTAGGCTTAAATTCCTTCAGTCCTACTGGAATCTTCTTTAGACTTGCATATTACAGCATGATCTGATCAAAACTTGGAAAGCATCTAACGGATAAATTATTTGCTCCTTAAGCATTCATTAAATTCCATTTCCTTTTTCCCTGGTCTTGATCAAAATATCTTTTTACTTCTCTCCACTAGTTATTGCAAAACTATTGATTAGAATGGTAAGTTAATGAAACTGTCAGTTCACCAGGCAAAAGAAGTTTTACTTATCTCTGTTTTTAAATAGAGAAGTCTGTCCATGTATATACACATCTGCAAAAGTTTAAACTGAAGACTAGAGCTGGGCTTGCCAGTGCTAACTGACGCACATTGGGAGCACCTTCTCATGTAGATGTACCAGCAGATTGACTGAGGTGACAGTCCGAAATAAGGAGGCTCTGACAAACAGCTGTGACAGTAACTTCTACTAGCACAGCTGGAGCTAGGAAAGAATATCTATTCACAACCACAACTGGTAGAAGGCAGTGGGATTTATATTGCCTTTCCTATTGCCTCAGGATTTAAGCCAATCTCTTCCTCCATAAAACCAGCCTGTCTTCTGGGATGTATTTTTCTCCAGCGCAAAGAAGGAAGTAAATCAAGTGGATATTCATCTGCTCCATACTCAGGTCTGAATCTGGATGAACAAACAACTGTTCTGAATCTTAATTTCAAGGTTAATCCATTTTCAAATTTATCAATGAGATTTCCTCATTATATTTTTTTTCATCTTTATGCATCTTTATGTTATAAGGCTCCATCTGGAAGTATTAATTCCCTCTACAAAACCACAAGAAAGTAAATTGTCAGAGACTATTATTAACAAAAGCAAGAAGTAGCATCAGCTTCCAAAGAGTATATTTTTCGATAAAGTTCCCAGTTTTGCATATAGAAAGCCCTGGCTGAGATTCATGGAAGCAGAATAACTTTGGGATATCTGCCCAAAACAGACAAAACAGCTGAATCTTCTGAGAATCACCTGGTGCTAAGAAATCTGCATTTATTTTCCTACCTTCACAGATTTTTATGGCATCAAAGAATTCAGGGTGCCTGTGCTGGGCAGATAGAGCCTAGGAATTTCATTATAACAATCTCAGTGGGTTTTTCCACTGGATAATACTTTCTCCAGGCATTGAAAGACAGAAGTGGGTTTAATAGTTTCTGGTTTTCCTTTAATTATGCAATCTTTTCATTGCTTCCTGGCTTTTGTAACATGCAGAAAAAAGCCAGAGTAAACCAAAATCTCACTCATAACACTAGTGATCTAACTACAATTCAACTCTTCACATCTAGTGAGGATTAGAGTATTCTTTCTGTTACATTTATTGTGGGGGGTGGTTAGCACAGTGGGCCAGGGACCACAAAAAAACAAAAAACACACAACACACATCCTGCCCAAACAAAGTACTCATTAAAATGAATGTGTTGGGGGAGAGGGGGGAAGTGATGCTGTATAACACTGTACTGCCAATGTAAATCTTCAGTTAACACCTAATCAGTTAATTACTACTTTGAAAATTGGCAGAGGAGAGCTGGTGTAAAATATTCCTGGATGGTATTACCCACTTACAGCAGTGCTGTCTACAGTTTCTGATTAAACTCCAGTCTAAATAGATCCCTTGCTCCTCTGCAATTACCTTGGTGCCCTTGGAAAAGACAGAGCAGAGCTCCCTCTAGTAACCTTCCTCTTTTCTTTCCCCAGGACATGCATGTTATCAGCACAGATGAGAATCAGGTGTTTGCAGCTGTACAAGAGTGGAACCAGAACGACACGTACAATCTGTATATCTCAGACACCCGAGGGGTGTACTTCACCCTGGCCTTGGAAAATGTCAAGAGTAGTCAAGGGCTGGAGGGGAATGTGATGATTGACCTCTATGAGGTATGTCATGTCTCCAAAAATCTCATTCCTATCTCAGGAGGTCACATGATGCCAGTGCCATTTCCTTCTTGCACATCAGTTTTGTTATATGCATGTGAACAGCAGAGCCAAAAAATGACTAAATGCATAGTTTTACCATTATTTCATTTAAGGGACTCAGTGAGCTTTGAAGGCTAGGTTTTACATGGGTGTTGAATTCAGGCTCAGCCTAATATTATGAACAGATTCACTGCTGTATTCTCCTGTAGGTTCTCAGGTGAAGAAGAGCTCGTGGCTCGTCCATGCGTAGCAAGATAGGCATCAGAGGATGTGGTGGAATAGTTCACTCAGTCCCTAAGCGGAACTTTTTCAGTTTCTCTGCAAAAGTCCTGCTTACCCATATTAGTCCAGCCTATGGCTCTGATAGTTGCCAACACCATTCTCCAGTTTCTATTGCATTTCTGACAGCATAATCTCTTGCTTTAGAAGTAAGGAGAGACAGCAGTTTTCAGCTATCTTTGTCACCTTCCTCAGCTTGGACAATTCTGGGAACTGAATTGATTTTTGATACACTCTCTTGTGCTATCCCTTGAGCATGGAAGCTCTCCCACCTCGTCTTCATGTCCCTTTCACCCCTGAGCTTTTTCCTGACAAACAGAGTCTTCCTAAGCTCACCAGTAAAAAAAACAATTTACATTGTCTTTTGTGACAACTGATCCTAAATACAGGACTTTTAATGTGCTTCTCTTGCTCTGCTGCCTGTTTCACCTCTGGAGAGAGTATTCAGCTAAGTAGAAATTCAGTCCTCAGCTGCTGTTTTGAGGGTCTCCTTCAGGGGA
This sequence comes from Patagioenas fasciata, assembly GCF_037038585.1. Lineage (NCBI taxonomy): Eukaryota > Metazoa > Chordata > Aves > Columbiformes > Columbidae > Patagioenas > Patagioenas fasciata. The sequence continues at coordinate 31,447,223 of NC_092527.1, read as the reverse complement.
TTTTCTGATCATTTGGAATAAAGGCCAGGAACTAATCCAAATTCCTTTGAGAATGAAGATATTCCCTGTATTTTCCCATCACTATCTGAGTAATAGCTCTTCTATATAGTTTGCCTTCAGCTGTCCTGTACTTGGAAACCACCTTGAATTGTCCAGAGAGCCTGAGTGTTGTAAATAAATGCCCATGAACTGTAGGAGGATGGGCATTGGCATTTCAGTCATTTTGAGATTTTTACTGTTAATCTTTCTTCAGTGCTGGCAGCCCATGGAAATACTGTTGCCTCTTATTACTGTCAGCTGGAGAAGCAGTTTCACTGCATTATGTAAAGGTGTCCTACATCCCAGGGGGAAAGAAAAGCCTTTGTTTTGTTTTATTAAGCTGACACCACACAGTAACCTGGATTGAAATTGATGGAATCAGACTTGTAGCATCATATCTGCTGATTATCTAGATAGAAATAATGTTGGCTGACACTGAACTTGGCACAAACCTTCCTTTCAATTTGATGTTCTAGCTGGAAGGGAACAGAAGGCTATCCAGCGTGATACTCCCAGTAGGGTTGTTGCAAATGATGAATCCTCTAAGGGTAAATGGGGATGAAGATGAGAGAAGAAAAAACTCCATAGATAAATTAAAAGGAAGTAGAGAGATTATGAGTCCTTCTGTGGTGACAGTAGCATATTTCATTATTAATACATATAAACAAGATTATTTGAGGACATGCCAGAAAGAGACCTGTTAAGTGTGTGTGTGTCTGTATGCATGTTTGTCAGATGTTAGAAGTAAGTTCGTCTGGTTGCATTGTAGTGAACATGTTTGTGGGTGTAGATTCCTAAAGTGATTCTGCAACAAGGAAAAATCTTCTCAGTCCATCTCAATGGGAAATTGCACTGCCCATGAAGGGAAAATAGAAGTTTTTTCATGGTGCCACATCATGTTCTCCCTTCTCTTACCATGTAAGTCATCGGGACCTTTTCACTCAGAGGCTGTTATTTCAGTGTATGGGCTCTTCTGCTGTTGTGCCTTGTGGAGGATGAGAAGACTACTCCTGGAGTGACACTATTCACCCTTCTGCATGTTGAACAGAGCAGGGTGTGAGAATAGCTCTTCTGTCCACCACCTTCCAGTTCCTAAGTAGCAGTTCATAAGTAGCATATTGGATTTGGCATTCAATGGGTTTGCAGTGACAAAGGATCTGTCCTGGAGACCATGTCCTAGAGCAAGGGAAGAGCAGGAGTCACTGGCCATTGGGCCTGAGTGCCTTTACTAGTTCCTGCACCTCTCCAATGATGTGGTACAGTTCTGCTTGGCTCTGTAGTTGGTTTGATCCACAGAAAGAGAATTCTCCCTGTGGGAATCCATGCCTGAAGTCATAACAGACCAGGAGATGTGTCTATAGCTATGGTATATATGCCTATCACTGTGGGATATTTTTTTTTTTAGCAGTATGCATCTTAGATGGGAAGTGTATGTTTGATGTGTGAAGTTGGAGATGGGAGACTGAAGAATGTGTTTTGAGTTGTGTGTTTAAGTGTCCTGTATTAATCTTTCACTAAAACTGTAAACAGCCTTTGTATCTGTAGGCAATATATTCAAGGTGATGAGGACTGTCTGCAAAGTCTGTGTGGGAGCTGACAGAGTGCTTTGGTCCCTGACCACTTACTTGCATGAGTCTTTCTCTGTTATGATTTTATGAGCAGCACAGATGAACACTGTGTTGTGGCTGTGTATGCAACATGTGTATCTCTTCCTACTGAGAGAACACAAACATGTGTAGTGTGTGCAGTCTTTTTTTAAGATAAAGCTGTCCAAGAATGGCAATATAACTTACACTTTATTTTCTCTGGAAAGGATTCTGAGTCCCAGCCCTTGACTAGAATCATAAATAGAAAAATTCACAGGATTTCAGAACACATATATCACCCAATAGATAAAATGTTCTTTAATCATTTATGGGCGGCATTTCATTTCACAGGGACGGTATAATACAAATATTTCTGGACAACAACAAAGAAAATTACAAATGGAGCAATAGGCTCTGGCCTCTGGTAGTAAAGACAGAACTATGTTATTTTTCCAGCTCTGTCTGTTCATGCAGTATCACTGAGAGACAGAGTACACTTGTCTTATCAGGGTTCCTCTCTATAGCAACAAAGAAATCTTGAATATTTAGTTGGACAGTACCAAACAATTCAGCTAAGTCATTGAAAATACTCTCCTTTTTTATGTTTATATCTACAATAACTTAGTTAACTACTTAATTTTAAGACTGTTGCCCATTATAGCAGGTCAGATCTTAGTCTTTATGTAACTTCAAATGAAATGCAGTGCCATTGCTCAAGGAGAAAAGTGTTGTTCAAAGTGACTAAGTACACCAATGTTCAGTACCAATGCACTGTGCCCTGGTAGTCCCACAGCATGTGGCTAGAAGTGCAATAAGGTCCTACTCACTGGGAGCTCTTGCATCCAAATCCAGCCACATAATTCAATCAGTTGAGCTAGAACAAACTCTGAATCTGCCGTGTAACCATTTGCCACATGATACCATTTAAGTAATAATCTCTATAAATAAAAAGTCTTGATGAATGATTCTGTGTGCTAGTTCTGCACCGTAAGAAGAGATGAGGTGGATGACAGAACAGACTTGCTGGAAACCAAAAAGTTTCTCACTTCCCCCCTCCTTTTACCAATTTTGCTTCCCTTTTTATTGCAGCACTCAGATTGCAGAATGACACTCTAACAAATTCATTCGCAAGCCGCAGCAGCTATTGGGCTATTGATTTTCAGTGTACTGAGAAGATGGGAACATTCTGCAGTGTGAGCTGTGATTTGAGGCTCAATTTTTTTCTCCCCACTTTTGGGCTTCTTTCCAACATGAGTTTGTTAGCATCACATCTTTACAAAATCCTCTTGCAGGTCTGTGGGGTAAAACCGTTGAGTAAAACATCAGGAAAAGTGAAAGGGTGAGAATCTCATTGTTCACTCTGTAACTAGCATTCTGGGTGGCCTTGCTTTTAAGTCACCAGTACTTTAGTTTCTTCAAAATACAGAACTGTAATAAAAATACCTCTGTGCCCCAAGTTGTCCTGTGCAAACACTGGTAATTATGAAACACATTAGGATCCTTATATGAAATGTCTTAAGCAGACTGTATGAGAAAAGAAGCACTGAACTGCAAGTTTATGCATGCATTGCTATTTTCTTTGTGAGGCCAAAATTGCTGCTGTTTCCTGCTACTGCAGTGCAAGAGACAAATAACTGCCCTGTACATATTTCATCCTCAGGGGGAAGGATGCCTGCACATTGGACAGATTGTCAGTTTACAGATGAGGCTGCTGGCATTGTACCATGTTCCCATGCTCATTCTGAAATACAAACTTTCTGCTCCATTTGTCACTTTTCCACCTGTGATAGTCTTAGCTTGTCCCCAGCACCTCTTGGATGCTCCTTGGCAATTCTTGCCCTGACATCTACCACACTGACACAGCCACAAGATCCCTGCTGGATTTCCCGGGGCAAGAGACACACATACACGGAACTTGCATCGGCTTGATCTATTTTTCAGCCATGTCAATTTTTCCTAGGTAGCAGGGATAAAGGGAATGTTCTTGGCTAACAAGAAGATTGACAACCAAGTGAAAACTTTCATCACCTACAATAAAGGGAGAGACTGGAGTTTGTTGCAGGCACCGAACACTGATCTGAGAGGAAACCCTGTTCACTGTCTCCTAGTAAGTATCTGGAGGGGAACTAGGGGGGTGGTAACATCCCAGAACAACCAGATAACACAAGAAGGAAAGGGCAGTTCCTTTCTCCATGTGGTGTATCTCATGGAGGGAATACTGCGTATTAAAAGTACAGTACACCAGGCTTCAGCTGTCAGGTGGTATTATAAGAGCTGGCATTGTAATTTAACTTAATTTAATTTCTGGAACAAAAGGAAGCATCGTAGATCAGCTTCCTGCTGTACAATTGATGGTCTCCCCGTATGCAGCAGATGCAGCTGGATGTCGTTTCTGCGCAGTTGATTCTCTGGACACTAGATGGGAGGAGTGAGCTGCTGTAGCTCAGGAACTTTCAGTGACCTAATAACTTGAGACAGGCTCAAAGGAGAGGTCTGATTTCTTTCAGGCCACTCTGTAAGCAATATTAGTATTTACCATTTTCTGTCTGAGCTCAGAATAGAGAATCGACACATTCATCCAAATATTTGCATCGCTATATGTTTGGTGTATATTGTATCTGCCTCTGAACTTATTGATATAGATTAGCACATAGATAAGTCTTTAATCATCATTATATGCAAACAGTTTCCAAGAGTGAAAGTGAAATATAAGCAGTATAAATAAAAGTGGAGATGTCTGTCAAAAAGAAAACTTAGGCCAATCTTGAAATGTTTTTCAGCTGATAAAATTTATACATAGTAGTGGGGTATTACTTGGAACCTCAGCCTTTGGGATTCTCAATAGCTTTTATATTACAAAAAAATTAACATGGTTCCAGGCAGAATCAGAATACTTACACTGCTCTTCCTCCTGATGTCCTGTACCGGCATGTTATTTTCCATCAGTGGTGGGGTGTTTCTCATTTTGAGGCTGTATGTTTGTTATAATCTAAAAATCAGCATTATATTTCATGTATTGTAGTAAGTAGCTGAATGCTACAGCAATCTCTTAACTGAACTCCATGTGTTATTGCAAGAGCTGTTTAAATAACTGGTTTTTTTTTTTGATTGAGCCAAAATGTAACCCCTTCATTTTCTTTCCAGTTTGGAAAAAAAGAATAGGGAGGACAGAGGGTCAAACAGAAGAGGTATTTCAGGGCACGACTAAATTTGTGTGGGTTTGTTTTCTTCTTCCAACTTTTTAAAAAATATAACTAAGGACATTTCAATATTAAATGTTTCTATAAGATGAAAACCAAAAAGATGACGTTGAGAAAACTTCACAGATGTAAAACAATTGAGTTTTTTGAAAGGGTCTATGTGTAGAAGCCTTTGTGTTTCAAATACATTGTAATCTAGTTTTAATTCAAGTGAATATATCTGGTAAAATTGCCCACCTTTACTTTTTCAAATTATGACTAATTATTTCAGAAACAAAATATTTTTATTACACGAAATGAGAGTGTAATATTTTGGGGGGCTGGCAAGGCAGAAGAAATAAAAACCATGCACCAAGTTAAAGAATCAAAATAAACTATTCTTTTTCCATAAATTTGAAGTTTGCCTTTTGAGAAAAGGTCTTTCTTGATATTGTGCACTGCTCAAGAGAGATCTGACTTGCCATTGTGGTTATAAATGAGCCAGCGGTACCGCTCTGCAGGGTCCTTATGGAACAGTCATTTGCAGGAACCGTGTGTTTTATACACAAGCCTATGCTGCCACTGCACTTATCCACTGCATAGTGGAAGTGGTCCTTTGACTGTGTATAAACCAGGACTGGATGGTTCTTATGGGGGATTATGGCTCCCTTACACCTTCCTATCCATACTATATCTGCTACTGTACTCATGGGCACCTGAGAACACAGTTTCATTTTATTTAAAATGAGACCAGATATGCCTGAACAAACTGGAAATAATTCTCTTGGGGGTGGTAAACTCAAACAAGCTGGGCAAGGGGTCATGAGCAAGGGCAGAAGTGTGGGCACTTGTAAGGGACCCACTGAGACCTGACCCAGAGAAGCTCTTGGTTCTCTGTGGATTGCCTTTACACCTTTGCAGCTCCACTGTGCACTGTTTAGGCACTGGTTCATTTTTATTTTGTTCTCTGTGCAACAGTGTAGTTGCCCTAAGAACTGCTTCCAGCATTGAAAACTTGATGTAGGCTTGTCTTTCTGTTTTTGCTGGAAAGCAACCCACTTCTTAAACGCTCTGTGACTTGGGCTGGGGTAGGCATCTCAGGTCCACAAATGCCTGTTGGAATTGGACCATGATTTCAGGGTGGTAAGGGACAAATCCTCAATTACCTTAAACTGTGTAGCTCAGTCTTTGTGTTTCCAGAAGAATGGGAAGGAACTTCATCAGCTCTTACCTGCAGTAATGCTAGAGGAATGAATAGCCACATGTATTTTTAACTCTTCCCTTAACATCACGTAAAACAGGCAAGAAACCTCTTTCATTGCCTGAGCATGTCTGCCTCCATCATGCTTAGGTTGTCAGAAGCTAGTGGAAATGTAGCAGAGCAGAGATCATTAGCTGAACATACAGGGTCTCAGGTGGTCAACTTGCAAATCTGCAAGAAAGGAAATACATGAAATCTGAACAAAACTGACTTGTTAGGTCCTTTACAGGAACAGGCAGTCTGCTTCAAACAGAAAGGAAGGATAGTGGCACAGAAAATGTACCAAGACCACAAAGTAAACCAGCAATGCTCTGAGACAAGCTATTTAAAAGTCTGATTTGAGCTTCACAGTTAATGGTGGGGGAAGATGAAGGCACAATATGAAGTGCAAGTAAATTTTCAAAGCAAAGCACTGAAAGTGTGTATTTCTGGAAATAAGTCAGGGGTCCATAATGACGTTCTGCTGAGGAAAAGCATGGAGAAAAGGAATTGTTCCCTGCTCTGAGACAATTCTGTTCCTTGTCAATGTAACATAGCTGTAGTATTTAAACAGTTCACAAACTCCACTCACCTCTTTAGCTATATTCTTTCTATCTCTGCATCACCAGAACTTTTGCCTCCTTACAGCAATTGCTCCTCCTCCATCTATGTATTGTTCTTGGCATGATCCTGATTCTCCTTATGGCATAGATAAGTGATTTCCTAATAGTCCATTTTACATCTGGCTTAGCTCCCACCCTTACTCCAAAGCAGTTACAAATGCTTTCACACTGCTGGTTTTCAGGATAATTGTCTCTAGCAATATCTTGGGACACAGCAATGGATTTATGTTCCAGCTTGCAGGCAGAGTAGGATCTGCCATTTCCCAGAGCGACAGGAAGGTCCCCAGCCTCTGAGTGCAATGCTGTGTTCCTTGTACATCTGGTCTTTAAACATAAGCTAAGGGAAAGTTAATGCAGAAATAAGTACGTAGCAGATAAGTTGGCAGCTAAGGAGGTTGAGAGGGAATCTGGTTGAAACACAAGGCAAGCCTGACAGAACCATCCCTCTACTGACAGTACGCTTGAAGTGCTTTTTTTCAAAGCAACTCAAAGATTTTTTTACATTTTTTCGCAAGATGACTCTGAATAATGAGGATGGAGGAAAGCAATGAAATTCCATCTAATCCCAAGGTTTTATTTTTCTTGTTTATACTACTTGTTTTCTAAGCTGAATACATTTAATCTTCATAAAATAGCTGTCAAGGTATTATATCCCAAAGATGCTGGTTTTGTTTGACACTTGTCTTGTGCTGTGAAGTGGTTAGCTGAGGAGTAATTCTATATTGCAAGTTATGGTTATCTGCCTAGGAGAGTTAATCAATTAGCTTTCAAGGATGGTCTTGTGGTTAAAACACAGGGCTGAATCTCAGGAGCATCTTGGTTCACTTTTTAGGCCTATTTCCAATTTTGTATGTGACCTTGGGCAAGTCATTTATTTTCTCTGTGCCTCCCTTCCTTAGACATCTGTTTATTCACTCCCACATTTTGTTTGTCTTGTCTATCTGAATTATAAGGATTTCAAGACAGAGAGTCATTTTTCATAAGGGGGGGCATTCATGCCATCTGCTACAGAATAATTTAGGCATCTAAGTGAGATGTTTTGAGTATCTCTCCTGGAAGTGTTTGTCTCTTTTCATTGCTTCTTGCCCTTGCAGGTGAGCAAATACTTTGACTACACTCCTAGTTTGTGAATGGTATCTAGTATCATCCTTGTGATAAAATACTTGGCCCTACTCCTGATCAGGGACAGTCACTAATAGCTGGTTTGTATGTGTCAAGCCATTGACGATGGTGCAGCTGGGCTTTGCAGAACTGCCAGGAAGTGGGTTTGTGGGTATTTATGAGAAATTCTACTAAAGATCAATGAGCCTCCTGAGAGGGGAGCATAAAAGTGCTGGCTTGAAAAATATTAAGCAAAACTTCAGTGTGACAGTAAAAACAGTGCCAGTGAGCAGATCAATGGGCTATGTCACTCATGCTTTATCTTCTACCTAGGTTGTAAATGCTCCATGGCAGTGGTTGTCTTTCCATTGATGTCTGTTCAGCACCTAGCATGCCTGGGTACTAAGCAATGACAGGGAAACCCAAAACTGGTGATTCTGATGATAACTATTTCAGTTGCATATTGGTAACAAGAAGGATAGAGGCAACCAAAGGATATTCTAGAAAACAAAGCTGAGATAATCTGTGTATGAGTTAAGCTGTTGGAGCTATAGGATGAACACAAAGGGACCAACAGTTATGGTGTAAGACAAACTAGTCTGGAAAAATATCTGTCAGTGAACTATATAAGGATAGAGATGGAGAAGGTGTATGTCAGAGATGGAGAGGAGGATGTTGCCACAGTAAGGATTTGAGATGGCCATGGGCAGCAACTTTAGGTATTTGGCTAGAGTGGGGAGGTCAGTTTTCACAGCGTACCCAATTGTCAATACAGTTTGTAAGCATTACTGCACTCCAACCAGTAAGAAGTCATGCCACTAAAAATACTCTCTGCTTAGCCAGCTGACTGGCTTTTAATATATGAGATAAATATTCCATTTCAATGTACTATATCTGCGAAATGAGGAAAACTTGAAAGAAAACTTCTGGTAGCACAAAGATTTGAGTCTAATGAGGTCCAATCTCTGTCAGAGTGGGGAATTGGCTCAGCTGCTACCATTAGCCTACTGTCCTCAAAATGCCGAAGTGGGCTTGACTAGTTTTAAAAATGTGTACTTTATTTAGTCTTTTCATAATGTATAACAATGGAAAAGTGAAGAAATCATGCTCTTGCAATGCTTTTCCACTTCCTGCATGCATGTCAGCTCAATTTGGTTTCCACTCCCTCCCTGCGCCCCCGGGCTGCTCCAGCGGCTGCCCTCACCAGGCTGTCAGGTGGAGTTAGGCTGCTCAGTACATTCCATTTGGCAGGTTGTGTTCCCTTCTGCACAAACCACGTCCCCTTCTCCTGTCTCACATCTGAGAGCTTCCATCACTCCTCACCACCCTTATCCTCCTTTGCCAAGGAAAAAAAAAAAAGCCAACAACCTCCTGCCGTTCTCCACAGGTAGGTTTTCAATTCAGAGTCATAGACACCTGCCTTGAGAAGTGGTGGATCAGTGGGCTTCCCCCAGTGACTTATGGGGCCAAGTGTCCTGCAAAGGAAGCCTACAAAACTTTTGGGACCGCAGACCTAGCCTTTAGATAGCTGATATTAGACAGAATCACAGAATGTTAGGGATTTGAAGGGACCTCAAAAGATCATCTAGTCCAATCCCCCTACCGGAGCAGGAACACCTAGATGAGGTTACACAAGAACATATCCAGGCGGGTTTTGAATGTCTCCAGAGTAGGAGACTCCACAACCTCCCTGGGCAGCCTGTTCCAGTGTTCTGTCACCCTCATTGAGACAGAAAGACCTGCCTCCTTACAGCCTGAAGGTCCTTCTGCCCAACCTCTCTTGCTCGTCTTACAGGGCCATGCAAGCTGAAGCATGGGCGTTGCTTTATTTGTATTCCTGTGTGATGTCTTGAGTGAGCCAGTTTGCTTCAAGTTTTCTCGCCAATACTTTTCCACCTCACTTCTCTTAACTTGTTTCATAAAGGACTCTTCAGGAGGTTTGGAAGAAAAAAATACTGAAAATAAAACCCAAGAGAAAGCAAAAGTTTTCAGAATTTTCAGAACTACCAGACTACAGATTTAGAATGAATTGTTATGGCAACTTTGGAAATCTACCTGTCTTACTTTCCTGCTCACCTCATTTATTCTGTACCATTCCTGTCTGAGTACCTGACATACAAAATCAATAACAAACAGGTGAGGTTTTCATAGATGTATTTGTATTGAAATCTCAAAGGTCACATCCAGGTGGAGTAATGAAGCATTTTATTAAATAACTCTTAAATGAACACTTTCCAGTCTTGCTATTTCTTCTTAGTGCAGTGCAGAACAGAGTCATGTGTCAAAAATACACAGAGTCAAAGAAATGGTATGACACTGCCCAAATTAAGTTGTTTCTCGTGGCTAATTAGTGATGACTCAGCACCACAATAGGGTTGTATTGCCTCTTGTTGCAGAGATAACTTGGGCATTATCGCTCCAGGAGTCACTTCGTACTTGCAACCTTGCTTGCTTCTCAAGAGAGTTAGGAGCCAGAGAGCTGGGTAGTCCTAACTATTACCTGCTCTTGCAAGCCTAGTTGCCTCCTTTTTGGGTACAGCCTCAAAGATCTTGTCCTTTTGAGAGGGTTTCAGCCTAGTGAATTAGTTGCCCAGTGGAATAGGTTGTGTTCGAAAATGATAGTGAAGCTCTCGCAACAGAACCAGGATGGTGGCCATGCCTTTCTAAGGGTGGCTGACTGCAGCAATTGGTAAGTAATACAGAAAGACGCTGTATATTTCGAAATCTTTAAGGAACATGTTGTGTCTGCTTTTTACTTTTATCTCCCCTTTCTCCATAGCCCTACTGCTCCCTTCATCTTCACCTGAAGGTCTCAGAGAATCCCTACACCTCAGGAAACATCGCCAGCCGAGACACTGCCCCTAGTATTATCGTAGCTTCAGGTATGAAACATTTAAAGATTGCCTGTTTATGACATGCAAACATTAAAAAAATCTTGAGTTTGTGATGGGTGTGTCAGGTGTTGACTGAATTGTGGGCTGTCACACCATCAGTATTGGGAAGGAATAGAGACTGTTGAATTGGAAGTCCTTACGGACCTTCAACTTGTCATGTTTTAATGGAAACTGGTCTTCTTGACTGAGGAGATCACTTCTAGTTCTCTACTTCCATGAACATAAGATTAAAATCAGGGCATTTCCTTTGCATATGGAGGTATGTAGAGCTGCACAGATTGGATCTTTTACATGTATTTTCTTCAAACTGAAAGTCCTTCCCCTTTCTCTCTCCATCCTCTCCCTTTCCCTCTTTATTTTCCCAAAACTGGAAATTTTATAATTGCAAAATGTAAACAAATACATCTACTCCCCTGATTTGCTAATTCTACTATTTCTTAGAGTGTTACATCACTAATCAGTGCTCATCTTACAGGTAATATAGGCACTGAACTATCAGACACTGACATCAGCATGTTTGTTTCTTCTGATGCTGGGAACACTTGGAGACAGGTAAATGACACAGAATCACAGGTTTAAAGAGTAATCATATGAAATTGTCATAAAAGTAGATTCTAACTGTCACTTAGTTTTTGTTTCTTTTGGTTCAGAGTAGCTTTTTGCAAATGTTTACAAAAGCATAATTTTCCCTTCCAAGAAGTAGAGATGCTTAAAGAAAAAGACTGAATATGTATTAGACTTCTTTTAACAGAAAAGTATTTTTATAATTCTACTCAGAGTTTCGCTTCAGTCTAAACCTATAACAAAGTAAATAGACTAAAATATTAACACTAAGGGGAGAAAATGTGTTTCTCTTTGCTGTTGTACATCCCCTATAACAACCAAACCATTTTTCTTAGTCCATGATTATACTGTCCTGAGAATCAGCAGTTGCACGTAGTCTATCCTCCACTTGTGCGAGACTCATTTCACCTAAGTTGAATGGTCCAAAGTTCAGTGTTCATATAAACTGGTTATTTTGCCTTGCTCTTAAATTAATGGAGAAAAAGAGAGAGTTCAGTTTATCCTGTTACAAAGCTACCAGTCTTTCTATTAATTGTGGAAAGAGGCTGGATGATGAAGTTAAATAAGGTTCCTAATATCTAGTGGAACCCCACCTCTTAACAAAGCATCGCTACCCTTCAATGTGTTTATCCCCAGAACAGGAAATTCTGTTATTTCTATTTTCTGGCTGAGATATCAAGTCATAGAGAGAGTGACTTTCCTAGCCTAACAAATGCTGCGATCTAAACTAGAGAGCAGATGTTTGCAGAAAGTCAATACAAAAGAGACACAGGAAAAGGAAGTCTTTAAAAATATTTTGTATTCCAAGAGTCTAATTATTTTACAATATTTTACTAGCCCTCATTTTTCTATATACATCACCTACATGAGATAAGTCCAGGTATGTGCTAATAGAAGTTCTTTAAACAAAAAATCTCATCAAAAGGAGGGAAATTGTTGATCCTCACAAAAAATCATGTTTCTAACATTCTGCGAAGGAGAGGCAGAATGCAATTCCCAAGGATCTGGAAAAAACAAAATAAACAAACAAACCAAAATAACAACAAAAAAAAACACACACAAACCCAAACCAACCAACCAGCCAACTTCCTTAGCATATACCTGTTGTCTGTCATGAGTCATGATCATACGTAAAGAGCTATGATATTACTTGATACTAAGGAAAATAGATTTAAATATACTTTTTTTTTTTTTTTTTTTTTGTTGTTTTAATGTAAGATCTTTGAGGAAGAGCACAGTGTTCTGTACCTGGACCAAGGTGGAGTACTGGTGGCCATGAAACATACATCTCTGCCTATTAGACACCTCTGGTAATAACTCCATCCTTGCTAAATGTCTGCTGTCCCTGTTTTCAGATGCCAGGAAGCAGGCAGTTAGGCTGCATCCAGAGTTTTCTGTAGCTACAAGCTAGAAAATATAAGTTAAGATACTGGTAAATGTTAACTCAGGTAAAGCTAAGACATCCTGGCAATTCCAGCTTACATAGTTTCAGCTTGACCAGATCTGAGATACAGTCAATTTAATTCCACATCGGTTTGTCTTCTTGAGTTTGGTTATTTATGTAATATGTATCTGGATTATCACTTTTATCTTTTAGTAAGTTACCAAAATATTATTATATTTATGTTATTTATTTTCAAAATTATTGATTTACTCATCTTCTATGTGGCAGGCAGCTGTTATGAACCAGAATTTCGTTGAATAGATCCAGGGTTATACAGCCAAAGGTGAAAGTGCTTTCACTTCGATCCACCTCTGGGAAGAATGCTGGTCAGAAGAGACAGAGCTCTTGCGCTGCATAAATCTAACCTCTGTAGAATGTCTTATGTTTGGAATCCAAAAATAAGATCCTCAAAATCAAAAGTATTGGCCATCGGTAACAAGCATGATGCCAAACAAGCTTGATCAGTGCTCTGATTTATGATGCTTCTCAAAATATAATAGTCATTTAAAGGACTAAAAATGCAGTATCCAAGAAGAGAAGCTGCTTTCCACACTTTCATAGCAACTGTAGTGGACTAGAGAATCTCTTCAGATGAAGCAGGAAGAGAGTAAGGAAAGAAGATACTAAATTCTGCTTTCTCCACTAGGTTAAGTTTTGATGAAGGGAGATCTTGGAGCAAGTACAGTTTCACATCCCTCCCACTGTTTGTAGATGGAGTTCTAGGGGAACCCGGAGAGGAAACTCTTATCATGACGTAAGTGAGCATGCCCTCATGCTGCTGTTGATGGGAACTGCACCATAAATATGAGTGTTGTTCATGAGATAACAGCGTTTCTGGTTGGGGACCAAACCAAGTACTCTCTGAAGCCAGGAGTATGCAGTCTTCTTTTGCTAAATCATCAGTGTTTATTTGTGATGTTATTAAAGGAATGACAATATGGTTCCTTGTAAACTGCAAAAACATTATCATTTAGCTTTTCAGCATGAAACCTGACTCCTCCAATTGAATGTGATTTAAAGCAGAGTTACTCTTGACAGATAAATATTTGAAAGAAAAATGGGGGGTATTTTTATAGCTGTGTTTTTGCTGCTACTCTATTTTTACCTGAGACAGAAAAATAAGACATTCTTTTGTAAAAATGAATGACAAAATGTTGCCTGGAGGCTGACTCATGAAAAATTATGATTAGTTTCAATGTATTATGCTGAGTTCTGCGTGGTGCATAAATCTGGGTTTACCCTGCCAGATATTGTGACATTTTACCCAAGATCAAATTTGCAAAAACAGAAGGAAAATTTAGTTTCTGTCTGTAAAAAATGGACTGACTGTAATAAACAGAATATGTGTCTTGGAAACTAACCTGAGTTAATAGAGATGCATGAAGAATGATCTCTTCAGGTTCTGATTTTAATTTGAGTGGAAGGGATTCCCAAAGCTCATAATTGAGATATCAAACTCCTGTAGGTGTAACTGTCTCCAGACCCGTGTTCTCTGTATAGTCATTTTGGGGATTGATATAAGTGGGAGGATCTTGATTTATAGAATATGTGCGACATGCAATTTTTAAGATCGTTGTAGGTATTAAGGAGCCTAAGTTGCATGTTCATCATGTCAGTTGAGTAAAAATGTACTCCTAAACAATAATCTCTGCTTGAAATCTGTGGGTGACTATACCTCTGTATGCTGGTTGAGCTATGACACTGTAACTACCAGGCTCCATCTGGTGCTGCATTTTACGGTGTGCTTTTTCTGCTCTATTCTGTAGAGTGTTTGGACACTTCAGCCACCGCTCAGAATGGCAGCTGGTGAAAGTAGACTACAAGTCCATTTTTGATCGGAGGTGTGCAGAAGAGGACTACAGGCCCTGGCAACTCCATAGCCAGGTGAGAAGCAAGGAGTCTGGGATCTGACCTGAAGTAGCTAATGATCCTACAGCTAAAGAACAGTGTGATCTGATGTCTTTTCCTCTTTCTTTGGGGTATCAGATTGTCCCTGACTGGATGGGTCTGTTTTGTTACATAGGTGTGTTGTACTCAGGTTGCACTCCGTGGGGCCCAAAGGATGAACCTTTCGGGTTGTTCTGCAACTAATGAATTAGAGGCTGTGTTGAAGAAGAAATAGATGTTTCAGTCTCCATGCAGGCAATTAGCTCAGACTTATCCAAAGCTAAGGAATGCAACAACAGCTGAAGCGCTGCTGCTGAAAGGGGCCTGAACTCCTTCAGGCCCAAACATTTCCCATCCAATTTCCCTGTCATTACCTCCTTTTTTTCCTCCATCCTTCTGCGTCCTCAAAGCCAGTATCTTAAGACCCTTCTAGTGCTCTCACACTTCTTTTTCCAGATTTCTACCTTCACGCTTCCATTTCTTACTCACTTGGTTTCCTCCTTGTTCCATCTTTCTGAGCAGTGGTACTTCTGCTGGGGGGTTGGGGAATGTTGGGCACCCATGCCCTGTCCTTTGCATCCTGGTTGCAGCTGCTGCATCATTCCTGGAACCATTGCTTAAGTGTCCAACAAGGTAACACACTTCACACAGGGCCTGTGCCTGCCTTGGGGCACCTTCCCAGCTCTGCCAAGTTTGACACAGCAGCCTGTGTTATAGCAGGTTAGAATAAAATAGGGCCCAAATTCTGAGGTTATATAAACATCACAGCCTCCACTGAAGTCTAAAGCAAAACACCCATTTATATCATCAAAGGTTGTCTTCCTGTGTATATCTTGCTGGGCAAGAATTTAATAATGAATATGAAATGAACGTAGCTTGACTCAGACTAGCAACTCACACAAGGCACAACTCCACACTAAAAATACCAGTTCCAGTTATGATATAGATCGTTAGATGTTGAAAATCAGTACAACTTCCTTGAAATTCAAGGAGGCACAGCATTTTACACCAGTTGCTATTTGGGCCCTTCTGTTTCATGGGCTAATCAAAGCCATGAAATGTTTCCCCTTCCTGCAGTGATTTTAACAGCATGAAAAGTGAGACCCCACTGTATTTTGTTCTTTCTTGTGCTTGCGCAAGCAAAAATGCCAAGGATTTTGCAGTATATCTTTGAGGATGTTGGCTCTCGAGCTTGCAGGACTATTTTAAGGAAAGCCGCTGTAGACTCTTGCCTTTTAATTTGCTTTCCATTGAAATTACAAGGCTGAGTCCTGTTCCCTAGATAGAAATATTTAGCAGGCTGCTGAAGATAGGAGTGAAAAGACAAGGAAGTGTATGCATCCGCATAAGAAGTCAAACCCTGTAAAACCTGAACTCAGAGTCTGCGGAAAGTATTTACACAATACTAGTTCCTACTGAACAAAATTATTACCAAAGAAATAGGCCCTGCTCTGTGTCTCAGATTGCAGAGGGATCAGACTGTGTTTTCAGTTTCTGTGATACCTGATCTATAAGTGAGAAATGGGCCTGAATCAATTGCTCATTGGCTTTGGAACAAATTCAGAGCTGAATCAAATACATAAGTAAGCTCAGATCATTTCTTACTGTGTATTGGAAAAGCTGTTTTGGTGTAAGTTAAAGCTTCAGTAACTTTAACGAACTCCTGTGTACTGACATGGCATTTGACTTCCCATCTTCTTTTCTTGAGTCACAGCTCCTATTACATGGATTTGGAAAAGTGGAATGATACAAATAGCATCAGAGAAATATACTTTTGGTTTTGTTTCCAGGGAGAAGCTTGCATCATGGGAGCAAAAAGGATCTACAGGAAGCGCAAGTCAGAGAAGAAATGCATGCAAGGAAAATACGCTGGGGGTATGACCTCGGAGCCATGCGTGTGCACAGAGGCAGACTTTGACTGGTGAGCAATGGGCACAAGAACCATGTGCTTTCTATCACACCAATCCAGAGCTCACTAGAGAGCATGTAGCCTTGCAGAGAGTAGATATTTATAAACATCTAAGTGGCTAAATAGGTTGCTTCTTGATAGTAGGTATATCGAAAGAAAGAAAGGTGGAATAGATATCTGTAATCTGCTAAGGCTCCCACAAAGGTGTTGCTGAACAACCCATTTTACAGGTGACATCTGAGCTCTAAGATAAAAGGTCCATTTAGCACATCTAACCTCATCATGATCAGGGGTGACTGTGAACGTACTATATATGTTTTACATTCAGTGTGCAGGGGAAAAAAACCAAAAACAACCTTCATACATACACACGTGTAAAAGTAAATATTACACAGTGAGCCTTCAGCTTCTGGAAACCAAGTATCTAGGGAATTCCTGGGTTATTCATTATATCTGCACTCTCATGTTTGATAGTATCTAACAGATACTGCCCTCATGATTTATGTCAATCTTCTTCTGAAGCCTTTTCTCCTCTGCTGTATGATATAGGAAATAGAGTCCATTAGTGAATGGCATGATTAAAATGTTCAGCTTCTCGTTTCATTTCGAGATACCTTTAATTCACAGCAATTTGCATGAAAAGGCAGGGAACCACATTATTGAAACTGGCTGTCACCTGTTTTCTTTAAGTCTGAGATAATCCTGAGTATCCTAGAAGAGAGAAATGGTGGCTCTTTGGCAGTGCTGAGAAACCCACTTTGTGGCTCACACAGCTAGATCTATGCCATGTTATTAATTAAATCCAGAAGCTGTAACATCTCATGAATATTTTGTTTCTTGCTATATAAGTTCACTCCAGGATGTTGAAAATTTACAGCCTTTCCCTTCTCACCCTTCCATAACAAGTACATATTTTGATTTTGATTTTGCTATGTAAAATCACAGAAGGCTTTTCCATGTGTCAAAAAGAGGTGAATCCTCTTGCACCAAATAATAAAAATTATGAGCATACTTGGGCACGGATTATCTTAATGTGGTTTCCTGATGATTTCTGCATCTTCCAGTGAGTTCTTTGTTAGGGAGAAGATAGCTCAGTTCTGTGTGTAGTTCATCACATAGGTGCACAAAGGTCCGAGGTTTCAGCTGTATGACATATCTCTGGTAATGTAAAAAAGGTAGCAGCCAACAAGAAAAATAAACAACAAATCCCTGTAGATTTTGACTTCCCTGTTGAGCATGCATTACAAAGCTGTGTCAGGCTTGTGCCCAGGCTCAAGAAAATAACTGCTGGGATTGACTCATGGTCAATCTGTTAGTGGTTAAATCCCTTATGCTTGTAAGGGACATGCACTCTCAAAACACTTCTGATAAAAATATGTTTTCGGAAATATACTCTCTCCGAGAATGTATGTTTTTATTTCTTTAAAACTGATTGTGTAACTTGCTACTACAAAACTTCATTGCTAGGTACAGGAGTACTACAGTGGCATTTGCTGGGGGGAAACGTGTTTATTTCTTTTACATTCACTTTGAGTAAACTTTCTCCAAAAGGTCTGCTGGGTTGTGAGAGAATCTCTAAGAAAGCTTGGATGTCTGGGAATCCATAACAGACATCTGCAGGTCACATGGATCAAGAAGACCCCTCAAATTTGTTAGAAGAGGCAGAATTAGGACTTTACTAAAGTAGTTTTGTTAAAAGTAGCCTAAGAGTAATAACCTTAAAAATATTGCAGATCTCTGTGCTGAGCTGACTGATAAAAAGCCTTCCTGACCTAATAGGGCCTTCCTCCTTCTAATGGAATCAGTTCTGGTTTAGAGCAGACTGTCATGATCCCCTGCAATTCTCTCTGAGCTCTTGTTATTCATATAGTTCTCAGACCTGAATTTTTACTTTATCCATTTCAGCTTCCTTCCGCACCACCTCTGAGGAATAAAGACTGAAGTGTGCCTTTAAGCATCCATTTCAGAAATATTTACCAGCATTATTCATCACTTACTAATCTACTTAATAAAGTCAGGAGCATAGTTTTACATAGATTTGGCAGAGAAGGACAGAAAAACCACAGGGAACAGAAGACAGAGATTTATTAAGGAAGGAGAAAAGAGATGGCAAGAAAAAAACAGTCCCGCTGGCTCTACCGAATTCCTCAGCCTGGTTTTATTGTGCTAAGGAAGGCAAAGCTACTGCTGCGCTGTAACGTTCAGTGCCTGCCTTGTTGAACACTGCACTGAGCTTCACTGCCCGTACACCTGGCAGAAGTTGATCTGAAAAGTCATTTGGAGGAAAATGAGTGAATGAATTCTCGCTGTGAAAGGATGTCCTCTGTGGGGCCCTTCCTGCAAAAGGAAGAAGTGTTTTCACCATTCTCATGAATGACATTTCAGCAGTGCTTTTGAATTCTCTATTTCCCTTTTTGCTGGGCAAGGCTCTTGGTTGAAGGAGATTGAAGGACACATCTGTCCCCCAGGCAGGGAGAAGCCCCTTAGCTGACTGCACTTGATTTTGCAATATTGAAATAAACTGGGTGGCTTTTTATATTAACATCATTGGTTACAGGACCCAGACTTGTATACAGAATTAAAGGCAATAATTTTCCCTGCCCAAATCAGAGTAGGACATTTTTTTTCTGTTTGAACACTGAATTTGTATTGAGAAAAGTTTATTATCTGAGCTTGTCAAAACTTGGAATAAAATAAAATTATCTGTATGGCTAGGAAAAGTGAAAAAAACCAAACCTACACAAAAAGTGTTATTGCTGTTAATCCTGAGAGTGTCTTTTTATCAGTTTAGGGAAAAAAATGCTGGTTATAAAAGGCATAAAGATTTTATATATATATATTTTTTTTTCTCCTGGTAATATCATAGAACTCCAGGTTCGTTTCAAATTTGTATTCAGCCCATGGTAGTTCTTCCTCAGAGAAAAGGGCACAGTTGTTTATTGTTTTACACAACAACGAAACTGAGTGGCATTCGAGATGACTGTAGCTTCTCCAGCCTTTGGAACATCAGCTCTTCTGACAGCAGGCATCTCTTCTCAGGGGCTAGAACCTAAACTAGCTGGGACAGGGTTGGTGCTGCTGATGGTAGTTCTGGGTGCAGCGGCTTAGGCTCACAGCCAGAGGGCAACAACGCTTCAGGAATAGGAGGAGTGGAACTCGGCAAAGCCCTCGGCACATCTGTCCTAGCAACGGCCTAGAAACGAGATTCTCCTTCTTCATTTAATTGATTTGGGTAAATGGATGACACCGTTACTTGTGTGTTATTAAAGCATTAATTTACCCGGTTTCTTTACACTGTGTTCCTTCCTGCCGTTTGAGTGTTATTACGGCAATATCTCTTCGGTAGAATCGCCTACTAGACGCAGATGGAAATCTTCGGTGGTGTTTATCCTTCAGCTACCTGTCTCCCAGGTGCTTTAATAGAAACTGTGACTCAAGTGTTGTACTGTCAGTTCTCCCTCTGAGAACCCACTGTCATTAATACTGAGGGCTTCTCCTGTTTTATTCTCCTATCTCACACCTTCCTGGGAAGTACATGCATGTTGATGCTGGTGCTAGTGACTTTGCAATTAAGAATCAGGCCTATTTATTTCACTGATGATATCAGCAAGGATCAGCCTCTGTCTTATCATTTTTTTATTGTCTGGCACTTAAATGACAGACCTGCCTGCCAGGTTTAGTTCTTATGCTAAAACATCAGAGTCCTGTGTCATGAGAAACTGTCTTGCCAAACCGCAGGAAAGCAAAAGGCAGATATTGAACATGGTTGGACTCTTTTGGCTTCACCTGTTACCCACCCATTAGTTCAGATGATCATGCAAGTGCTAATTCTGAAATACACATATATTTGCACCCTTGGGTTAACTAACTTTGCTTTATCAAGATAGGCTTTGTTAGGTAATGAACAGTAATTTTTAATGAATTTTTAGTTAATTTTGAATGCTTGCAGAAAAGGCAGATTCACTATGCAAAGTCTACAGTTTATCTGTACATCTTCAGAGACCTAGATATCTACTGGGCATGGATTTACTACAAAGATTCTGGGGATTTTAGATTCCTTCTTAACACAAGCTGATACAGCTTGTACTCCAAATACTGTGGTGCAGTTATGATCATATGGCTTTACAGATCCGTAACACAAACTGTAGCTGAATCCATCCTTCTCTGAGATAAATCCCATGTCAGATCCCATAGTACTGGGAAGGAAGTGCCTCTTACACCATGCTTCAGTATTTAGACAGTGCTATTAAGTGAAAAAAAAAAAGGGAGGGGGAGTGGTAAGATATTACCATGGCTGTGGCCACAGTTAGTTGTTTCCACAAAGGCTTTTGAAAACTGTAGAACAAAGGTGACTGTAATCATGGATACCTTGGCTCCACCCCATTTAATGTTTGAAAAGTTTGCAAAGCACAGCATACACAACCACAAGTCACACTTTCAGTTTCTGGCAGAGCTGACCTTCAGGTGAAGCTGTTAGCATCAAGGAAATCCTGAGGTTACATGTTAAGTCATGTCTTGATTTTTAGAAGGCATGAGTATAGCAATCACACATGACACTCACATGACAGTGGGATTTTAATAATTTTGCGTGGATTTATAGTTCTTCTAAGACAGTATGTTTGTCAGGTATTCAAACTATAAACTTCCTTAAGGGATTTATTTTCCCTTTATTACCTGTACTGCAAATAATCTGAGACAGGGGAATTCACTGTGAGCTTTGAGTGGGGATACAGAGCTTCTGGAATGAATTTGTATCTGTCTCTAGTTGCAGAGAAAGACTTGCAATCCTACTTGACTAAGACAAAGGGGATTCCAGTTTAAACCAGTAAAGGTGGTTAGGGTAAAACCATGATCAGTGAGAGTTAGATGATAAGCTGCTCCATACTGATAAAACAATCCCTGCTCGTAAATGTTCCACTCTTTTTTGATAGGTACATTATCTATTTCACCCAAGTTCTTTTTAGGCAGGCACAAAATATCATCAATATATGCAAATTCCAATTCCCAATTACCAGGCAATGATTCGGATAGCTGATTGCAGTCTGAAGCTGATGCCTTCCCTGTCTCCAGATTTTGCTATAGTGGCTCATGCTATGGCAATCCAACTGATGCTAATGCTTGTTGATTGCTGCAAAGCCTGTTGTGCCAAATTGTAGGCAGCAATTTGTTGTCGACATCAGTGTTCTGCGAGCACCAGCCTGTAGCCAAGGAATTCATTAGATTTCAAGACTGCGGAGGTGAACGGGTGGCTGATGCATCTGTAGAGAGATGTGGAACAGCAATTCATGTCATTTACTGGGATGATATTTCTGTAGGGCCTTAATGAGCCAGACTATTTGCAAGCCTGAAAATGGCACTGTGAAACTTCTGTGCTTAGAACTATTCCTGCTGTGGAAAATCCTATCATTTCATTCCCCTGACTTTCAGAAATACAATCCAAATGTAGTCAAACCTAGTTAAGTCAAGCTTGACTTGTCTGTATGTGCAGGTACTAATATGAACCAAATTATGGCATGAGTCTAAATGCATGTATAGTAAGAAATCCCAGACTGATACTACTGTATCAAATTGGACTGTGGGTACTGATCCTGTCTGAGGCAGATTTCACTGTATTATTTTGTTTTGTTTTCACCTAACTGATTACAGAACATTGTGTGTGTACGGTGTTACAGCTTTTTAATGAGTGATAGGAATACAGTGCTGTGAAGTGTTGACAGAGGAATTAAAAAATTAAAGGAATCCCACTTGTATGTAAATATTTGTTTTCTCTAAGCAAATCAGAATGGTATTATTTTTCATTATGAAGTGTTTTCTGCAGCTATAGTGTTCTTATTCCAACAAGGATGATTAGAGAAGCACATGGCAGTGGGACAATAGGCTGGCTGATGCTTCCAAAGCAATTAAGCAACATTCAGTCACTACATCTGAGTAAATAGACTGATGAAAATTCAATCAAAAAAATTAGGAAAAAGACTATCTAGGTCATCTACTTCAATGCTGCTTCCTATAGTATGTTCACAATTACTTGTTGCAGAGATTCCAAGCACCACAGCTGCCAAGATGTTCATTTGGAATGGTCATGCAGTCTAACGGATGTTTAGGAGTTTTCCCAAGTGATATTCAGCTTTAATTTTCTTTTGCTTAATGTCATATTTTTAATTTCTCCTTCTTTTGATTATGTCAAAACATTTTTATTCCTGATTCAGAGGGAAAAATTGCAGGCAGACATAAAAAAACAAACAAAATTCTTCTTAATGTCCTGCTTTTGATAATAAATATTAGAAATTTAACAAAACAAATTGGAAAATATTGTCTCTCTATTTTTTCGATCTCATATAGTAGATCAGTATCAGTCTGCTTGAAATTGTTTAATAGTGATTCATTACATTTTTGTTTTAAGGCATCATGCTTCAGTCCAAAAGAAAAAGACATTTGAAAAAAGAGTCTTCGTAGCGTTAAACATTCTTCTTGTTGTTAATATTATTCTACAGAAAGTCATTGATTGCCCTGCTGCCCCTTAGGAGCTGCTGAATCCAGTAGCCTGATAGAGGCGGGGCTGCTGCAGCTCCATGTCCCCTGATCCAGGAGTAGCAAGGCTCAGTGTTTGTCCCTGCTGTGGCACATGTGTGCATCTACATGCAGTACGTAAACGCATACATACACTGCTGGTGACTCAGATTAGCAGAAACAGAAAGTGCCTCACTCACCCAAACGCCAGTTGC
This sequence comes from Patagioenas fasciata, assembly GCF_037038585.1. Taxonomy (NCBI): domain Eukaryota; kingdom Metazoa; phylum Chordata; class Aves; order Columbiformes; family Columbidae; genus Patagioenas; species Patagioenas fasciata. The sequence goes on along the minus strand of NC_092527.1, from coordinate 31,424,035 downwards.
CTCATGCTGTTTCTCCCTCTGGTTGATCAACATGAAATCCCATTTGTGGAAAATACATGTGCTGTAAATATACAATGCTGATCCCACCAGAGCCTAGCCTTGGACACCCGCACCTGTCCAGTATCTGTCCCTTGAATGCCTTGTCTCCTCAGTTGCTGACAACTGGATGTCACCAGTTGCCTTGTGCATAGACATATGCACGTGTAACAGATCTCCTCACGAGCAGGTCCAGACCTATATGTGTTTACACCAGTAGCCATTCTTCCAGACCTCCTAGTCTCTCCACTAAGCAATTAACAGAACTAGTATCCAGCCCAGACTTATGACCACATCAGCACCTAGCTCCCAATCACTTAGCCTAGTCACTGGCTTGTCTACGTTGACGGTCACCACACAGTATGCACACACTCCAGTCATTCCAGTTGCTGACAATGTGGGCACATGGACCCCTGTGACTGAGTCCAGTTACTGACACTTAAGCCACCACACAAGCAGAACAGATAGCCGCTCACCCAGGAAAACAGAAATGGAGATGCCAGATTCTCTCCCCTGACATAATGAGTCTCATACCCCTGTGTGAAGTAACTCCACCCAGGGATCTGCAAAGGGATCTTGGGGAGATACACTGCTGTTGACAATCTGGTAGGTCTCACTCTGGTCATGGGCTGATAGCTTTCCTGTGACAGCCCTGGGAGAAGCTGGGAAGAGGCTCCACTGGCTCTGACCAGGTTATTAAGGTTCTTCTGCTGCCTGTTTTTCCTCTCTGCTTCTTTACATGTACAGAGATGAGCCTTTAATCACATAATCTATTGTTGCTCTAATCCTCTTTTTTTAGAATATCAGGCTACTTGGTACCAAGACATTAAAGATAGATGAAAAAGCTGCTTTGCAAAGAAGCGCCTTTTTAAGATAAAGGATCATGTTGCAACTGAAGTATTAGAATGGAAATGGTGGACTCCGTATAGCAGTTCTCAGAAATGACATCCCATTCACTTCTCTGTTATGGCTATGGAGAAAGCTAGTAAAAGGAAAAAGAATGATTTTCCAGCCAAACAGTCCTCATTACTCAAGGGCTGGAGAGTAAACCCACATGTGAATGGAATACTGATTAAAGGGGTATTTTTTTTTGTTTGTTCTACAATAACAATTCTTATAGAGTTTTTGTTTACCTGGAATCAAAGCCAGTTTGAACTGTTGTTTGTTTTTAGTGGAACAAAATAAAATTTAGTTGTAGCTAAACCCAAACTGAGAAAAGAAGATTACAGTTTGACTCATTGTTTCTAATACATGAGTTTTAGTATCATTTCCTCTTCCAAACAAAAACAGAATTGAAAATCATGGCTTTCTTTTCCGTTATCAAATATACTGTTAATGCCTTCAGCCAAGAGCGCTCTCAGAGCTGTAAATTTTCCTTCACAGCTCATGTGATATAGTTTCTAAATACAATTAACTGTTTAGCACTTCAGTTTTTTCTAAGATATGACTGAGACAGCAGTGATTGAACTTAGCTTGTATCTCTAGCTTTTATTATTATATATTTCTGTCTAGAACTGAACCTGAGAAGCACTGTTACACTGCAGAGAGAGAACAGATAATGCAATAGCTCATGAACGACCTGGTCTCATTCTGCTTATTTATACTGTATGCAAGGTAACTCTACTCCCCAAAAAAGCTAAAGTAGGATGAAGAATCTGACATTAAATCAATTAAAAAATTGGAAATTCTATTAATCAGACTGAGGAAAATCAAAACTTGTATCAAATGAAGAAAGTATGAGCTAATACCTCTATTCGCTTTTTTGTTTGTTTTTGTTTGCTTGTTTTTATGTCACTGTTTCTTTTAATCCTAAAACAGTGATTATGGATATGAACGTCACAGCAATGGGCAGTGTTTACCAGCTTTCTGGTATAACCCATCTTCCTTGTCAAAAGACTGTAGCCTTGGACAGAGTTATCTCAACAGCACTGGGTAAGTGGCACACCAGACTTTTTCCAGCTAGACCACCCATATGGACTTTAACCCAATGAAAACTACAGATTGCATTTGCTCTAAGTGTCTCAAAGCTGGTTGAAGCCCTTGGGACCTCTTCTTCATTGAGTTTGTTATTGTGCACAGTCTGGCCTTCTAGATTTCCACCATGTATAGTCCAGACCTTTGCCTGAAAAAGGATGCCTTAAAGAAACTTTGGGCAAAAACTCTAAGTCAAAGCCCAAGTCATTAAAGTCTCTGAAAATACTCCTATTAAAATGATGTGGTATCAGGTGAGGCAGAAAGGGTGAAAAACAAGTCAGAAGAAAGAAATTAAACTGATATATGTGAACAGAAGCAATAGATGGGCAGCTAGCCCAGATGCTGATTATTCTTTTGGCCTCTTTGACGTCAACAGAAAATCTAGTTTAAGTAGAGATACTGACCTCAAACTTCATTTCTGATGGAAGCAATTAAAGAAAACAAAGGAATCCAAGTTGTCTTTTGGCATTTTATAGACTCAAAGAGAGGCAGAATCTGTTTTTTTTTCTTCATTTATCTCATTTCTGTAGCTCTGGAGGGTTTCATCTGTAGAGAGAGCTGTTGAGGGGTAGATAGCATGTGAGAAAAGTCCTTTAACTATGCCTAACAGTGTAATAATTGAATATAATTCCCTACTATGTATGTATATCATATATTTATAACTTTATAGTTATTAAACATGTATCATAGATCATCATATAAATTAATGTTTTATGCAGTTTATTAATGTGCGGAATATAGGTGTGCTATGCAGGAAAACGTTGCATGCAATTAACACCACTATTAACTACTTGTATGTTAGGCATATGACGAAAGTTTGGTTGAGTCAAATGCTAAAATATGTCTAAGAATACATTTTCTTCCAATCTCCTGAGTCTAAGGAAACCTCAAAAATATTTTCCTCTTTCCGGTTAATACTGTTGTCCTCCCTGCCTGCATCTTGCACAGATTTCTCTTTCACTTTGCAGATACCGGAAGGTTGTTTCTAATAACTGCACGGATGGTGTGAGGGAACGGTACACAGCAAAACCCCAGCAATGTCCCAGCAAAGCCCCCCAGGGCCTTCGCATAGTCACATCTGACGGCAAACTGACAGCCGAGCAGGGACACAACGTTACTTTCCTGGTGCAGCTGGAAGAGGTAGGCTCTATTTTTATGTTGCATCCCAGGGCCCATGGGTGCATTTGAGTCTGATTTATGTCAGATAAAGTTTGCAAAGTGGTGAAGAGGTGAACCAAGGAAGTGTGGGATAAAGTCAGTCAGCTCCATGCTGGAGCTGGGGTGGAGCTTGCTATAAAATGTAATGGAGTTGGTGGGACTGGAAGAGTATTGTGGTGCATACAGCACTAGCCGGGAAAAGTTGATAAAAACTGGGAACTGATTTGGTCTGGGAATTTCACAGTAGAACTGGAGAGTGCAGCTTTGAATCCTGATCCCCACCCTGAAGTGTGCTTTTGATTTCTTGCTTTGTTTGAAGCTGAATTTCCACTTTCAGTTGCCATTGCCTTTCAACCAAATATGGCTAAAAGTAATGTGAAGATCTGGCCCCATCGCACAAGTTGGTACCAATTGTTTAGGTGTTTGTGGATGAGATCTCCAGATAAGAGCAGCATTAAGTCTAGAATTGCTTGCAAATGTGAAGCCGATTCAGATTCTGATCAGAACCTGTGTTTTTGTTACATCTGTAACTAACTTGGTATTTCACTATTCTGCTCCCTTCATTTCAGAAAAAAAACCCAAACAAAACAAAAAAAGAAAAAAACAAAAAACAAAAAACAAAACCAAAAAGAACCAAACACAACTTTGAATCTTTTTGTCTGGTTTTAATTTTAAGTACTTATTTATCCATGTTTAGTTGTAGGGTCCCACATAATAAAATTCACAAAGTATCTATTTTCTCTTTTTCCCTGATCCAGTTTGATTTCTTTACACTTCTACCATTTTTTTCTGTGTAGCTGGCCAATAAATCCTAAAACATCTGTGCCCTTACACTGGGGCACAATGGACATCCCTTTACAGCTTAGACCATTCATGGAAATTACTTCTGATCCTCTCCATAATAAATGTCATGTATAGTGAGGAAAGAGAAATGAGGATAACCTCTGGAGCTGAGTTTTATAGGGCATGTGTTGGGCTTTTTACATCTTTATTATGGATTCTTTCCCCAGCAAACAGGTGACTTGATTTGTAAAGGCAATAACATACAATAAATCATATCTAACCTGAAGCAATTGTTTGACCTGAATGTTCATTTTCTCCTAAATGTGGTCGCTTTATTTCAGTAGTGACAGGCACACAGTGTTGCTACTGTAGATGCTGTCATAACAGTATAAACATAGAATTTCTTCTGGATAAGTTATTGATTTCTGTGTTTGAAGATTAAGAATAAAAAGTCCAAAACAAGATTCAAAGTCTTCAGGCTTATATACCCCCCAAAAAGTGTTCATTGTATCACCTTTCTGTCCTCAGCAAAGTTTTAAAATGGATTGAGAGAAGGAGTTGTGCAATCTGAGAAGTCAGTCACGAAACTACCAAAGAATTATGCCAATAGTCTGAGGAAGAAACAATCATCCACAGTGTGGGAAACTCGGGACAAATGTCCTGCTCTTCTTTCTGTGTGTGCTTCAGCTTACATATCCTATAAGAATACCCCTGGCACTCTATCATTTGGGATCTGCTGTGAATTGTTCTGTCTTTGCTATTGATTCTGATCTTTTTGATAGCCCTTCTTCAGTATTCAGCAGAGCAAGGGAGCAACACCTTTTCCATTAGATGTCTTTCTCACGCTGTGTAACAGGGAGTATGTAAAGCATGTTTGAGTGAGTGAGTCAGCTTCTGAGGAGATCTAAAAGGGGCCCTTCTTTCAGTATATCTGGTAAGGAAGAGGTTAGGAACTGCTCTGAGGGCTGAAACAGTATTGCTCAACCTCCAGCCTTTCTAATTACTCTCCCTGCTAAATGAATCTTGACCTCCTGCTCCTAGATTTGTCAATACAAAGAGTTTACAGAGCAACCAACAAAACTTTTGAGTGAATTGGACCCAATCTGACAATGACTTCAGGCTGATATTGCAGCAAAAGAAATATTCAACAAAGAAGAAAATGTGTTCTACTCAACCATTGCCCTCTGGAATGGCGGTCAATATTTTTAAGTGCTTCAGCCTGGTGGGAACTCTTTCTTTAGTTTGTGTCAAACTTGGTATCTTTTAGGATGTGAAAAAAGCAGTGTCCTTTGCTTGTATTGTGGTCCCGTTGCATCTTTAACATCTCCCGTATCCCTCTCAGACGGGGGTTCCGTACACTGCAGCCTCCCAGATCTCTTTGTTCATGCTTATATTCTACTCGGCCTGCAGGAAAAAAAAATTAACAAAAAAAGGAGAGAGAGAAGCTGGTGAGCCAAGGTGCAGAGCTTTGTTTGAGATTTGTACTCCTAGTATCTTTCTAGGGCTTTCTGCTTCACCTAAGGTCCCAACTGGGTCTGGAAAGAAGAATGAACTGCAGAGGCTGGTTCACTGCGGGCCCTGAAAAGTGACTGTATCTCTGTAGTGAAGGCGTTTGCTAATAAGGGAGGGAGAAGCAAATGGTGGCAGTAAAAAACTGGTTTTCACTCAGGTTTGGGAATCAAGGGCAGGGACCACAGCACAAGGGTTTATTGCAGAGCCTGCTTGTGCCTGTGGTGATGCTAAGGGCCAGGTCTGTGTCATTCGAACAATTACACAATGTCAGTAAAAGATGTCTGAAGAGAAAAACAAGGACAAGTCATTCAGAAGTGTTCTTCTATTGAAAAAGATACAGAAAGAAAATAATCACTGAAGTCAGTGCAAGCAAAGAGGGGGCAGGTACCAAAATCAGCAGTGTGCAGAGCATTGCTGATTTCTGAGAGCTGGGATTCTGGCCCAGTTTCTCCAACCCCAAGTCACAAGAAATTTTCTTCTGAGGTGTATATATATCTGGCAGCACATAAATATAATTAGAAGTAGTAACAACCAACAACTCATATTTAAATGATTGGAATGCATTCCAAAATGGTGTAACTTTCCTGTCACATTTTAGGTTTTCTGTTTGACTTCTTAAAAACCATTTGTAAAGTCACCTTGTACTTTTAATATCTTTGGATAGGTTTGTCCAGGTTAGTTCTCCTATTATTTTCAGTACAATCATATTTATATTCTTAGTAGGTGACAACAGCCAAGAAACATCAATATTTCCTTATATAATTAGCATATGTCCCATTTTACAAAGCATAAGAGAAGTGGTTAATCAGCAGAACACCATACTTATGCTGGTGATTTTGCTCTTAAGTTTTCATCAAGCAAAGCAGAATAACAACAGCATCTCTGTCACTAAATACCAGCACAGGAGAAAACTAGTTAAGCTTAAAACCAAATTCTCCCAGTGCCTCAAAATTCTGCCAGTTTAAAGGTTAATTCTTTGGCCTGGGCTGGGCTGTATGTACAGACCCATGGCTGATACCTCTCTCACTGCAGCATTCACAACAGGGTTGTTTCTCAACCTAAACAACCCAAATCCTCACTTTCTTTTTGTACAGCAACAAAAGAAACCTAAGACCAAAAATTACAGAGTCATTTTTGCTACTGAAGTTCTTGAACCTGATGTCCCTGACATATTTTGCTGCTCTGTTGTAGAAAATAGAGGAATTTTATTAAGTGGATGTTGTTTCTGAGTGCCTTCCTCATCACATGGTTGTGTGGGTCTCCTCTTACCTGTCAGAAACCCAATTGTTATTTGTGTGTTTGAGTTATTTGTAAGAACATCAGACACTTGTGCTTGCTGTACTGCTTTGGCAGAGACACTGAAAGCTGCAGCCTCCAGAGCAACACTGTTCAACACAATGGCTTTCAAACTTGTTTCATCTGATTGTTCATACATCTTTGCTGGGAAATTGGATGGTAAAGACATTCAGGGCAGAAAGGTTCAGGGCTTTGGTTGTTTCATTACAGATAATTCACAGAGAAACTGCCTCCTTTAATTTATTTTCTATCTTGATAAAATGACAGCCAAAAGTGTTTGACATTCCAGGGTTGCCTCAGTTCTCACTTGACAAAGTCACTCCACTGGGAGTAGATTTTGGCTTGCTTTTGACTACTTGCTGCTGCTGTATGATGTTTGGATTAGACTAATGTGTGGGGAAAGCTCATTTGTTCCTACAGTTCAGGCCATGGGCTAGAATTCAGGCTATCTGAACTCATTCCTGAACCACACTCTGACCCCCTTCTGCATGGCCTTGAGTAAGAAGCTTAACCTTTCTTCTTTTTTTTTGCCTCATTTGAAAATAGAGCTTTGCTTTCTCTCTCATGCATCCCATGCCTTTCATTTATGTGTTTAATGTTCAGAAGGCCAGAGAACTCTCTCTTACCATGTGAATATACAAATGGAATTGAAATTCCTAAAGATCACTATGTTTTTCTCTAATGACAGTGTTAATGAATAGCTGTACAAGGTACATTGTGTCTCAGGTACATTTAATGAGCTTGGGGACCCTGCCTGGGGGACATTACTATTAGCATTTCCCACCTCAGCACTGTTGTTTGGTGCAATTCGGAATTCAGCTCAGCTGAAGTCTCTGGGGATGAGCTTAGCATTAGGATTGTTTTGATTGTTGATGTACAAAAATCAAAGTTGCAAAGCTAGTAGTACTTGAAAGCATAGTCTCTATTTTTTTTTTTTGTGATATCCTATTGTGTTCTCCCTTTGATATCACAAGTTAGTTAGTAATAACTACAGAAATATGAAACCTTCATCTTAACTTTCACTGTACGTGCTGAATCATGGCTGTTTATCCTACTAACACCACCACATTCCTGTTAACATACAGATGAAGGATCAGTACATCCCCTCCCCCATACCACTGTCATCTGAATTATAATTGCATTTTATGTGTTACTGATGATGAAAAGCTGGTTGGGGGAAATCAGAGCCTTTCATGCATTTTTAAATCCACTGCTGAAATTCCACAAAAATGTATGAAAGTTGACCTCGCCTTCATGATGACACACAGCACTACAGTCTTCTAAGGCACCCCCAGTCACACCAGTTTAATTATTCTGCATAATCCTGAGACACTGTAGTTATTGATTCCTGTGGAGCACGGAAGATTTGCTCCTGTAGAAAAAACTCATAAGTGAGTCGAGCTGGCACAAGTGGCAGGTGGAATGAATAGTTTGATTATTATAGTTAACTGTTTTGTTCTAGAGAAAGAAGCACATGTGAAAAGTATCAAGCTATTTGCCTTGATAAGGGACATGTATCTTTTCAGTTTCTGATTTTAAAAAGTTAAGAACATCTCTGAAAGCAGGAATTTACACAGGAAAGCATGTTTTTCAGTACTTGATCAAGTTGGACTTAGATATCTGTTTAAAATTAAGCATATGTTTCAAACAGACCAAGAATAAACGTGTAGAGATATTCTATTGCAACAGAGATAGCCTTGATGGATATTTTCTGATAGTGACAGGAGAATACCAAAGAGGGGGAAAAGGTTAATCTAAAGAAAGCATAAAGCATTAATCCATGAAGTCAATCCAACAACAGCAGGATATGTCTCTTGCAAAGGATAATTAAATCCATATCAACATGTGTAAGGAAGATGCATAAGTCAGTACCTAACTGAAGACTTAAAAATCAGATCCGAATCATGTGAATCAAAATTAAGAACCTTGAACTGTCTTTCATCATTTTAATACTTCTGTTTAGATACAAACGCTGGAAGTCTGTAAGAAAAATTCAGTATTACAGCCTTCTGGGCAAGATGCAGATGGACTGTTTGAGAATCCTGCTATGTGGGCCTCACATCACAATACTGAGAGCTGCATAAAGTAATCAAAATGTAAAAACATTGTTGCAAACTGTATGGGCTGTTTCTTGATAGATCCCAGGGCAGGAAGCTTCATAAAGTTTTCTGGAAGCATCCAAATCTTGTGTACACTGTAGACATTTATTCTTTTGGTAAGATGCAGCGAAAATGTGCATTTGGCTTGTGAAGCCAGGGAGAGGAAGGAGGGAGGAGAATATTTTATATATGCTTTGAAACCTCCCTGGCAGTTAACGAGAAAATCCCATAGAAAATATGAAATTTCTGAATTATATTTTAGTAAAAAAAATTGTTGTATAGGTAAAGGGCATAATATAGGGCCTTGGGAAGTTTGTTTTTAATTCCCAGGGCTTCTTTTCAGGGTAAAAGAAGTACTCATGTGCTTAAAGTTCAGCATATTCATAAGTCTTTGGCTGGACTAAAGGCTTTATCAAGATTGTGGTGTTCTTCAGGTCATATCCAAGATGGTGCATGCTGTATGTTCCTAATAGAAGGTAAAGAAAAATACATCAAAAATACTTTCGTTTTTTTCAGCTATTGCAACTGGTGGGTGATCAGTTTAGGGTGATTAAAATACGGAGATGAATGCAGAGCTATCACCACAAGCAGCCACCTGGGCAAATTTTGCCCTTGATGCCCAAGAGCAGTAGCGTTAAAGACCTCTTACAGTGAAGGCCAGAGAGGCTGCCCAGAGACAGCTTGGTGCTGACTGCGTCCAAGTGCTTTGCTGTCGCTGCACAAGTGATGCAGGGAGTTTTGTGTCTGCCTAATTGAGCTAAAAGCTTCAGAAAAACCCTATCATGTGGTATTTAGCTTGTCAAAATGACAAGCAGCAGTTGGAAAAAGCAACAGGAGAGGTTTTTGCAAGATGTATGTATATACATCAAATTGTTGCAAAACAAAACTTCTC